>NC_053391.1:106234184-106541365 GCF_905171765.1 Bufo bufo
GAATAACGCTGCCGGGGATTGTCTTCGAACCTCCAACTTAAGTTGTTGATTAATGAAAACGTTCGTGGCAACAAAGGTTTCGGCCGTGGTTCGGCTTGCGCCGGTACAAGAATTTCACCTCTACAGGTACAACTCGGGCAACATAGTTACCAGCAGCGACACCGTAGTCCAAGATGCATCCAGACATCCTCCCCATGCTGTCCCCGACCCATTTCGGTGGTGTTTCCATCAATTTCTGACATTTTCCTATGAACCAGACACCCTCCTCTCTTCAGAGCAGGGGGTACCTGGTTTAATGCTCGGGTCCTCCCATTAACTTCTATAGGGCTGGGGTGCTCGGTAGAGCACCCGAGCATCCCGGTGTGCTCGGGCAGAGCACCCGAGCATCGGGGTGCTCGATCATCACTAATTACAATACATCTGGATCTCCTAGGCTTCCATAGATGGCAGGTCCCGATGCCTTTGCAAGGCATCGGGCCGCCTTCTCACCCATCGCGTCCCTGTCACCGCAGAGCGGGGACCCGATGGGAACCCTCACTGACCACAAACACCTTCTATGCCGCGGATAGCGCTGACTGCGGCATAGAGGGGATTAATCTGCTGGCATCAGCTTTTACATTCTGGGCTCCTGTGAACAAGGCAGACATAGCAGAGCAGGAGAGGGTTCAGAGGAGGGCAACTAAAGTAATAACTGGAATGGAGGGGACTACAGTACCCAAAAGATTATCAAAATTAGGGTTATTCACGTTAGAAAAAAGACGACTAAGGGGAGCTCTAATAACTATTTAAAGGAATTATATGGATAGTGGCTCACCCTTCCTGTTATCACAGACAGGTGCTCTCACTATGCTGCGGTTCACCCTAACCACAAATTAGAGATAGCAAGATTGTATTGTATAGTGGGCACTCAATATCTGGTACTACATATTGGGTACAACATATTTATTGGTTTAAAAATCTATCAATAATCCACCAAGTTATATACGAGACAATCAAATCACAACATAGCAATCAATTATATAGCAATCAATAAAACACCATAGTATATTATATAAAATATAATTATTCCCTAATTATTATATAAGACAATGTAAACAATCCCTAAAAATTCCTGGAGGTTAGATAAAAGTTAATACATGTAGTCCTTGAGAATTAACCAAGGGTTGGTTGTTAGTGGGTTAGAGTATCATGAATTATTCCATAAAATCCCTCTAAAATTCCTCTAAAAATTCCACGTTGTTTTAAAAGGTGCAATTGATAAGGTGCACTTGTTACTATTGTCCTTCAATAGTTTTAAATAGGCGAGTCACTAAAAAGTCTCAGTTGCATAGCATATTATTTGGGTAATAATTCTGGTCAGGGGTATTGTATGCAGTTTGGTGGTTTTACTTACTGCTTGTTGCTCAACTTTTTCTATATCTGATTGTGGTGGCGTCCCACTACAAGTCAGTTCACTCACCCCTCTTCTTATACCCAGTGGCGTGTGTATGCCTGCAGTTTTCTTTAGAGCTGTTGCCTCATTGATCGGGGACCTCCTTCCGGTCTCTGTTCGGCGTCCCACATGTTCACAATGTCTCACGTGATCGGACCGTCCCACGTGACCTGGACTTCGTTCGATTAGTTTAGTTAGAGTTCTTTAGGTCATCCGGAGGCGGTACCAACCTCCGTACATGCGATTTTTTAGCAATATTTTTGTTAGTTTTTCGCAACAGTCTGCTACTAGGGATGAGCGAACCCGAACTGTATAGTTCGGGTTCGTACCGAATTTTGGGGTGTCCGTGACACGGACCCGAACCCGAACATTTTCGTAAAAGTCCGGGTTCGGCGCTTTCTTGGCGCTTTTTGAAAGGCTGCAAAGCAGCCAATCAACAAGCGTCATACTACTTAGCCCAAGAGGCCATCACAGCCATGCCTACTATTGGCATGGCTGTGATTGGCCAGTGCACCATGTGACCCAGCCTCTATTTAAGCTGGAGTCACGTAGCGCCGCACGTCACTCTGCTATGATCAGTATAGGGAGAGGTTGCAGCTGCGACGTTAGGGCGAGATTAGGCAGATTAACTCCTCCAAAAGACTTCATTCTGTGATCGATCTGCAGCTGTGGATCATTGAAGTGCTATTATTGACTTGCTCATTTGTTTGAGGCTGTCCAGAGCGTTTTTAGATCAGCTGCCCAGAGCGTTTTTTTGAGGCTGCCCAGAGCGTTTTTTTCTGGGGTGATCGGCGGCCATTTTGTGACTTGTGGTGCGCCAGCACGAGCTATCACCAAGTGTATTTAACCATCGATAGTGTGGTTATTTTGTGCTATATCCTACATCAGCTGCAGGCTGAGCCTGTGTCACCGAAGTGCATTTAACCATCAACAGTCTGGTTATTTTTTGGCCATATACTACATCAGCTGCAGGCTGAGCCTGTTTCACCCAAGTGCATTTAACCATCAACAGTCTGATTATTTTTTGGCCATATACTACATCAGCTGCAGGCTGAGCCTGTGTCACCGAAGTGCATTTAACCATCAACAGTCTGGTTATTTTTTGGCCATATATTACATCAGGGGCAAGTTGAGCCTGTCACCCAGCGCCTAAAAAATAGACCTGACATTTCTATTCAACCAAATCTGCACAGTTTTAGCTGGTCAAGTTATTTGTAGTGACCGTCAAAGCAGACTTTTTGTTCTGGGTTGAAAAAGCATTCCCAAATTTGCCATTCTGAAAATAACTAGTTTGTGGTATTTCAGGCCTACTTGAAATCTATCCCAAAAAGAAAATCTTACATTGAAGTTATTGATAGTATCATTCAGAAAAACCTAAGACACACGCTAGCGTGCTTATAGAAGTGTCAATCTGTGATTAAACCTATAACTGTCACACAGCGCAAAAAAAAACAGGTCTCACATCTCTATTCAACCAAATCTGCACAGTTTTAGCTGGTCAAGTTATTTGTAGTGACCGTAAAAGCAGACTTTTTGTTCTGGGTTGAAAAAGCATTCCCAAATTTGCCATTCTCAAAATTGTGGTGAACGGGAACAATGAGGAAAACATCTCATAAGGGACGCGGACATGGTCGTGGTGGTGTTAGTGGACCCTCTGGTGCTGGGAGAGGACGTGGCCGTTCTGCCACAGCCACACGTCCTAGTGAACCAACTACCTCAGGTCCCAGTAGCCAGCAGAATTTACAGCGATATTTGGTGGGGCCCAATGCCGTTCTAAGGATGGTAAGGCCTGAGCAGGTACAGGCATTAGTCAATTGGGTGGCCGACAGTGGATCCAGCACGTTCACATTATCTCCCACCCAGTCTTCTGCAGAAAGCGCACAGATGGCGCATGAAAACCAAGCCCATCGGTCTGTCACATCACCCCCATGCATATCAGGGAAACTGTCTGAGCCTCAAGTTATGCAGCAGTCTCTTATGCTGTTTGAAGACTCTGCTGCCAGGGTTTCCCAAGGGCATCCACCTAGCCCTTCCCCAGGGGTGGAAGAGATAGAATGCACTAACGCACAACCACTTATTTTTCCTGATGATGAGGACATGGGAATACCACCTCAGCACGTCTCTGATGATGACGAAACACAGGTGCCAACTGCTGCGTCTTTCTGCAGTGTGCAGACTGAACAGGAGGTCAGGGATCAAGACTGGGTGGAAGACGATGCAGGGGACGATGAGGTCCTAGACCCCACATGGAATGAAGGTCGTGCCACTGACTTTCACAGTTCGGAGGAAGAGGCAGTGGTGAGACCGGGCCAACAGCGTAGCAAAAGAGGGAGCAGTGGGAAAAATCAGAACACCCGCCGCCAAGAGACTCCGCCTGCTACTGACCGCCGCCATCTGGGACCGAGCACCCCAAAGGCAGCTTCAAGGAGTTCCCTGGCATGGCACTTCTTCAAACAATGTGCTGACGACAAGACCCGAGTGGTTTGCACGCTGTGCCATCAGAGCCTGAAGCGAGGCATTAACGTTCTGAACCTTAGCACAACCTGCATGACCAGGCACCTGCATGCAAAGCATGAACTGCAGTGGAGTAAACACCTTAAAAACAAGGAAGTCACTCAGGCTCCCCCTGCTACATCTTCTGCTGCTGCCGCCTCGGCCTCTTCTGCTGCTGCTGCCGCCGCCGCCTCGGCCTCTTCTGCTGCTGCTGCCGCCGCCGCCTCGGCCTCTTCTGCTGCTGCTGCCGCCGCCTCGGCCTCTTCCTCCGCCTCTGGAGGAACGTTGGCACCTGCCGCCCAGCAAACATGGGATGTACCACCAACACCACCACCTGCGTCACCAAGCATCTCAACCATGTCACACGGCAGCGTTCAGCTCTCCATCTCACAAACATTTGAGAGAAAGCGTAAATTCTCACCTAGCCACCCTCGATCCCTGGCCCTGAATGCCAGCATTTCTAAACTACTGGCCTATGAAATGCTGTCATTTAGGCTGGTGGACACACACAGCTTCAAACAGCTCATGTCACTTACTGTCCCACAGTATGTTGTTCCCAGCCGCCACTACTTCTCTAAGAGAGCCGTGCCTTCCCTGCACAAACAAGTGTCCGATAAAATCAAGTGTGCACTGCGCAACGCCATCTGTGGCAAGGTCCACCTAACCACAGATACGTGGACCAGTGAGCACGGCCAGGGACGCTATATCTCCCTAACTGCACACTGGGTAAATGTAGTGGCGGCTGGGCCCCAGGCGGAGAGCTATTTGGCGCACGTCCTTCCGCCGCCAAGGATTGCAGGTTAACATTCTTTGCCTCCTGTCTCCTCCTCCTCCTACTCAGCTTCCTCCTCCTCTTCTTCCACCTGCTCATCCAGTCAGCCACACACCTTCACCACCAACTTCAGCACAGCACAGGGTAAACGTCAGCAGGCCATTCTGAAACTCATATGTTTGGGTGACAGGCCCCACACCGCACAGGAGTTGTGGCGGGGTATAGAACAACAGACCGACGAGTGGTTGCTGCCGGTGAGCCTCAAGCCCGGCCTGGTGGTGTGCGATAATGGGCGAAATCTCGTTGCAGCTCTGGGACTAGCCGGTTTGACGCACATCCCTTGCCTGGCGCATGTGCTGAATTTGGTGGTGCAGAAGTTCATTCGCAACTACCCCGACATGTCAGAGCTGCTGCATAAAGTGCGGGCCGTCTGTTCGCGCTTCCGGCGTTCACACCCTGCCGCTGCTCGCCTGTCTGCGCTACAGCGTAACTTCGGCCTTCCCGCTCACCGCCTCATATGCGACGTGCCCACCTGGTGGAACTCCACCTTGCATATGCTGGACAGACTGTGCGAGCAGCAGCAGGCCATAGTGGAGTTTCAGCTGCAGCACGCACGGGTCAGTCGCACTGCGGATCAGACCCACTTCACCACCAATGACTGGGCCTCCATGCGAGACCTGTGTGCCCTGTTGCGCTGTTTCGAGTACTCCACCAAGATGGCCAGTGGCGATGACGCCGTTATCAGCGTTACAATACCACTTCTATGTCTCCTTGAGAAAACACTTAGGGCGATGATGGAAGAGGAGGTGGCCCAGGAGGAAGAGGGGTCATTTTTAGCACTTTCAGGCCAGTCTCTTCAAAGTGACTCAGAGGGAGGTTTTTTGCAACACCAGAGGCCAGGTACAAATGTGGCCAGACAGGGCCCACTACTGGAGGACGAGAAGGACGAGGATGAGGAGGAGGAGGAGGAGGATTAGGATGAAGCATGTTCACAGCGGGGTGGCACCCAAAGCAGCTCGGGCCCATCACTGGTGCGTGGCTGGGGGGAAACACAGGACGATGACGATACGCCTCCCACAGAGGACAGCTTGTCCTTACCTCTGGGCAGCCTGGCACACATGAGCGACTACATGCTGCAGTGCCTGCGCAACGACAGCAGAGTTGCCCACATTTTAACGTGTGCAGACTACTGGGTTGCCACCCTGCTGGATCCCCGGTACAAAGACAATGTGCCCACCTTACTTCCTACACTGGAGCGTGATCGGAAGATGCGCGAGTACAAGCGCACGTTGGTAGACGCGCTACTGAGAGCATTCCCAAATGTCACAGGGGAACCAGTGGAAGCCCAAGGCGAAGGCAGAGGAGGAGCAAGAGGTCGCCAACGCAGCTGTGTCACGGCCAGCTCCTCTGAGGGCAGGGTTAGCATGGCAGAGATGTGGAAAAGTTTTGTCAACACGCCACAGCTAACTGCACCACCTCCTGATACGGAACGTGTTAGCAGGAGGTAACATTTCACTAACATGGTGGAACAGTACGTGTGCACACCCCTCCACGTACTGACTGATGGTTCGGCCCCATTCAACTTCTGGGTCTCCAAATTGTCCACGTGGCCAGAGCTAGCCTTTTATGCCTTGGAGGTGCTGGCCTGCCCGGCGGCCAGCGTTTTGTCTGAACGTGTATTCAGCACGGCAGGGGGCGTCATTACAAAAATGAACCAGGCATGGATCCCACAGGACCTGTCCATCCCTTGTGCAGATTAGATATTAACTACCTCCCCTTAACAATATATTATTCTACTCCAGGGCACTTCCTCATTCAATACTATTTTTAATTTCATTTTACCATTATATTGTGGGGCAACCCAAAGTTGAATGAACCTCTCCTCTGTCTGGGTGCCGGGGCCTAAATGTGTGACAGTGGCCTGTTCCAGTGGTGGGTGACGTGAAGCCTGATTCTCTGCTATGACATGAATACAGATTCTGCGCTGACATAAGGCCAGATTCTCTGTTACGGGACCTCTCTCCTCTGCCTGATACCTGGGCCTAAATGTGTGACAGTGGCCTGTTCCAGTGGTGGCTGACGTGAAGCCTGATTCTCTGCTATGACATGAAGACAGATTCTGCGCTGACATAAGGCCAGATTCTCTGTTACGGGACCTCTCTCCTCTGCCTAGGTGCCTGGGCCTAAATGTGTGACAGTGGCCTGTTCCAGTGGTGGGTGACGTGAAGCCTGATTCTCTGCTATGACATGAATACAGATTCTGCGCTGACATAAGGCCAGATTCTCTGTTACGGGACCTCTCTCCTCTGCCTGGGTGCCTGGGCCTAAATGTGTGACAGTGGCCTGTTCCAGTGGTGGGTGACCGTGAAGCCTGATTCTCTGCTATGACATTAAGACAAATTCTGTGCTGACATAAGGCCAGATTCTCTGTTACGGGACCTCTCTCCTCTGCCTGGGTGCCTGGGCCTAAATGTGTGACAGTGGCCTGTTCCAGTGGTGGGTGACGTGATGCCTGATTCTCTGCTATGACATGAAGACAGATTCTGTGCTGACATAAGGCCAGATTCTTTGTTACAGGACCTCTCTCCTCTATCTGGGTGCCGGGGCCTAAATGTGTGACAGTGGCCTGTTCCAGTGGTGGGTGACGTAAAGCTTGATTCTCTGCTATGACATGAAGACTGATTCTGCGCTGACATAAGGCCAGATTCTCTGTTACGGGACCTCTCTCCTCTGCCTGGGTGCCTGGGCCTAAATGTGTGACAGTGGCCTGTTCCAGTGGTGGGTGACGTGATGCCTGATTCTCTGCTATGACATGAAGACAGATTCTGTGCTGACATAAGGCCAGATTCTCTGTTACAGGACCTCTCTCCTCTGTCTGGGTGCCGGGGCCTAAATGTGTGACAGTGGCCTGTTCCAGTGGTGGGTGACGTGAAGCTTGATTCTCTGCTATGACATGAAGACTGATTCTGCGCTGACATAAGGCCAGATTCTCTGTTACGGGACCTCTCTCCTCTGCCTGGGTGCCTGGGCCTAAATGTGTGACAGTGGCCTGTTCCAGTGGTGGGTGACGTGAAGCCTGATTCTCTGCTATGACATTAAGACAGATTCTGTGCTGACATAAGGCCAGATTCTCTGTTACGGGACCTCTCTCCTCTGCCTGGGTGCCTGGGCCTAAATGTGTGACAGTGGCCTGTTCCAGTGGTGGGTGACGTGAAGCCTGATTCTCTGCTATGACATTAAGACAAATTCTGTGCTGACATAAGGCCAGATTCTCTGTTACGGGACCTCTCTCCTCTGCCTGGGTGCCTGGGCCTAAATGTGTGACAGTGGCCTGTTCCAGTGGTGGGTGACGTGAAGCTTGATTCTCTGCTATGACATGAAGACTGATTCTGCGCTGACATAAGGCCAGATTCTCTGTTACGGGACCTCTCTCCTCTGCCTGGGTGCCTGGGCCTAAATGTGTGACAGTGGCCTGTTCCAGTGGTGGGTGACGTGATGCCTGATTCTCTGCTATGACATGAAGACAGATTCTGTGCTGACATAAGGCCAGATTCTCTGTTACAGGACCTCTCTCCTCTGTCTGGGTGCCGGGGCCTAAATGTGTGACAGTGGCCTGTTCCAGTGGTGGGTGACGTGAAGCCTGATTCTCTGCTATGACATGAAGACAGATTCTGTGCTGACATAAGGCCAGATTCTCTGTTACGGGACCTCTCTCCTCTGCCTGGGTGCCTGGGCCTAAATGTGTGACAGTGGCCTGTTCCAGTGGTGGGTGACGTGATGCCTGATTCTCTGCTATGACATGAAGACAGATTCTGTGCTGACATAAGGCCAGATTCTTTGTTACGGGACCTCTCTCCTCTGCCTGGGTGCCTGGGCCTAAATGTGTGACAGTGGCCTGTTCCAGTGGTGGGTGACGTGAAGCCTGATTCTCTGCTATGACATGAAGACTGATTCTGCGCTGACATAAGGCCAGATTCTCTGTTACGGGACCTCTCTCCTCTGCCTGGGTGCCTGGGCCTAAATGTGTGACAGTGGCCTGTTCCAGTGGTGGGTGACGTGAAGCCTGATTCTCTGCTATGACATGAAGACAGATTCTGTGCTGACATAAGGCCAGATTCTCTGTTACGGACCTCTCTCCTCTGCCTGGGTGCCTGGGCCTAAATGTGTGACAGTGGCCTGTTCCAGTGGTGGGTGACGTGAAGCCTGATTCTCTGCTATGACATGAAGACAGATTCTGCGCTGACATAAGGCCAGATTCTCTGTTACGGGACCTCTCTCCTCTGCCTGGGTGCCTGGGCCTAAATGTGTGACAGTGGCCTGTTCCAGTGGTGGGTGACGTGATGCCTGATTCTCTGCTATGACATGAAGACAGATTCTGCGCTGACATAAGGCCAGATTCTCTGTTACGGGACCTCTCTCCTCTGCCTGGGTGCCTGGGCCTAAATGTGTGACAGTGGCCTGTTCCAGTGGTGGGTGACGTGAAGCCTGATTCTCTGCTATGACATGAATACAGATTCTGCGCTGACATAAGGCCAGATTCTCTGTTACGGGACCTCTCTCCTCTGCCTGGGTGCCTGGGCCTAAATGTGTGACAGTGGCCTGTTCCAGTGGTGGGTGACGTGAAGCCTGATTCTCTGCTATGACATGAAGACAGATTCTGCGCTGACATAAGGCCAGATTCTCTGTTACGGGACCTCTCTCCTCTGCCTGGGTGCCTGGGCCTAAATGTGTGACAGTGGCCTGTTCCAGTGGTGGGTGACGTGAAGCCTGATTCTCTGCTATGACATGAAGACAGATTCTGTGCTGACATAAGGCCAGATTCTCTGTTACGGGACCTCTCTCCTCTGCCTGGGTGCCTGGGCCTAAATGTGTGACAGTGGCCTGTTCCAGTGGTGGGTGACGTGATGCCTGATTCTCTGCTATGACATGAAGACAGATTCTGTGCTGACATAAGGCCAGATTCTCTGTTACAGGACCTCTCTCCTCTGTCTGGGTGCCGGGGCCTAAATGTGTGACAGTGGCCTGTTCCAGTGGTGGGTGACGTGAAGCTGATTCTCTGCTATGACATTAAGACTGATTCTGCGCTGACATAAGGCCAGATTCTCTGTTACGGGACCTCTCTCCTCTGCCTGGGTGCCTGGGCCTAAATGTGTGACAGTGGCCTGTTCCAGTGGTGGGTGACGTGATGCCTGATTCTCTGCTATGACATGAAGACAGATTCTGCGCTGACATAAGGCCAGATTCTCTGTTACGGGACCTCTCTCCTCTGCCTGATACCTGGGCCTAAATGTGTGACAGTGGCCTGTTCCAGTGGTGGGTGACGTGATGCCTGATTCTCTGCTATGACATGAAGACAGATTCTGTGCTGACATAAGGCCAGATTCTCTGTTACGGGACCGCTCTCCTCTGTCTGGGTGCCGGGGCCTAAATGTGTGACAGTGGCCTGTTCCAGTGGTGGGTGACGTGAAGCTTGATTCTCTGCTATGACATGAAGACTGATTATGCGCTGACATAAGGCCAGATTCTCTGTTACGGGACCTCTCTCCTCTGCCTAGGTGCCTGGGCCTAAATGTGTGACAGTGGCCTGTTCCAGTGGTGGGTGACGTGAAGCCTGATTCTCTGCTATGACATGAATACAGATTCTGCGCTGACATAAGGCCAGATTCTCTGTTACGGGACCTCTCTCCTCTGCCTGGGTGCCTGGGCCTAAATGTGTGACAGTGGCCTGTTCCAGTGGTGGGTGACCTGAAGCCTGATTCTCTGCTATGACATTAAGACAAATTCTGTGCTGACATAAGGCCAGATTCTCTGTTACGGGACCTCTCTCCTCTGCCTGGGTGCCTGGGCCTAAATGTGTGACAGTGGCCTGTTCCAGTGGTGGGTGACGTGATGCCTGATTCTCTGCTATGACATGAAGACAGATTCTGTGCTGACATAAGGCCAGATTCTTTGTTACAGGACCTCTCTCCTCTATCTGGGTGCCGGGGCCTAAATGTGTGACAGTGGCCTGTTCCAGTGGTGGGTGACGTAAAGCTTGATTCTCTGCTATGACATGAAGACTGATTCTGCGCTGACATAAGGCCAGATTCTCTGTTACGGGACCTCTCTCCTCTGCCTGGGTGCCTGGGCCTAAATGTGTGACAGTGGCCTGTTCCAGTGGTGGGTGACGTGATGCCTGATTCTCTGCTATGACATGAAGACAGATTCTGTGCTGACATAAGGCCAGATTCTCTGTTACAGGACCTCTCTCCTCTGTCTGGGTGCCGGGGCCTAAATGTGTGACAGTGGCCTGTTCCAGTGGTGGGTGACGTGAAGCTTGATTCTCTGCTATGACATGAAGACTGATTCTGCGCTGACATAAGGCCAGATTCTCTGTTACGGGACCTCTCTCCTCTGCCTGGGTGCCTGGGCCTAAATGTGTGACAGTGGCCTGTTCCAGTGGTGGGTGACGTGAAGCCTGATTCTCTGCTATGACATTAAGACAAATTCTGTGCTGACATAAGGCCAGATTCTCTGTTACGGGACCTCTCTCCTCTGCCTGGGTGCCTGGGCCTAAATGTGTGACAGTGGCCTGTTCCAGTGGTGGGTGACGTGAAGCCTGATTCTCTGCTATGACATTAAGACAAATTCTGTGCTGACATAAGGCCAGATTCTCTGTTACGGGACCTCTCTCCTCTGCCTGGGTGCCTGGGCCTAAATGTGTGACAGTGGCCTGTTCCAGTTGTGGGTGACGTAAAGCTTGATTCTCTGCTATGACATGAAGACTGATTCTGCGCTGACATAAGGCCAGATTCTCTGTTACGGGACCTCTCTCCTCTGCCTGGGTGCCTGGGCCTAAATGTGTGACAGTGGCCTGTTCCAGTGGTGGGTGACGTGATGCCTGATTCTCTGCTATGACATGAAGACAGATTCTGTGCTGACATAAGGCCAGATTCTCTGTTACAGGACCTCTCTCCTCTGTCTGGGTGCCGGGGCCTAAATGTGTGACAGTGGCCTGTTCCAGTGGTGGGTGACCTGAAGCCTGATTCTCTGCTATGACATTAAGACAAATTCTGTGCTGACATAAGGCCAGATTCTCTGTTACGGGACCTCTCTCCTCTGCCTGGGTGCCTGGGCCTAAATGTGTGACAGTGGCCTGTTCCAGTGGTGGGTGACGTGATGCCTGATTCTCTGCTATGACATGAAGACAGATTCTGTGCTGACATAAGGCCAGATTCTTTGTTACAGGACCTCTCTCCTCTATCTGGGTGCCGGGGCCTAAATGTGTGACAGTGGCCTGTTCCAGTGGTGGGTGACGTAAAGCTTGATTCTCTGCTATGACATGAAGACTGATTCTGCGCTGACATAAGGCCAGATTCTCTGTTACGGGACCTCTCTCCTCTGCCTGGGTGCCTGGGCCTAAATGTGTGACAGTGGCCTGTTCCAGTGGTGGGTGACGTGATGCCTGATTCTCTGCTATGACATGAAGACAGATTCTGTGCTGACATAAGGCCAGATTCTCTGTTACAGGACCTCTCTCCTCTGTCTGGGTGCCGGGGCCTAAATGTGTGACAGTGGCCTGTTCCAGTGGTGGGTGACGTGAAGCTTGATTCTCTGCTATGACATGAAGACTGATTCTGCGCTGACATAAGGCCAGATTCTCTGTTACGGGACCTCTCTCCTCTGCCTGGGTGCCTGGGCCTAAATGTGTGACAGTGGCCTGTTCCAGTGGTGGGTGACGTGATGCCTGATTCTCTGCTATGACATGAAGACAGATTCTGCGCTGACATAAGGCCAGATTCTCTGTTACGGGACCGCTCTCCTCTGTCTGGGTGCCGGGGCCTAAATGTGTGACAGTGGCCTGTTCCAGTGGTGGGTGACGTGAAGCCTGATTCTCTGCTATGACATGAATACAGATTCTGCGCTGACATAAGGCCAGATTCTCTGTTACGGGACCTCTCTCCTCTGCCTGGGTGCCTGGGCCTAAATGTGTGACAGTGGCCTGTTCCAGTGGTGGGTGACGTGAAGCCTGATTCTCTGCTATGACATGAATACAGATTCTGCGCTGACATAAGGCCAGATTCTCTGTTACGGGACCTCTCTCCTCTGCCTGGGTGCCTGGGCCTAAATGTGTGACAGTGGCCTGTTCCAGTGGTGGGTGACGTGAAGCCTGATTCTCTGCTATGACATTAAGACAGATTCTGTGCTGACATAAGGCCAGATTCTCTGTTACGGGACCTCTCTCCTCTGCCTGGGTGCCTGGGCCTAAATGTGTGACAGTGGCCTGTTCCAGTGGTGGGTGACGTGATGCCTGATTCTCTGCTATGACATGAAGACAGATTCTGTGCTGACATAAGGCCAGATTCTCTGTTACAGGACCTCTCTCCTCTGTCTGGGTGCCGGGGCCTAAATGTGTGACAGTGGCCTGTTCCAGTGGTGGGTGACGTGAAGCTTGATTCTCTGCTATGACATGAAGACTGATTCTGCGCTGACATAAGGCCAGATTCTCTGTTACGGGACCTCTCTCCTCTGCCTGGGTGCCTGGGCCTAAATGTGTGACAGTGGCCTGTTCCAGTGGTGGGTGACGTGATGCCTGATTCTCTGCTATGACATTAAGACAGATTCTGCGCTGACATAAGACCAGATTCTCTGTTACGGGACCTCTCTCCTCTGCCTGATACCTGGGCCTAAATGTGTGACAGTGGCCTGTTCCAGTGGTGGGTGACGTGATGCCTGATTCTCTGCTATGACATGAAGACAGATTCTGTGCTGACATAAGGCCAGATTCTCTGTTACGGGACCGCTCTCCTCTGTCTGGGTGCCGGGGCCTAAATGTGTGACAGTGGCCTGTTCCAGTGGTGGGTGACGTGAAGCTTGATTCTCTGCTATGACATGAAGACTGATTATGCGCTGACATAAGGCCAGATTCTCTGTTACGGGACCTCTCTCCTCTGCCTGGGTGCCTGGGCCTAAATGTGTGACAGTGGCCTGTTCCAGTGGTGGGTGACGTGATGCCTGATTCTCTGCTATGACATGAATACAGATTCTGCGCTGACATAAGGCTAGATTCTCTGTTACGGGACCTCTCTCCTCTGCCTGGGTGCCTGGGCCTAAATGTGTGACAGTGGCCTGTTCCAATGGTGGGTGACGTGAAGCCTGATTCTCTGCTATGACATTAAGACAGATTCTGTGCTGACATAAGGCCAGATTCTCTGTTACGGGACCTCTCTCCTCTGCCTGGGTGCCTGGGCCTAAATGTGTGACAGTGGCCTGTTCCAGTGGTGGGTGACGTGATGCCTGATTCTCCGCTATGACATGAAGACAGATTCTGTGCTGACATAAGGCCAGATTCTTTGTTACAGGACCTCTCTCCTCTGTCTGGGTGCCGGGGCCTAAATGTGTGACAGTGGCCTGTTCCAGTGGTGGGTGACGTGAAGCTTGATTCTCTGCTATGACATGAAGACTGATTCTGCGCTGACATAAGGCCAGATTCTCTGTTACGGGACCTCTCTCCTCTGCCTGGGTGCCTGGGCCTAAATGTGTGACAGTGGCCTGTTCCAGTGGTGGGTGACGTAATGCCTGATTCTCTGCTATGACATGAAGACAGATTCTGTGCTGACATAAGGCCAGATTCTCTGTTACAGGACCTCTCTCCTCTGCCTGGGTGCCGGGGCCTAAATGTGTGACAGTGGCCTGTTCCAGTGGTGGGTGACGTGAAGCTTGATTCTCTGCTATGACATGAAGACTGATTCTGCGCTGACATAAGGCCAGATTCTCTGTTACGGGACCTCTCTCCTCTGCCTGGGTGCCTGGGCCTAAATGTGTGACAGTGGCCTGTTCCAGTGGTGGGTGACGTGATGCCTGATTCTCTGCTATGACATGAAGACAGATTCTGTGCTGACATAAGGCCAGATTCTCTGTTACGGGACCTCTCTCCTCTGCCTGATACCTGGGCCTAAATGTGTGACAGTGGCCTGTTCCAGTGGTGGCTGACGTGAAGCCTGATTCTCTGCTATGACATGAAGACAGATTCTGCGCTGACATAAGGCCAGATTCTCTGTTACGGGACCTCTCTCCTCTGCCTGATACCTGGGCCTAAATGTGTGACAGTGGCCTGTTCCAGTGGTGGCTGACGTGAAGCCTGATTCTCTGCTATGACATGAAGACAGATTCTGCGCTGACATAAGGCCAGATTCTCTGTTACGGGACTGCTCTCCTCTGTCTGGGTGTCGGGGCCTAAATGTGTGACAGTGGCCTGTTCCAGTGGTGGGTGACGTGAAGCCTGATTCTCTGCTATGACATGAATACAGATTCTGCGCTGACATAAGGCCAGATTCTCTGTTACGGGACCTCTCTCCTCTGCCTAGGTGCCTGGGCCTAAATGTGTGACAGTGGCCTGTTCCAGTGGTGGGTGACGTGAAGCCTGATTCTCTGCTATGACATGAATACAGATTCTGCGCTGACATAAGGCCAGATTCTCTGTTACGGGACCTCTCTCCTCTGCCTGGGTGCCTGGGCCTAAATGTGTGACAGTGGCCTGTTCCAGTGGTGGGTGACCTGAAGCCTGATTCTCTGCTATGACATTAAGACAAATTCTGTGCTGACATAAGGCCAGATTCTCTGTTACGGGACCTCTCTCCTCTGCCTGGGTGCCTGGGCCTAAATGTGTGACAGTGGCCTGTTCCAGTGGTGGGTGACGTGATGCCTGATTCTCTGCTATGACATGAAGACAGATTCTGTGCTGACATAAGGCCAGATTCTTTGTTACAGGACCTCTCTCCTCTATCTGGGTGCCGGGGCCTAAATGTGTGACAGTGGCCTGTTCCAGTGGTGGGTGACGTAAAGCTTGAGTCTCTGCTATGACATGAAGACTGATTCTGCGCTGACATAAGGCCAGATTCTCTGTTACGGGACCTCTCTCCTCTGCCTGGGTGCCTGGGCCTAAATGTGTGACAGTGGCCTGTTCCAGTGGTGGGTGACGTGATGCCTGATTCTCTGCTATGACATGAAGACAGATTCTGTGCTGACATAAGGCCAGATTCTCTGTTACAGGACCTCTCTCCTCTGTCTGGGTGCCGGGGCCTAAATGTGTGACAGTGGCCTGTTCCAGTGGTGGGTGACGTGAAGCTTGATTCTCTGCTATGACATGAAGACTGATTCTGCGCTGACATAAGGCCAGATTCTCTGTTACGGGACCTCTCTCCTCTGCCTGGGTGCCTGGGCCTAAATGTGTGACAGTGGCCTGTTCCAGTGGTGGGTGACGTGAAGCCTGATTCTCTGCTATGACATTAAGACAAATTCTGTGCTGACATAAGGCCAGATTCTCTGTTACGGGACCTCTCTCCTCTGCCTGGGTGCCTGGGCCTAAATGTGTGACAGTGGCCTGTTCCAGTGGTGGGTGACGTGAAGCCTGATTCTCTGCTATGACATTAAGACAAATTCTGTGCTGACATAAGGCCAGATTCTCTGTTACGGGACCTCTCTCCTCTGCCTGGGTGCCTGGGCCTAAATGTGTGACAGTGGCCTGTTCCAGTGGTGGGTGACGTGAAGCTTGATTCTCTGCTATGACATGAAGACTGATTCTGCGCTGACATAAGGCCAGATTCTCTGTTACGGGACCTCTCTCCTCTGCCTGGGTGCCTGGGCCTAAATGTGTGACAGTGGCCTGTTCCAGTGGTGGGTGACGTGATGCCTGATTCTCTGCTATGACATTAAGACAGATTCTGCGCTGACATAAGACCAGATTCTCTGTTACGGGACCTCTCTCCTCTGCCTGATACCTGGGCCTAAATGTGTGACAGTGGCCTGTTCCAGTGGTGGGTGACGTGATGCCTGATTCTCTGCTATGACATGAAGACAGATTCTGTGCTGACATAAGGCCAGATTCTCTGTTACGGGACCGCTCTCCTCTGTCTGGGTGCCGGGGCCTAAATGTGTGACAGTGGCCTGTTCCAGTGGTGGGTGACGTGAAGCTTGATTCTCTGCTATGACATGAAGACTGATTATGCGCTGACATAAGGCCAGATTCTCTGTTACGGGACCTCTCTCCTCTGCCTGGGTGCCTGGGCCTAAATGTGTGACAGTGGCCTGTTCCAGTGGTGGGTGACGTGATGCCTGATTCTCTGCTATGACATGAATACAGATTCTGCGCTGACATAAGGCTAGATTCTCTGTTACGGGACCTCTCTCCTCTGCCTGGGTGCCTGGGCCTAAATGTGTGACAGTGGCCTGTTCCAGTGGTGGGTGACGTGAAGCCTGATTCTCTGCTATGACATTAAGACAGATTCTGTGCTGACATAAGGCCAGATTCTCTGTTACGGGACCTCTCTCCTCTGCCTGGGTGCCTGGGCCTAAATGTGTGACAGTGGCCTGTTCCAGTGGTGGGTGACGTGATGCCTGATTCTCCGCTATGACATGAAGACAGATTCTGTGCTGACATAAGGCCAGATTCTTTGTTACAGGACCTCTCTCCTCTGTCTGGGTGCCGGGGCCTAAATGTGTGACAGTGGCCTGTTCCAGTGGTGGGTGACGTGAAGCTTGATTCTCTGCTATGACATGAAGACTGATTCTGCGCTGACATAAGGCCAGATTCTCTGTTACGGGACCTCTCTCCTCTGCCTGGGTGCCTGGGCCTAAATGTGTGACAGTGGCCTGTTCCAGTGGTGGGTGACGTAATGCCTGATTCTCTGCTATGACATGAAGACAGATTCTGTGCTGACATAAGGCCAGATTCTCTGTTACAGGACCTCTCTCCTCTGCCTGGGTGCCGGGGCCTAAATGTGTGACAGTGGCCTGTTCCAGTGGTGGGTGACGTGAAGCTTGATTCTCTGCTATGACATGAAGACTGATTCTGCGCTGACATAAGGCCAGATTCTCTGTTACGGGACCTCTCTCCTCTGCCTGGGTGCCTGGGCCTAAATGTGTGACAGTGGCCTGTTCCAGTGGTGGGTGACGTGATGCCTGATTCTCTGCTATGACATGAAGACAGATTCTGTGCTGACATAAGGCCAGATTCTCTGTTACGGGACCTCTCTCCTCTGCCTGATGCCTGGGCCTAAATGTGTGACAGTGGCCTGTTCCAGTGGTGGCTGACGTGAAGCCTGATTCTCTGCTATGACATGAAGACAGATTCTGCGCTGACATAAGGCCAGATTCTCTGTTACGGGACCTCTCTCCTCTGCCTGGTGCCTGGGCCTAAATGTGTGACAGTGGCCTGTTCCAGTGGTGGGTGACGTGAAGCCTGATTCTCTGCTATGACATGAAGACAGATTCTGCGCTGACATAAGGCCAGATTCTCTGTTACGGGACCGCTCTCCTCTGTCTGGGTGCCGGGGCCTAAATGTGTGACAGTGGCCTGTTCCAGTGGTGGGTGACGTGAAGCCTGATTCTCTGCTATGACATGAATACAGATTCTGCGCTGACATAAGGCCAGATTCTCTGTTACGGGACCTCTCTCCTCTGCCTGGGTGCCTGGGCCTAAATGTGTGACAGTGGCCTGTTCCAGTGGTGGGTGACGTGAAGCCTGATTCTCTGCTATGACATGAAGACAGATTCTGCGCTGACATAAGGCCAGATTCTCTGTTACGGGACCTCTCTCCTCTGCCTGGGTGCCTGGGCCTAAATGTGTGACAGTGGCCTGTTCCAGTGGTGGGTGACCTGAAGCCTGATTCTCTGCTATGACATTAAGACAGATTCTGTGCTGACATAAGGCCAGATTCTCTGTTACGGGACCTCTCTCCTCTGCCTGGGTGCCTGGGCCTAAATGTGTGACAGTGGCCTGTTCCAGTGGTGGGTGACGTGATGCCTGATTCTCTGCTATGACATGAAGACAGATTCTGTGCTGACATAAGGCCAGATTCTTTGTTACAGGACCTCTCTCCTCTATCTGGGTGCCGGGGCCTAAATGTGTGACAGTGGCCTGTTCCAGTGGTGGGTGACGTAAAGCTTGATTCTCTGCTATGACATGAAGACTGATTCTGCGCTGACATAAGGCCAGATTCTCTGTTACGGGACCTCTCTCCTCTGCCTGGGTGCCTGGGCCTAAATGTGTGACAGTGGCCTGTTCCAGTGGTGGGTGACGTGATGCCTGATTCTCTGCTATGACATGAAGACAGATTCTGTGCTGACATAAGGCCAGATTCTCTGTTACAGGACCTCTCTCCTCTGTCTGGGTGCCGGGGCCTAAATGTGTGACAGTGGCCTGTTCCAGTGGTGGGTGACGTGAAGCTTGATTCTCTGCTATGACATGAAGACTGATTCTGCGCTGACATAAGGCCAGATTCTCTGTTACGGGACCTCTCTCCTCTGCCTGGGTGCCTGGGCCTAAATGTGTGACAGTGGCCTGTTCCAGTGGTGGGTGACGTGAAGCCTGATTCTCTGCTATGACATGAAGACAGATTCTGTGCTGACATAAGGCCAGATTCTCTGTTACGGGACCTCTCTCCTCTGCCTGGGTGCCTGGGCCTAAATGTGTGACAGTGGCCTGTTCCAGTGGTGGGTGACGTGAAGCCTGATTCTCTGCTATGACATTAAGACAGATTCTGTGCTGACATAAGGCCAGATTCTCTGTTACGGGACCTCTCTCCTCTGCCTGGGTGCCTGGGCCTAAATGTGTGACAGTGGCCTGTTCCAGTGGTGGGTGACGTGAAGCTTGATTCTCTGCTATGACATGAAGACTGATTCTGCGCTGACATAAGGCCAGATTCTCTGTTACGGGACCTCTCTCCTCTGCCTGGGTGCCTGGGCCTAAATGTGTGACAGTGGCCTGTTCCAGTGGTGGGTGACGTGATGCCTGATTCTCTGCTATGACATGAAGACAGATTCTGTGCTGACATAAGGCCAGATTCTCTGTTACAGGACCTCTCTCCTCTGTCTGGGTGCCGGGGCCTAAATGTGTGACAGTGGCCTGTTCCAGTGGTGGGTGACCTGAAGCCTGATTCTCTGCTATGACATTAAGACAATTCTGTGCTGACATAAGGCCAGATTCTCTGTTACGGGACCCTCTCCTCCGCCTGGGCCTAAATGTGTGACAGTGGCCTGTTCCAGTGGTGGGTGACGTGATGCCTGATTCTCTGCTATGACATGAAGACAGATTCTGTGCTGACATAAGGCCAGATTCTCTGTTACAGGACCTCTCTCCTCTGTCCTGGGTGCCGGGGCCTAAATGTGTGACAGTGGCCTGTTCCAGTGGTGGGTGACGTGAAGCTTGATTCTCTGCTATGACATGAAGACTGATTCTGCGCTGACATAAGGCCAGATTCTCTGTTACGGGACCTCTCTCCTCTGCCTGGGTGCCTGGGCCTAAATGTGTGACAGTGGCCTGTTCCAGTGGTGGGTGACGTGATGCCTGATTCTCTGCTATGACATGAAGACAGATTCTGCGCTGACATAAGGCCAGATTCTCTGTTACAGGACCTCTCTCCTCTGTCTGGGTGCCGGGGCCTAAATGTGTGACAGTGGCCTGTTCCAGTGGTGGGTGACGTGAAGCCTGATTCTCTGCTATGACATGAAGACAGATTCTGCGCTGACATAAGGCCAGATTCTCTGTTACGGGACCTCTCTCCTCTGCCTGGGTGCCTGGGCCTAAATGTGTGACAGTGGCCTGTTCCAGTGGTGGGTGACGTGAAGCCTGATTCTCTGCTATGACATGAAGACAGATTCTGCGCTGACATAAGGCCAGATTCTCTGTTACGGGACCTCTCTCCTCTGCCTGGGTGCCTGGGCCTAAATGTGTGACAGTGGCCTGTTCCAGTGGTGGGTGACGTGAAGCCTGATTCTCTGCTATGACATGAAGACAGATTCTGCGCTGACATAAGGCCAGATTCTCTGTTACGGGACCTCTCTCCTCTGCCTGGGTGCCTGGGCCTAAATGTGTGACAGTGGCCTGTTCCAGTGGTGGGTGACGTGATGCCTGATTCTCTGCTATGACATGAAGACAGATTCTGTGCTGACATAAGGCCAGATTCTCTGTTACGGGACCTCTCTCCTCTGCCTGGGTGCCTGGGCCTAAATGTGTGACAGTGGCCTGTTCCAGTGGTGGGTGACGTGAAGCCTGATTCTCTGCTATGACATGAAGACAGATTCTGCGCTGACATAAGGCCAGATTCTCTGTTACGCGACCTCTCTCCTCTGCCTGGGTGCCTGGGCCTAAATGTGTGACAGTGGCCTGTTCCAGTGGTGGGTGACGTGAAGCCTGATTCTCTGCTATGACATGAAGACAGATTCTGTGCTGACATAAGGCCAGATTCTCTGTTACGGGACCTCTCTCCTCTGCCTGGGTGCCTGGGCCTAAATGTGTGACAGTGGCCTGTTCCAGTGGTGGGTGACGTGAAGCCTGATTCTCTGCTATGACATGAAGACAGATTCTGCGCTGACATAAGGCCAGATTCTCTGTTACGGGACCTCTCTCCTCTGCCTGGGTGCCTGGGCCTAAATGTGTGACAGTGGCCTGTTCCAGTGGTGGGTGACGTGAAGCCTGATTCTCTGCTATGACATGAAGACAGATTCTGTGCTGACATAAGGCCAGATTCTCTGTTACGGGACCTCTCTCCTCTGCCTGGGTGCCTGGGCCTAAATGTGTGACAGTGGCCTGTTCCAGTGGTGGGTGACGTGAAGCCTGATTCTCTGCTATGACATGAAGACAGATTCTGTGCTGACATAAGGCCAGATTCTCTGTTACGGGACCCCTCTCCTCTGCCTGGGTGCCTGGGCCTAAATGTGTGACAGTGGCCTGTTCCAGTGGTGGGTGACGTGAAGCCTGATTCTCTGCTATGACATGAATACAGATTCTGCGCTGACATAAGGCCAGATTCTCTGTTACGGGACCTCTCTCCTCTGCCTGGGTGCCTGGGCCTAAATGTGTGACAGTGGCCTGTTCCAGTGGTGGGTGACGTGAAGCCTGATTCTCTGCTATGACATGAAGACAGATTCTGCGCTGACATAAGGCCAGATTCTCTGTTACGGGACCTCTCTCCTCTGCCTGGGTGCCTGGGCCTAAATGTGTGACAGTGGCCTGTTCCAGTGGTGGGTGACGTGATGCCTGATTCTCTGCTATGACATGAAGACAGATTCTGTGCTGACATAAGGCCAGATTCTCTGTTACGGGACCTCTCTCCTCTGCCTGGGTGCCTGGGCCTAAATGTGTGACAGTGGCCTGTTCCAGTGGTGGGTGACGTGAAGCCTGATTCTCTGCTATGACATGAATACAGATTCTGCGCTGACATAAGGCCAGATTCTCTGTTACGGGACCTCTCTCCTCTGCCTGGGTGCCTGGGCCTAAATGTGTGACAGTGGCCTGTTCCAGTGGTGGGTGACGTGAAGCCTGATTCTCTGCTATGACATGAAGACAGATTCTGCGCTGACATAAGGCCAGATTCTCTGTTACGGGACCTCTCTCCTCTGTCTGGGTGCCTGGGCCTAAATGTGTGACAGTGGCCTGTTCCAGTGGTGGGTGACGTGAAGCCTGATTCTCTGCTATGACATGAAGACAGATTCTGCGCTGACATAAGGCCAGATTCTCTGTTACGGGACCTCTCTCCTCTGCCTGGGTGCCTGGGCCTAAATGTGTGACAGTGGCCTGTTCCAGTGGTGGGTGACGTGAAGCCTGATTCTCTGCTATGACATGAAGACAGATTCTGCGCTGACATAAGGCCAGATTCTCTGTTACGGGACCTCTCTCCTCTGCCTGGGTGCCTGGGCCTAAATGTGTGACAGTGGCCTGTTCCAGTGGTGGGTGACGTGAAGCCTGATTCTCTGCTATGACATGAAGACAGATTCTGTGCTGACATAAGGCCAGATTCTCTGTTACGGGACCTCTCTCCTCTGCCTGGGTGCCTGGGCCTAAATGTGTGACAGTGGCCTGTTCCAGTGGTGGGTGACGTGAAGCCTGATTCTCTGCTATGACATGAAGACAGATTCTGCGCTGACATAAGGCCAGATTCTCTGTTACGGGACCTCTCTCCTCTGCCTGGGTGCCTGGGCCTAAATGTGTGACAGTGGCCTGTTCCAGTGGTGGGTGACGTGAAGCCTGATTCTCTGCTATGACATGAAGACAGATTCTGTGCTGACATAAGGCCAGATTCTCTGTTACGGGACCTCTCTCCTCTGCCTGGGTGCCTGGGCCTAAATGTGTGACAGTGGCCTGTTCCAGTGGTGGGTGACGTGAAGCCTGATTCTCTGCTATGACATGAAGACAGATTCTGTGCTGACATAAGGCCAGATTCTCTGTTACGGGACCTCTCTCCTCTGCCTGGGTGCCTGGGCCTAAATGTGTGACAGTGGCCTGTTCCAGTGGTGGGTGACGTGAAGCCTGATTCTCTGCTATGACATGAAGACAGATTCTGCGCTGACATAAGGCCAGATTCTCTGTTACGGGACCTCTCTCCTCTGCCTGGGTGCCTGGGCCTAAATGTGTGACAGTGGCCTGTTCCAGTGGTGGGTGACGTGAAGCCTGATTCTCTGCTATGACATTAAGACAGATTCTGCGCTGACATAAGGCCAGATTCTCTGTTACGGGACCTCTCTCCTCTGCCTGGGTGCCTGGGCCTAAATGTGTGACAGTGGCCTGTTCCAGTGGTGGGTGACGTGATGCCTGATTCTCTGCTATGACATGAAGACAGATTCTGTGCTGACATAAGGCCAGATTCTCTGTTACGGACCTCTCTCCTCTGTCTGGGTGCCGGGGCCTAAATGTGTGACAGTGGCCTGTTCCAGTGGTGGGTGACGTGAAGCTTGATTCTCTGCTATGACATGAAGACTGATTCTGCGCTGACATAAGGCCAGATTCTCTGTTACGGGACCTCTCTCCTCTGCCTGGGTGCCTGGGCCTAAATGTGTGACAGTGGCCTGTTCCAGTGGTGGGTGACGTGATGCCTGATTCTCTGCTATGACATGAAGACAGATTCTGCGCTGACATAAGGCCAGATTCTCTGTTACGGGACCTCTCTCCTCTGCCTGGGTGCCTGGGCCTAAATGTGTGACAGTGGCCTGTTCCAGTGGTGGGTGACGTGAAGCCTGATTCTCTGCTATGACATGAAGACAGATTCTGTGCTGACATAAGGCCAGATTCTCTGTTACGGGACCTCTCTCCTCTGCCTGGGTGCCTGGGCCTAAATGTGTGACAGTGGCCTGTTCCAGTGGTGGGTGACGTGAAGCCTGATTCTCTGCTATGACATGAAGACAGATTCTGTGCTGACATAAGGCCAGATTCTCTGTTACGGGACCTCTCTCCTCTGCCTGGGTGCCTGGGCCTAAATGTGTGACAGTGGCCTGTTCCAGTGGTGGGTGACGTGAAGCCTGATTCTCTGCTATGACATGAAGACAGATTCTGCGCTGACATAAGGCCAGATTCTCTGTTACGGGACCTCTCTCCTCTGCCTGGGTGCCTGGGCCTAAATGTGTGACAGTGGCCTGTTCCAGTGGTGGGTGACGTGATGCCTGATTCTCTGCTATGACATGAAGACAGATTCTGTGCTGACATAAGGCCAGATTCTCTGTTACGGGACCTCTCTCCTCTGCCTGGGTGCCGGGGCCTAAATGTGTGACAGTGGCCTGTTCCAGTGGTGGGTGACGTGAAGCCTGATTCTCTGCTATGACATGAAGACAGATTCTGTGCTGACATAAGGCCAGATTCTCTGTTACGGGACCTCTCTCCTCTGCCTGGGTGCCTGGGCCTAAATGTGTGACAGTGGCCTGTTCCAGTGGTGGGTGACGTGAAGCCTGATTCTCTGCTATGACATGAAGACAGATTCTGCGCTGACATAAGGCCAGATTCTCTGTTACGGGACCTCTCTCCTCTGCCTGGGTGCCTGGGCCTAAATGTGTGACAGTGGCCTGTTCCAGTGGTGGGTGACGTGAAGCCTGATTCTCTGCTATGACATGAAGACAGATTCTGTGCTGACATAAGGCCAGATTCTCTGTTACGGGACCTCTCTCCTCTGCCTGGGTGCCTGGGCCTAAATGTGTGACAGTGGCCTGTTCCAGTGGTGGGTGACGTGAAGCCTGATTCTCTGCTATGACATGAAGACAGATTCTGTGCTGACATAAGGCCAGATTCTCTGTTACGGGACCTCTCTCCTCTGTCTGGGTGCCGGGGCCTAAATGTGTGACAGTGGCCTGTTCCAGTGGTGGGTGACGTGAAGCCTGATTCTCTGCTATGACATGAAGACAGATTCTGCGCTGACATAAGGCCAGATTCTCTGTTACGGGACCTCTCTCCTCTGCCTGGGTGCCTGGGCCTAAATGTGTGACAGTGGCCTGTTCCAGTGGTGGGTGACGTGAAGCCTGATTCTCTGCTATGACATGAAGACAGATTCTGCGCTGACATAAGGCCAGATTCTCTGTTACGGGACCTCTCTCCTCTGCCTGGGTGCCTGGGCCTAAATGTGTGACAGTGGCCTGTTCCAGTGGTGGGTGACGTGATGCCTGATTCTCTGCTATGACATGAAGACAGATTCTGTGCTGACATAAGGCCAGATTCTCTGTTACGGGACCTCTCTCCTCTGTCTGGGTGCCGGGGCCTAAATGTGTGACAGTGGCCTGTTCCAGTGGTGGGTGACGTGAAGCCTGATTCTCTGCTATGACATGAAGACAGATTCTGCGCTGACATAAGGCCAGATTCTCTGTTACGGGACCTCTCTCCTCTGCCTGGGTGCCTGGGCCTAAATGTGTGACAGTGGCCTGTTCCAGTGGTGGGTGACGTGAAGCCTGATTCTCTGCTATGACATGAATACAGATTCTGCGCTGACATAAGGCCAGATTCTCTGTTACGGGACCTCTCTCCTCTGCCTGGGTGCCTGGGCCTAAATGTGTGACAGTGGCCTGTTCCAGTGGTGGGTGACGTGAAGCCTGATTCTCTGCTATGACATTAAGACAGATTCTGTGCTGACATAAGGCCAGATTCTCTGTTACGGGACCTCTCTCCTCTGCCTGGGTGCCTGGGCCTAAATGTGTGACAGTGGCCTGTTCCAGTGGTGGGTGACGTGATGCCTGATTCTCTGCTATGACATGAAGACAGATTCTGTGCTGACATAAGGCCAGATTCTCTGTTACGGGACCTCTCTCCTCTGCCTGGGTGCCGGGGCCTAAATGTGTGACAGTGGCCTGTTCCAGTGGTGGGTGACGTGAAGCCTTGATTCTCTGCTATGACATGAAGACAGATTCTGTGCTGACATAAGGCCAGATTCTCTGTTACGGGACCTCTCTCCTCTGCCTGGGTGCCTGGGCCTAAATGTGTGACAGTGGCCTGTTCCAGTGGTGGGTGACGTGATGCCTGATTCTCTGCTATGACATGAAGACAGATTCTGCGCTGACATAAGGCCAGATTCTCTGTTACGGGACCTCTCTCCTCTGCCTGGGTGCCTGGGCCTAAATGTGTGACAGTGGCCTGTTCCAGTGGTGGGTGACGTGAAGCCTGATTCTCTGCTATGACATGAAGACAGATTCTGCGCTGACATAAGGCCAGATTCTCTGTTACGGGACCTCTCTCCTCTGCCTGGGTGCCTGGGCCTAAATGTGTGACAGTGGCCTGTTCCAGTGGTGGGTGACGTGAAGCCTGATTCTCTGCTATGACATGAAGACTGATTCTGCGCTGACATAAGGCCAGATTCTCTGTTACGGGACCTCTCTCCTCTGCCTGGGTGCCTGGGCCTAAATGTGTGACAGTGGCCTGTTCCAGTGGTGGGTGACGTGAAGCCTGATTCTCTGCTATGACATGAAGACAGATTCTGCGCTGACATAAGGCCAGATTCTCTGTTACGGGACCTCTCTCCTCTGCCTGGGTGCCTGGGCCTAAATGTGTGACAGTGGCCTGTTCCAGTGGTGGGTGACGTGAAGCCTGATTCTCTGCTATGACATTAAGACAGATTCTGTGCTGACATAAGGCCAGATTCTCTGTTACGGGACCTCTCTCCTCTGCCTGGGTGCCTGGGCCTAAATGTGTGACAGTGGCCTGTTCCAGTGGTGGGTGACGTGAAGCCTGATTCTCTGCTATGACATGAAGACAGATTCTGTGCTGACATAAGGCCAGATTCTCTGTTACGGGACCTCTCTCCTCTGCCTGGGTGCCTGGGCCTAAATGTGTGACAGTGGCCTGTTCCAGTGGTGGGTGACGTGAAGCCTTGATTCTCTGCTATGACATGAAGACAGATTCTGTGCTGACATAAGGCCAGATTCTCTGTTACGGGACCTCTCTCCTCTGTCTGGGTGCCGGGGCCTAAATGTGTGACAGTGGCCTGTTCCAGTGGTGGGTGACGTGAAGCCTGATTCTCTGCTATGACATGAAGACAGATTCTGCGCTGACATAAGGCCAGATTCTCTGTTACGGGACCTCTCTCCTCTGCCTGGGTGCCTGGGCCTAAATGTGTGACAGTGGCCTGTTCCAGTGGTGGGTGACGTGAAGCCTGATTCTCTGCTATGACATGAAGACAGATTCTGCGCTGACATAAGGCCAGATTCTCTGTTACTGGACCTCTCTCCTCTGTCTGGGTGCCGGGGCCTAAATGTGTGACAGTGGCCTGTTCCAGTGGTGGGTGACGTGAAGCCTGATTCTCTGCTATGACATGAAGACAGATTCTGCGCTGACATAAGGCCAGATTCTCTGTTACGGGACCTCTCTCCTCTGCCTGGGTGCCGGGGCCTAAATGTGTGACAGTGGCCTGTTCCAGTGGTGGGTGACGTGAAGCTTGATTCTCTGCTATGACATGAAGACTGATTCTGCGCTGACATAAGGCCAGATTCTCTGTTACGGGACCTCTCTCCTCTGCCTGGGTGCCTGGGCCTAAATGTGTGACAGTGGCCTGTTCCAGTGGTGGGTGACGTGAAGCCTGATTCTCTGCTATGACATGAAGACAGATTCTGTGCTGACATAAGGCCAGATTCTCTGTTACAGGACCTCTCTCCTCTGTCTGGGTGCCGGGGCCTAAATGTGTGACAGTGGCCTGTTCCAGGTGGTGGGTGACGTGAAACTGATTCTCTGCTATGACATGAAGACAGATTCTGCGCTGACATAAGGCCAGATTCTCTGTTACGGGACCTCTCTCCTCTGCCTGGGTGCCTGGGCCTAAATGTGTGACAGTGGCCTGTTCCAGTGGTGGGTGACGTGAAGCCTTAATCTCTGCTATGACATTAAGACAGATTCTGTGCTGACATAAGGCCAGATTCTCTGTTACGGGACCTCTCTCCTCTGCCTGGGTGCCTGGGCCTAAATGTGTGACAGTGGCCTGTTCCAGTGGTGGGTGACGTGATGCCTGATTCTCTGCTATGACATGAAGACAGATTCTGTGCTGACATAAGGCCAGATTCTCTGTTACGGGACCGCTCTCCTCTGTCTGGGTGCCGGGGCCTAAATGTGTGACAGTGGCCTGTTCCAGTGGTGGGTGACGTGAAGCTTGATTCTCTGCTATGACATGAAGACTGATTATGCGCTGACATAAGGCCAGATTCTCTGTTACGGGACCTCTCTCCTCTGCCTGGGTGCCGGGGCCTAAATGTGTGACAGTGGCCTGTTCCAGTGGTGGGTGACGTGATGCCTGATTCTCTGCTATGACATGAAGACAGATTCTGCGCTGACATAAGGCTAGATTCTCTGTTACGGGACCTCTCTCCTCTGCCTGGGTGCCTGGGCCTAAATGTGTGACAGTGGCCTGTTCCAGTGGTGGGTGACGTGAAGCCTGATTCTCTGCTATGACATTAAGACAGATTCTGTGCTGACATAAGGCCAGATTCTCTGTTACGGGACCTCTCTCCTCTGCCTGGGTGCCTGGGCCTAAATGTGTGACAGTGGCCTGTTCCAGTGGTGGGTGACGTGATGCCTGATTCTCTGCTATGACATGAAGACAGATTCTGTGCTGACATAAGGCCAGATTCTTTGTTACAGGACCTCTCTCCTCTGTCTGGGTGCCGGGGCCTAAATGTGTGACAGTGGCCTGTTCCAGTGGTGGGTGACGTGAAGCTTGATTCTCTGCTATGACATGAAGACTGATTCTGCGCTGACATAAGGCCAGATTCTCTGTTACGGGACCTCTCTCCTCTGCCTGGGTGCCTGGGCCTAAATGTGTGACAGTGGCCTGTTCCAGTGGTGGGTGACGTGATGCCTGATTCTCTGCTATGACATGAAGACAGATTCTGTGCTGACATAAGGCCAGATTCTCTGTTACAGGACCGCTCTCCTCTGTCTGGGTGCCGGGGCCTAAATGTGTGACAGTGGCCTGTTCCAGTGGTGGGTGACGTGAAGCTTGATTCTCTGCTATGACATGAAGACTGATTCTGCGCTGACATAAGGCCAGATTCTCTGTTACGGGACCTCTCTCCTCTGCCTGGGTGCCTGGGCCTAAATGTGTGACAGTGGCCTGTTCCAGTGGTGGGTGACGTGATGCCTGATTCTCTGCTATGACATGAAGACAGATTCTGCGCTGACATAAGGCCAGATTCTCTGTTACGGGACCTCTCTCCTCTGCCTGGGTGCCTGGGCCTAAATGTGTGACAGTGGCCTGTTCCAGTGGTGGGTGACGTGAAGCCTGATTCTCTGCTATGACATGAAGACAGATTCTGTGCTGACATAAGGCCAGATTCTCTGTTACGGGACCTCTCTCCTCTGCCTGGGTGCCTGGGCCTAAATGTGTGACAGTGGCCTGTTCCAGTGGTGGGTGACGTGAAGCTGATTCTCTGCTATGACATGAAGACAGATTCTGCGCTGACATAAGGCCAGATTCTCTGTTACAGGACCTCTCTCCTCTGCCTGGGTGCCTGGGCCTAAATGTGTGACAGTGGCCTGTTCCAGTGGTGGGTGACGTGAAGCCTGATTCTCTGCTATGACATGAAGACTGATTCTGTGCTGACATAAGGCCAGATTCTCTGTTACGGGACCTCTCTCCTCTGCCTGGGTGCCTGGGCCTAAATGTGTGACAGTGGCCTGTTCCAGTGGTGGTGACGTGATGCCTGATTCTCTGCTATGACATGAAGACAGATTCTGCGCTGACATAAGGCCAGATTCTCTGTTACGGGACCTCTCTCCTCTGTCTGTGTGCCTGGGCCTAAATGTGTGACAGTGGCCTGTTCCAGTGGTGGCTGACGTGAAGCCTGATTCTCTGCTATGACATGAAGACAGATTCTGCGCTGACATAAGGCCAGATTCTCTGTTACGGGACCGTCTCTCCTCTGCCTGGGTGCCTGGGCCTAAATGTGTGACAGTGGCCTGTTCCAGTGGTGGGTGACGTGAAGCCTGATTCTCTGCTATGACATGAATACAGATTCTGCGCTGACATAAGGCCAGATTCTCTGTTACGGGACCTCTCTCCTCTGCCTGGGTGCCTGGGCCTAAATGTGTGACAGTGGCCTGTTCCAGTGGTGGGTGACATGAAGCCTGATTCTCTGCTATGACATGAATACAGATTCTGTGCTGACATAAGGCCAGATTCTCTGTTACGGGACCTCTCTCCTCTGCCTGGGTGCCTGGGCCTAAATGTGTGACAGTGGCCTGTTCCAGTGGTGGGTGACGTGAAGCCTTAATCTCTGCTATGACATTAAGACAGATTCTGTGCTGACATAAGGCCAGATTCTCTGTTACGGGACCTCTCTCCTCTGCCTGGGTGCCTGGGCCTAAATGTGTGACAGTGGCCTGTTCCAGTGGTGGGTGACGTGAAGCCTGATTCTCTGCTATGACATGAAGACAGATTCTGTGCTGACATAAGGCCAGATTCTCTGTTACAGGACCTCTCTCCTCTGTCTGGGTGCCGGGGCCTAAATGTGTGACAGTGGCCTGTTCCAGTGGTGGGTGACGTGAAGCTGATTCTCTGCTATGACATGAAGACTGATTCTGCGCTGACATAAGGCCAGATTCTCTGTTACGGGACCTCTCTCCTCTGCCTGGGTGCCTGGGCCTAAATGTGTGACAGTGGCCTGTTCCAGTGGTGGGTGACGTGATGCCTGATTCTCTGCTATGACATGAAGACAGATTCTGCGCTGACATAAGGCCAGATTCTCTGTTACGGGACCTCTCCTCTGCCTGGGTGCCTGGGCCTAAATGTGTGACAGTGGCCTGTTCCAGTGGTGGGTGACATGATGCCTGATTCTCTGCTATGACATGAAGACAGATTCTGTGCTGACATAAGGCCAGATTCTCTGTTACAGGACCTCTCTCCTCTGTCTGGGTGCCGGGGCCTAAATGTGTGACAGTGGCCTGTTCCAGTGGTGGGTGACGTGAAGCTTGATTCTCTGCTATGACATGAAGACTGATTCTGCGCTGACATAAGGCCAGATTCTCTGTTACGGGACCTCTCTCCTCTGCCTGGGTGCCTGGGCCTAAATGTGTGACAGTGGCCTGTTCCAGTGGTGGGTGACGTGATGCCTGATTCTCTGCTATGACATGAAGACAGATTCTGTGCTGACATAAGGCCAGATTCTCTGTTACGGGACCTCTCTCCTCTGCCTGATACCTGGGCCTAAATGTGTGACAGTGGCCTGTTCCAGTGGTGGCTGACGTGAAGCCTGATTCTCTGCTATGACATGAAGACAGATTCTGCGCTGACATAAGGCCAGATTCTCTGTTACGGGACCGTTCTCCTCTGTCTGGGTGCCGGGGCCTAAATGTGTGACAGTGGCCTGTTCCAGTGGTGGGTGACGTGAAGCCTGATTCTCTGCTATGACATGAATACAGATTCTGCGCTGACATAAGGCCAGATTCTCTGTTACGGGACCTCTCTCCTCTGCCTGGGTGCCTGGGCCTAAATGTGTGACAGTGGCCTGTTCCAGTGGTGGGTGACATGAAGCCTGATTCTCTGCTATGACATGAATACAGATTCTGTGCTGACATAAGGCCAGATTCTCTGTTACGGGACCTCTCTCCTCTGCCTGGGTGCCTGGGCCTAAATGTGTGACAGTGGCCTGTTCCAGTGGTGGGTGACGTGAAGCCTTAATCTCTGCTATGACATTAAGACAGATTCTGTGCTGACATAAGGCCAGATTCTCTGTTACGGGACCTCTCTCCTCTGCCTGGGTGCCTGGGCCTAAATGTGTGACAGTGGCCTGTTCCAGTGGTGGGTGACGTGATGCCTGATTCTCTGCTATGACATGAAGACAGATTCTGTGCTGACATAAGGCCAGATTCTCTGTTACAGGACCTCTCTCCTCTGTCTGGGTGCCGGGGCCTAAATGTGTGACAGTGGCCTGTTCCAGTGGTGGGTGACGTGAAGCTTGATTCTCTGCTATGACATGAAGACTGATTCTGCGCTGACATAAGGCCAGATTCTCTGTTACGGGACCTCTCTCCTCTGCCTGGGTGCCTGGGCCTAAATGTGTGACAGTGGCCTGTTCCAGTGGTGGGTGACGTGATGCCTGATTCTCTGCTATGACATGAAGACAGATTCTGCGCTGACATAAGGCCAGATTCTCTGTTACGGGACCTCTCCTCTGCCTGGGTGCCTGGGCCTAAATGTGTGACAGTGGCCTGTTCCAGTGGTGGGTGACATGATGCCTGATTCTCTGCTATGACATGAAGACAGATTCTGTGCTGACATAAGGCCAGATTCTCTGTTACAGGACCTCTCTCCTCTGTCTGGGTGCCGGGGCCTAAATGTGTGACAGTGGCCTGTTCCAGTGGTGGGTGACGTGAAGCTTGATTCTCTGCTATGACATGAAGACTGATTCTGCGCTGACATAAGGCCAGATTCTCTGTTACGGGACCTCTCTCCTCTGCCTGGGTGCCTGGGCCTAAATGTGTGACAGTGGCCTGTTCCAGTGGTGGGTGACGTGATGCCTGATTCTCTGCTATGACATGAAGACAGATTCTGTGCTGACATAAGGCCAGATTCTCTGTTACGGGACCTCTCTCCTCTGCCTGATACCTGGGCCTAAATGTGTGACAGTGGCCTGTTCCAGTGGTGGCTGACGTGAAGCCTGATTCTCTGCTATGACATGAAGACAGATTCTGCGCTGACATAAGGCCAGATTCTCTGTTACGGGACCGCTCTCCTCTGTCTGTGTGCCGGGGCCTAAATGTGTGACAGTGGCCTGTTCCAGTGGTGGGTGACGTGAAGCCTGATTCTCTGCTATGACAGGAATACAGATTCTGCGCTGACATAAGGCCAGATTCTCTGTTACGGGACCTCTCTCCTCTGCCTGGGTGCCTGGGCCTAAATGTGTGACAGTGGCCTGTTCCAGTGGTGGGTGACGTGAAGCCTGATTCTCTGCTATGACATGAATACAGATTCTGCGCTGACATAAGGCCAGATTCTCTGTTACGGGACCTCTCTCCTCTGCCTGGGTGCCTGGGCCTAAATGTGTGACAGTGGCCTGTTCCAGTGGTGGGTGACGTGAAGCCTGATTCTCTGCTATGACATTAAGACAGATTCTGTGCTGACATAAGGCCAGATTCTCTGTTACGGGACCTCTCTCCTCTGCCTGGGTGCCTGGGCCTAAATGTGTGACAGTGGCCTGTTCCAGTGGTGGGTGACGTGATGCCTGATTCTCTGCTATGACATGAAGACAGATTCTGTGCTGACATAAGGCCAGATTCTCTGTTACAGGACCTCTCTCCTCTGTCTGGGTGCCGGGGCCTAAATGTGTGACAGTGGCCTGTTCCGGTGGTGGGTGACGTGAAACTTGATTCTCTGGTATGACATGAAGACTGATTCTGCGCTGACATAAGGCCAGATTCTCTGTTACGGGACCTCTCTCCTCTGCCTGGGTGCCTGGGCCTAAATGTGTGACAGTGGCCTGTTCCAGTGGTGGGTGACGTGAAGCCTGATTCTCTGCTATGACATTAAGACAGATTCTGTGCTGACATAAGGCCAGATTCTCTGTTACGGGACCTCTCTCCTCTGCCTGGGTGCCTGGGCCTAAATGTGTGACAGTGGCCTGTTCCAGTGGTGGGTGACGTGATGCCTGATTCTCTGCTATGACATGAAGACAGATTCTGTGCTGACATAAGGCCAGATTCTCTGTTACAGGACCTCTCTCCTCTGTCTGGGTGCCGGGGCCTAAATGTGTGACAGTGGCCTGTTCCGGTGGTGGGTGACGTGAAACTTGATTCTCTGGTATGACATGAAGACTGATTCTGCGCTGACATAAGGCCAGATTCTCTGTTACGGGACCTCTCTCCTCTGCCTGGGTGCCTGGGCCTAAATGTGTGACAGTGGCCTGTTCCAGTGGTGGGTGACGTGAAGCCTTAATCTCTGCTATGACATTAAGACAGATTCTGTGCTGACATAAGGCCAGATTCTCTGTTACGGGACCTCTCTCCTCTGCCTGGGTGCCTGGGCCTAAATGTGTGACAGTGGCCTGTTCCAGTGATGGGTGACGTGAAGCTTGATTCTCTGCTATGACATGAAGACTGATTCTGCGCTGACATAAGGCCAGATTCTCTGTTACGGGACCTCTCTCCTCTGCCTGGGTGCCTGGGCCTAAATGTGTGACAGTGGCCTGTTCCAGTGGTGGGTGACGTGATGCCTGATTCTCTGCTATGACATGAAGACAGATTCTGCGCTGACATAAGGCCAGATTCTCTGTTACGGGACCTCTCTCCTCTGCCTGGGTGCCTGGGCCTAAATGTGTGACAGTGGCCTGTTCCAGTGGTGGGTGACGTGATGCCTGATTCTCTGCTATGACATGAAGACAGATTCTGTGCTGACATAAGGCCAGATTCTCTGTTACGGGACCGCTCTCCTCTGTCTGGGTGCCGGGGCCTAAATGTGTGACAGTGGCCTGTTCCAGTGGTGGGTGACGTGAAGCTTGATTCTCTGCTATGACATGAAGACTGATTATGCGCTGACATAAGGCCAGATTCTCTGTTACGGGACCTCTCTCCTCTGCCTGGGTGCCTGGGCCTAAATGTGTGACAGTGGCCTGTTCCAGTGGTGGGTGACGTGATGCCTGATTCTCTGCTATGACATGAATACAGATTCTGCGCTGACATAAGGCTAGATTCTCTGTTACGGGACCTCTCTCCTCTGCCTGGGTGCCTGGGCCTAAATGTGTGACAGTGGCCTGTTCCAGTGGTGGGTGACGTGAAGCCTGATTCTCTGCTATGACATTAAGACAGATTCTGTGCTGACATAAGGCCAGATTCTCTGTTACGGGACCTCTCTCCTCTGCCTGGGTGCCTGGGCCTAAATGTGTGACAGTGGCCTGTTCCAGTGGTGGGTGACGTGATGCCTGATTCTCCGCTATGACATGAAGACAGATTCTGTGCTGACATAAGGCCAGATTCTTTGTTACAGGACCTCTCTCCTCTGTCTGGGTGCCGGGGCCTAAATGTGTGACAGTGGCCTGTTCCAGTGGTGGGTGACGTGAAGCTTGATTCTCTGCTATGACATGAAGACAGATTCTGTGCTGACATAAGGCCAGATTCTCTGTTACGGGACCTCTCTCCTCTGCCTGATACCTGGGCCTAAATGTGTGACAGTGGCTTGTTCCAGTGGTGGCTGACTTGAAGCCTGATTCTCTGCTATGACATGAAGACAGATTCTGCGCTGACATAAGGCCAGATTCTCTGTTACGGGACCGCTCTCCTCTGTCTGGGTGCCGGGGCCTAAATGTGCGACAGTGGCCTGTTCCAGTGGTGGGTGACGTGAAGCCTGATTCTCTGCTATGACATGAATACAGATTCTGCGCTGACATAAGGCCAGATTCTCTGTTACGGGACCTCTCTCCTCTGCCTGGGTGCCTGGGCCTAAATGTGTGACAGTGGCCTGTTCCAGTGGTGGGTGACATGAAGCCTGATTCTCTGCTATGACATGAATACAGATTCTGCGCTGACATAAGGCCAGATTCTCTGTTACGGGACCTCTCTCCTCTGCCTGGGTGCCTGGGCCTAAATGTGTGACAGTGGCCTGTTCCAGTGGTGGGTGACGTGAAGCCTGATTCTCTGCTATGACATTAAGACAGATTCTGTGCTGACATAAGGCCAGATTCTCTGTTACGGGACCTCTCTCCTCTGCCTGGGTGCCTGGGCCTAAATGTGTGACAGTGGCCTGTTCCAGTGGTGGGTGACGTGATGCCTGATTCTCTGCTATGACATGAAGACAGATTCTGTGCTGACATAAGGCCAGATTCTCTGTTACAGGACCTCTCTCCTCTGTCTGGGTGCCGGGGCCTAAATGTGTGACAGTGGCCTGTTCCAGTGGTGGGTGACGTGAAGCTTGATTCTCTGCTATGACATGAAGACTGATTCTGCGCTGACATAAGGCCAGATTCTCTGTTACGGGACCTCTCTCCTCTGCCTGGGTGCCTGGGCCTAAATGTGTGACAGTGGCCTGTTCCAGTGGTGGGTGACGTGATGCCTGATTCTCTGCTATGACATGAAGACAGATTCTGCGCTGACATAAGGCCAGATTCTCTGTTACGGGACCTCTCCTCTGCCTGGGTGCCTGGGCCTAAATGTGTGACAGTGGCCTGTTCCAGTGGTGGGTGACATGATGCCTGATTCTCTGCTATGACATTAAGACAGATTCTGTGCTGACATAAGGCCAGATTCTCTGTTACAGGACCTCTCTCCTCTGTCTGGGTGCCGGGGCCTAAATGTGTGACAGTGGCCTGTTCCAGTGGTGGGTGACGTGAAGCTTGATTCTCTGCTATGACATGAAGACTGATTCTGCGCTGACATAAGGCCAGATTCTCTGTTACGGGACCTCTCTCCTCTGCCTGGGTGCCTGGGCCTAAATGTGTGACAGTGGCCTGTTCCAGTGGTGGGTGACGTGATGCCTGATTCTCTGCTATGACATGAAGACAGATTCTGTGCTGACATAAGGCCAGATTCTCTGTTACGGGACCTCTCTCCTCTGCCTGATACCTGGGCCTAAATGTGTGACAGTGGCCTGTTCCAGTGGTGGCTGACGTGAAGCCTGATTCTCTGCTATGACATGAAGACAGATTCTGCGCTGACATAAGGCCAGATTCTCTGTTACGGGACCGCTCTCCTCTGTCTGGGTGCCGGGGCCTAAATGTGTGACAGTGGCCTGTTCCAGTGGTGGGTGACGTGAAGCCTGATTCTCTGCTATGACAGGAATACAGATTCTGCGCTGACATAAGGCCAGATTCTCTGTTACGGGACCTCTCTCCTCTGCCTGGGTGCCTGGGCCTAAATGTGTGACAGTGGCCTGTTCCAGTGGTGGGTGACGTGAAGCCTGATTCTCTGCTATGACATGAATACAGATTCTGCGCTGACATAAGGCCAGATTCTCTGTTACGGGACCTCTCTCCTCTGCCTGGGTGCCTGGGCCTAAATGTGTGACAGTGGCCTGTTCCAGTGGTGGGTGACGTGAAGCCTGATTCTCTGCTATGACATTAAAACAGATTCTGTGCTGACATAAGGCCAGATTCTCTGTTACGGGACCTCTCTCCTCTGCCTGGGTGCCTGGGCCTAAATGTGTGACAGTGGCCTGTTCCAGTGGTGGGTGACGTGATGCCTGATTCTCTGCTATGACATGAAGACAGATTCTGTGCTGACATAAGGCCAGATTCTCTGTTACAGGACCTCTCTCCTCTGTCTGGGTGCCGGGGCCTAAATGTGTGACAGTGGCCTGTTCCGGTGGTGGGTGACGTGAAACTTGATTCTCTGGTATGACATGAAGACTGATTCTGCGCTGACATAAGGCCAGATTCTCTGTTACGGGACCTCTCTCCTCTGCCTGGGTGCCTGGGCCTAAATGTGTGACAGTGGCCTGTTCCAGTGGTGGGTGACGTGAAGCCTGATTCTCTGCTATGACATTAAGACAGATTCTGTGCTGACATAAGGCCAGATTCTCTGTTACGGGACCTCTCTCCTCTGCCTGGGTGCCTGGGCCTAAATGTGTGACAGTGGCCTGTTCCAGTGGTGGGTGACGTGATGCCTGATTCTCTGCTATGACATGAAGACAGATTCTGTGCTGACATAAGGCCAGATTCTCTGTTACAGGACCTCTCTCCTCTGTCTGGGTGCCGGGGCCTAAATGTGTGACAGTGGCCTGTTCCAGTGGTGGGTGACGTGAAGCTTGATTCTCTGCTATGACATGAAGACTGATTCTGCGCTGACATAAGGCCAGATTCTCTGTTACGGGACCTCTCTCCTCTGCCTGGGTGCCTGGGCCTAAATGTGTGACAGTGGCCTGTTCCAGTGGTGGGTGACGTGATGCCTGATTCTCTGCTATGACATGAAGACAGATTCTGCGCTGACATAAGGCCAGATTCTCTGTTACGGGACCTCTCTCCTCTGCCTGGGTGCCTGGGTCTAAATGTGTGACAGTGGCCTGTTCCAGTGGTGGGTGACGTGATGCCTGATTCTCTGCTATGACATGAAGACAGATTCTGTGCTGACATAAGGCCAGATTCTCTGTTACGGGACCGCTCTCCTCTGTCTGGGTGCCGGGGCCTAAATGTGTGACAGTGGCCTGTTCCAGTGGTGGGTGACGTGAAGCTTGATTCTCTGCTATGACATGAAGACTGATTCTGCGCTGACATAAGGCCAGATTCTCTGTTACGGGACCTCTCTCCTCTGCCTGGGTGCCTGGGCCTAAATGTGTGACAGTGGCCTGTTCCAGTGGTGGGTGACGTGAAGCCTGATTCTCTGCTATGACATTAAGACAGATTCTGTGCTGACATAAGGCCAGATTCTCTGTTACGGGACCTCTCTCCTCTGCCTGGGTGCCTGGGCCTAAATGTGTGACAGTGGCCTGTTGCAGTGGTGGGTGACGTGATGCCTGATTCTCTGCTATGACATGAAGACAGATTCTGTGCTGACATAAGGCCAGATTCTCTGTTACAGGACCTCTCTCCTCTGTCTGGGTGCCGGGGCCTAAATGTGTGACAGTGGCCTGTTCCGGTGGTGGGTGACGTGAAACTTGATTCTCTGGTATGACATGAAGACTGATTCTGCGCTGACATAAGGCCAGATTCTCTGTTACGGGACCTCTCTCCTCTGCCTGGGTGCCTGGGCCTAAATGTGTGACAGTGGCCTGTTCCAGTGGTGGGTGACGTGAAGCCTGATTCTCTGCTATGACATTAAGACAGATTCTGTGCTGACATAAGGCCAGATTCTCTGTTACGGGACCTCTCTCCTCTGCCTGGGTGCCTGGGCCTAAATGTGTGACAGTGGCCTGTTCCAGTGGTGGGTGACGTGATGCCTGATTCTCTGCTATGACATGAAGACAGATTCTGCGCTGACATAAGGCCAGATTCTCTGTTACGGGACCTCTCTCCTCTGCCTGGGTGCCTGGGCCTAAATGTGTGACAGTGGCCTGTTCCAGTGGTGGGTGACGTGATGCCTGATTCTCTGCTATGACATGAAGACAGATTCTGTGCTGACATAAGGCCAGATTCTCTGTTACGGGACCGCTCTCCTCTGTCTGGGTGCCGGGGCCTAAATGTGTGACAGTGGCCTGTTCCAGTGGTGGGTGACGTGAAGCTTGATTCTCTGCTATGACATGAAGACTGATTCTGCGCTGACATAAGGCCAGATTCTCTGTTACGGGACCTCTCTCCTCTGCCTGGGTGCCTGGGCCTAAATGTGTGACAGTGGCCTGTTCCAGTGGTGGGTGACGTGATGCCTGATTCTCTGCTATGACATGAATACAGATTCTGTGCTGACATAAGGCCAGATTCTCTGTTACGGGACCTCTCTCCTCTGCCTGGGTGCCTGGGCTTAAATGTGTGACAGTGGCCTGTTCCAGTGGTGGGTGACGTGAAGCCTGATTCTCTGCTATGACATTAAGACAGATACTGTGCTGACATAAGGCCAGATTCTATGTTACGGGACCGCTCTCCTTTGCCTGGGTGCCTGGGCCTAAATGTGTGACAGTGGCCTGTTCCAGTGGTGGGTGACGTGATGCCTGATTCTCTGCTATGACATGAAGACAGATTCTGTGCTGACATAAGGCCAGATTCTTTGTTACAGGACCTCTCTCCTCTGTCTGGGTGCCGGGGCCTAAATGTGTGACAGTGGCCTGTTCCAGTGGTGGGTGACGTGAAGCTTGATTCTCTGCTATGACATGAAGACTGATTCTGCGCTGACATAAGGCCAGATTCTCTGTTACGGGACCTCTCTCCTCTGCCTGTGTGCCTGGGCCTAAATGTGTGACAGTGGCCTGTTCCAGTGGTGGGTGACGTGATGCCTGATTCTCTGCTATGACATGAAGACAGATTCTGTGCTGACATAAGGCCAGATTCTCTGTTACAGGACCTCTCTCCTCTGTCTGGGTGCCGGGGCCTAAATGTGTGACAGTGGCCTGTTCCAGTGGTGGGTGACGTGAAGCTTGATTCTCTGCTATGACATGAAGACAGATTCTGTGCTGACATAAGGCCAGATTCTCTGTTACGGGACCTCTCTCCTCTGCCTGATACCTGGGCCTAAATGTGTGACAGTGGCCTGTTCCAGTGGTGGCTGACGTGAAGCCTGATTCTCTGCTATGACATGAAGACAGATTCTGCGCTGACATAAGGCCAGATTCTCTGTTACGGGACCGCTCTCCTCTGTCTGGGTGCCGGGGCCTAAATGTGTGACAGTGGCCTGTTCCAGTGGTGGGTGACGTGAAGCCTGATTCTCTGCTATGACATGAATACAGATTCTGCGCTGACATAAGGCCAGATTCTCTGTTACGGGACCTCTCTCCTCTGCCTGGGTGCCTGGGCCTAAATGTGTGACAGTGGCCTGTTCCAGTGGTGGGTGACATGAAGCCTGATTCTCTGCTATGACATGAATACAGATTCTGCGCTGACATAAGGCCAGATTCTCTGTTACGGGACCTCTCTCCTCTGCCTGGGTGCCTGGGCCTAAATGTGTGACAGTGGCCTGTTCCAGTGGTGGGTGACGTGAAGCCTGATTCTCTGCTATGACATTAAGACAGATTCTGTGCTGACATAAGGCCAGATTCTCTGTTACGGGACCTCTCTCCTCTGCCTGGGTGCCTGGGCCTAAATGTGTGACAGTGGCCTGTTCCAGTGGTGGGTGACGTGATGCCTGATTCTCTGCTATGACATGAAGACAGATTCTGTGCTGACATAAGGCCAGATTCTCTGTTACAGGACCTCTCTCCTCTGTCTGGGTGCCGGGGCCTAAATGTGTGACAGTGGCCTGTTCCAGTGGTGGGTGACGTGAAGCTTGATTCTCTGCTATGACATGAAGACTGATTCTGCGCTGACATAAGGCCAGATTCTCTGTTACGGGACCTCTCTCCTCTGCCTGGGTGCCTGGGCCTAAATGTGTGACAGTGGCCTGTTCCAGTGGTGGGTGACGTGATGCCTGATTCTCTGCTATGACATGAAGACAGATTCTGCGCTGACATAAGGCCAGATTCTCTGTTACGGGACCTCTCCTCTGCCTGGGTGCCTGGGCCTAAATGTGTGACAGTGGCCTGTTCCAGTGGTGGGTGACATGATGCCTGATTCTCTGCTATGACATGAAGACAGATTCTGTGCTGACATAAGGCCAGATTCTCTGTTACAGGACCTCTCTCCTCTGTCTGGGTGCCGGGGCCTAAATGTGTGACAGTGGCCTGTTCCAGTGGTGGGTGACGTGAAGCTTGATTCTCTGCTATGACATGAAGACTGATTCTGCGCTGACATAAGGCCAGATTCTCTGTTACGGGACCTCTCTCCTCTGCCTGGGTGCCTGGGCCTAAATGTGTGACAGTGGCCTGTTCCAGTGGTGGGTGACGTGATGCCTGATTCTCTGCTATGACATGAAGACAGATTCTGCGCTGACATAAGGCCAGATTCTCTGTTACGGGACCTCTCTCCTCTGCCTGGGTGCCTGGGCCTAAATGTGTGACAGTGGCCTGTTCCAGTGGTAGGTGACGTGAAGCCTGATTCTGTGCTATGACATTAAGACAGATTCTGTGCTGACATAAGGCCAGATTCTCTGTTACGGGACCTCTCTCCTCTGCCTGGGTGCCTGGGCCTAAATGTGTGACAGTGGCCTGTTCCAGTGGTGGGTGACGTGATGCCTGATTCTCTGCTATGTCATGAAGACAGATTCTGTGCTGACATAAGGCCAGATTCTCTGTTACAGGACCTCTCTCCTCTGTCTGGGTGCCGGGGCCTAAATGTGTGACAGTGGCCTGTTCCAGTGGTGGGTGACGTGAAGCTTGATTCTCTGCTATGACATGAAGACAGATTCTGCGCTGACATAAGGCCAGATTCTCTGTTACGGGACCGCTCTCCTCTGTCTGGGTGCCGGGGCCTAAATGTGTGACAGTGGCCTGTTCCAGTGGTGGGTGACGTGAAGCCTGATTCTCTGCTATGACATTAAGACAGATTCTGCGCTGACATAAGGCCAGATTCTCTGTTACGGGACCTCTCTCCTCTGCCTGGGTGCCTGGGCCTAAATGTGTGACAGTGGCCTGTTCCAGTGGTGGCTGATGTGAAGCCTGATTCTCTGCTATGACACGAAGACAGATTCTGCGCTGACATAAGGCCAGATTCTCTGTTATGGGACCGCTCTCCTCTGTCTGGGTGCCGGGGCCTAAATGTGTGACAGTGGCCTGTTCCAGTGGTGGGTGACATGAAGCCTGATTCTCTGCTATGACATGAATACAGATTCTGCGCTGACATAAGGCCAGATTCTCTGTTACGGACCTCTCTCCTCTGCCTGGGTGCCTGGGCCTAAATGTGTGACAGTGGCCTGTTCCAGTGGTGGGTGACGTGAAGCTTGATTCTCTGCTATGACATGAAGACTGATTCTGCGCTGACATAAGGCCAGATTCTCTGTTACGGGACCTCTCTCCTCTGCCTGGGTGCCTGGGCCTAAATGTGTGACAGTGGCCTGTTCCAGTGGTGGGTGACGTGATGCCTGATTCTCTGCTATGACATGAAGACAGATTCTGCACTGACATAAGGCCAGATTCTCTGTTACGGGACCTCTCTCCTCTGCCTGGGTGCCTGGGCCTAAATGTGTGACAGTGGCCTGTTCCAGTGGTGGGTGACGTGAAGCCTGATTCTCTGCTATGACATTAAGACAGATTCTGTGCTGACATAAGGCCAGATTCTCTGTTACGGGACCTCTCTCCTCTGCCTGGGTGCCTGGGCCTAAATGTGTGACAGTGGCCTGTTCCAGTGGTGGGTGACGTGATGCCTGATTCTCTGCTATGACATGAAGACAGATTATGTGCTGACATAAGGCCAGATTCTCTGTTACAGGACCTCTCTCCTCTGTCTGGGTGCCGGGGCCTAAATGTGTGACAGTGGCCTGTTCCAGTGGTGGGTGACGTGAAGCTTGATTCTCTGCTATGACATGAAGACAGATTCTGCGCTGACATTAGGCCAGATTCTCTGTTACGGGACCGCTCTCCTCTGTCTGGGTGCCGGGGCCTAAATGTGTGACAGTGGCCTGTTCCAGTGGTGGGTGAGGTGAAGCCTGATTCTCTGCTATGACATGAATACAGATTCTGCGCTGACATAAGGCCAGATTCTCTGTTACGGGACCTCTCTCCTCTGCCTGGGTGCCTGGGCCTAAATGTGTGACAGTGGCCTGTTCCAGTGGTGGGTGACGTGAAGCCTGATTCTCTGCTATGACATGAAGACAGATTCTGCGCTGACATAAGGCCAGATTCTCTGTTACGGGACCTCTCTCCTCTGTCTGGGTGCCGGGGCCTAAATGTGTGACAGTGGCCTGTTCCAGTGGTGGGTGACGTGAAGCCTGATTCTCTGCTATGACATGAAGACTGATTCTGCGCTGACATGAAGCCAGATTCTCTGCTATGGCATGAAGAGACTGATTCTCTGCTGACATGAAGCCAGATTCTTTGCTATGGCATGAAGAGACTGATTCTCTGCTGACGTGAAGCCAGATTCTCTGCTATGGGACCTCTGTCCAATTGATATTGGTTCATTTTTATTTTTTTAATTTTAATTTTAATTCATTTCCCTATCCACATTTGTTTGCAGGGGATTTACCTACATGTTGCTGCCTTTTGCAGCCCTCTAGCTCTTTCCTGGGCTGTTTTACAGCCTTTTTAGTGCCCAAAAGTTCGGGTCCCCATTGACTTCAATGGGGTTCGGGTTCGGGACGAAGTTCGGGTCGGTTTCGGATCCCGAACCCGAACATTTCCGGGAAGTTCGGCCGAACTTCTCGAACCCAAACATCCAGGTGTTCGCTCAACTCTATCTGCTACTAGTTTCGATGCTGTAGGACGTCTTCTTAGTATAAGGATCTCATCCACTCCTGCTATATGCGTTTCGAGGTTGCGTGCCTCTTCCTCAGTAGCTGGTTTTTGAGATCCTACATTGCTTCCTTATATACCCATATGGGTTACGCCCTTTAGTCTAATTGAAGCTCCTTATAAAATCTGGTCAGGACCTCATAAAGTATGGAATATACATCCTCCTTTGACCATAAATATCGTATCCTCTAAAAATCTTCTTATACAATGTTCGTACGATTTTAAATCTCATGTGATTAAAAATTGTGGGACGCCACCACAGTCAGATATAGAAAAAATTGAGCAACAAGCAGTAAGTAAAACCACCAAACTGCATACAATACCCCTGACCAGAATTATTACCCAAATAATATGCTAGCCAACTGAGACTTTTTAGTGACTTGCCTATTTAAAACTATTGAAGGACACTAGTAACAAGTGCACCTTTTCAATTGCATCTTATAAAACAACGTGGAATTTTTAGAGGAATTTTAGAGGGATTTTATGGAATAATTCATGATACTCTAACCCACTAACAACCAACCCTTGGTTAATTCTCAAGGACTACATGTATTAACTTTTATCTAACCTCCAGGAATTTTTAGGGATTGTTTACATTGTCTTATATAATGATTAGGGAATAATTATATTTTATATAATATACTATGGTGTTTTATTGATTGCTATATAATTGATTGCTATGTTGTGATTTGATTGTCTCGTATATAACTTGGTGGATTATTGATCGATTTTTAAACCAATAAATATGTTGTACCCCATATGTAGTACCAGATATTGAGTGCCCACTATACAATACAACCTTGCTATCTCTAATAACTATGTAGAAATATATCAGGGGTCAGTACAGAGATCTCTCCCATCATCTATTTATCCCCAGGACTGTGACGAGGGGACATCTTCTGCATCTGGAGGAAAGAAGGTTTGTACACAAACATAGAAGAGTTTACGGTAAGAGCAGTGAGACTATGGAACTGTCTGCCTGAGGAGGTGGTGATGGTGAGTTCACTAAAAGAGTTCAAAAGGGGCCTGGATGTATTTCTGGAGTGTTATAATATTACAGACTATAGCTACTAGAGGGGGGGGGGGGGGGCGTTGATCCAGGGAGTTATTCTCATTAGAGTCGGGGAGGTTTTGTTCCCCTAAAGTGAGGAAAATTGGCTTCTAGCATAGCCAGGTACTAATAGATTTTCAGTCTCAGGAATGGCATTTACTGGTTGAGGCTTCTCTTTTGGGCATACTTAGCAGGATTTCACACATGTAGGTCTTGCTTTTAGCTCTGTACAACTCGGATTCTCACTAGCCAGGGAGTGGGACCAGACCATCACCCTAGAAACTAGGCTAACGCTGCCAATGTTGACTGTTTGTTGTCCATCAATCTGGGATACACAGTGCATAAAGTGTTTTTTAGCATTAAATCACAGCAAAAACAATTAACTATAAGCGTTGATCCGCTGGGTCACTGCACTTGAAACTGTACTCTAATTTCACTGGGAGATATGTCTCTTCCTCCACCACGGTATATTTCTCAGCTATTATATTGAATGATCATGTGGCCTATAATCCACATGCATCTGATCTTTTACTATACTGATCTGATAGCGATGCACCTGGTAGTGTATGAGTTAAATCGATTATCCCAAGCATAAAGGTGACCTGAACAGCACTTACTTGTCTTAGGCAGTGATGTGGGAGGATGTGTGCAGTACTGTGGTATACAGAACGGCCATTAGATGCCTGGGTGAATGCAAGGTGATATAAAAAGCTCTACTGGAGCAGATCACTGATTTATTCTCTGTCCTGATTTCTTCCATTACAAGGACAATGTTTTATACTAATTGTCATCTAATGATTTAAAGTGTACCCTCAGCGGGATGAGGTTGACAAATTCCTGAAGTAAACACTCCCATCATCTCCCTGGCTGTCAGAAATAGGAGCGATCGAGTCAAAGCATATTCTCCTTGACCTTTGGGACTTCAAGACAACACTTCACAAAAGATTGCCACCAGCAGAGTCTGTCTCCTTTTATAATCTTTACAGTCGGAAACATTCAATTTAAAGGGAATGTGTCAACTATAATATTTTTTTTTTCTGTGAGTTGAAACCAGAAAATGACACATTTTTTTAAATCTGTTTTTGTTTTCTGATTGTAGATTTTTTAATTTTTTTATTCTATTTCCTGAACAGGATTATGGGGTCGGCCATCTTGCCTGAGCTTTTCTTAACCAGCCTTCATCAGAGTACTGGAGTGCCGAACCAGAGGGGATAAAACAGCAGGAGAAGGAAGGAGGGTGCCGTGGCCCTGTCAATGCAGCACTAAAGAATAGGGCAACAGCCCTGTAGGAGTGGCGTACCCATTCACTTTAAGGGGGCTGCAAAAGATGCGGACAGCACACCATGTGCTATCTGTATCCGTATGTCTGTTCTGTTTTCCCCACAAAAAATAAACATGTCCATATTAGGGTAAGGATAGGAAGTTCTATTATGGGCTGGATGTTCCGTTCTGCAAAATGCAGAACGCACGTGACCGGTATCTGTGTTTTGTGGATCCCCAAATTGCAATCTGCAAAAACGCAGTGCGCTCATCCACTCGGCAGGACGAGTTTGTACGGTCCGTAGTTGTGAAAAAACACGCCCGTGTGCAGGCGGCCTAAATCTAATATTTCCACTTCAAAGACTTAAATACTTTTTGCAGTTTACTTGAGTAAATTATTTTCAATACTACTATTGTTAAAAATTGGGATTATATGCTTGCATTTTTTATCTTGCAGCGGATGTTGGGGCGGGGATACGACCGCAGCCCGGTCCCACGCCGAGAAGCAGCGAATTGTACGGGAGCTGGCATTTGAGATCTGGCGCAAAACAGGTCTCAAACACCGACGTCTGGCCATCATTAAAAAATGGTCAGACATGAAGCGCAGACACCCCCAGTTAATAAAAAGAATTCGGGACGAAAAATGCCCAGGCAGATGCGTAAATAACTTTTGTATGTTTTGCCAACACTCTGTAATGTATACAGTGCTAAGCAAAGGTATTCACCCTCCTTGACTTCGTTCTTTTTTTTGTTGTCTCACATCCTGGAATTAACATGGATTGTTTGAGGATTTGCATCATTTAATTTGTAGAACATGCCCACAACTTAGAACTTTTTTTTAATTGGTTAATTGTAAAGCATACAACAAATAGGACAAAATAACAGAAAAGGTCAATGTGCATAACTATTCACCCCCTAAAGTCAATACTTTGTAGAGCTACCTTTTGCGGCAATCACAGCTCCAAGTCGCTTTGGATAAGTCTCTATGAGCTCGCCACATCTTACCACTGGGATTTTTGCCCCTTCCTCCTTGCAAAACTGATTCCTCCTTCCAATTGGATGGTTTGCGCTTGTGAACAGCAATCTTTAAGTCTGACCACAGATTTTCTATTGGATTGAGATCTGGGCTTTGACTAGGCCATTCCAACACATTTACATGTTTCCCCTTAAACCACTCAAGTGTTGCTTTAGCAGTGTGTTTGGGGTCATTGTCCTGCTGGAAGGTGAACCTCCGTCCTAGCCTCAAATCACGCACAGAGTGGTACAGGTTTTGCTCAAGAATATCCCTGTCCATCTTTCCCTCAACTCTGACCAGTTTCCCAGTCCCGGCTTCTGAAAAACATCCCCACAGCATGATGCTGCCACCACCATGTTTCACTGTGAGGATGGTGTTCTTTGGGTGATGTGATGTGTTGGCTTTGTGCCAGACAAGTGACGGACTGAACCATCACTGGGTCTGCAGTAGAAGCCTGAGGGCTAGCCTCCTTCCTACGGGCTATGGACCCAGGACTATGGAGACCCCCACTCTGACCTATTTGGGTTAGAGTGAACTATAAACCATGATTTATTGGTTGAGTTTATAGGCCACATCTTTCCTATTCCCCATTAAAGTTGCATGGTGTGAATCCATAAACGCAATAAGGGTTAACTCTGCTCTGAGACTCCCAATGAATGTGTTAGTTTATTTGTCCCTTTGTTCTATTGTGTTAGTGATAGGATTAAGAAGTAGCCGACTCAGGTGTAGAGAAGTAGATCATCCTATGATACACTCAGGAGATAATCCCATCCCATGGGTCTCCTCTCTCCCTATTGTTTCATCAAGACACTGTGGATTGGATGTCTGTTTACATGCTGTTCATTTTTGATTGAGTTATGTGGCATAAAGCTGGCAGCCACTGCAATTATATATAGATCCCTCCATATTGGAATTTCTTTATATCTAATGTTGTTAAGATTTCTGAGTTGTTTCTCTAAAATCTGAACATTCTGTGATTACAGAAGTTCCTATTCCCTCCATTCGGAGAAGGCGATCGGCGGAGGCCGTGGAGGTTGAGGAGGAGGAGGCCGGACCCTCCCAGCCTATTGAGCCACCCCCACCAGTTGTGGGAGAAGTGAAAGAGGTGGAGGTGGAAAGTGCTGGACCCTCCAGCACCGCCCCATCTCAGGACTCGGAGGAAGAGGCGATCACCAGCCCCAGCCAGGAGGGTAAATATGTGCACATAGTAATATGATTATGTATCCATAACATGTACATAAACATTAAAAGGGTCAACAATGAGGGGACAACATACACTATAGTAATACAAAAAAAGAACACTGGACAATAACTCTTTAATCTACATTAAAACCATTAACTTAAAAAATTAATAATATTAAACTTTATTGAACTATCACTAACTAACAAAATAAAATTATACTGTACTGAAATATCACAAACTAATAAACTATATAATCATAATAAATATCACTAATATATTGAGATTTAAATAGTCAATGTGTATAAAGAAAAAAAGGTAAAAAATAGACAGACATATGTTGTACCGCCGTGTACATATCGACCGTCTCTATAAAAATATCCTATGACCTAACCCCTCAGGTGAACACTGTAAAAAAAATAAAAATAAAAACAATTAAAAAAAAGTGCAACACCAAGCTATTAAAAAAGGCATATGCCCCCCAAATAGTACCAATCTGTCATTTCATTCGGCCAAAAATTATACCCTACCATTAGACAATCACCGAATAAAAATAATAATATGGCTCTCAAACTATGGAGACATTAAAACATGAATTGTTTTTGGTTCAACAATGCTTTTATTGTGTAAAACAGAAATAACAAAAAAATAAGGAAACATATTCAGTCTTGCCGCATCTGTAACAACCAGCTGTATAAAAATATCATACCAAGTAACCCCTCAGGTGGACACCTTTCAAAACAAAAAATAAAATCTCTCCAAAAAGGCTTTTTTTGGACAACTTTTATCACAAAAAGGTGTAATAGCAAGCGATCAAAAAGTCATATGCACCACAAAATATAGGTTTAAAGGTTTAATAAGAATTGCAAATAATGTTCTTTTTTTTCCCCAACAGTACTGAAGACATTGAAGGCCAAAGTGGCAAAAATGCAGAAGGAGTACCGCCAGGATATGCGGGCCTTTCAGGAGCGGATGAAGGCCATGGAGGAGAGACACCGCCAGGCCGTGAAGGGGGTGCAGGAGATGCTCCTGCTATTGGAAAAGTTGCCTTAAAATTATTATTTTTTCTAATAAGTTATATAAATCATTTATACAGTTATAACGTTTATTTTGGTTTTTGTAATATTGTTCTCTTTTAGTGTAATAGCTCGGCCTAAATCAGCCAGAACTGACAGCAGCCAGTGAATACATGTCAAATACATATAGGGTCCATTCACATGTCTGTAAAATGGGTCCGCATCCGTTCCGCAATTTAGCGGAACAGTTACAGACCCATTGATTTTCAATTCCAGTCAGCAAAATTAGGCATTCACAGGATAAATAACTGTCGGCCAGTACAGGCCCCAAAAATTAGCCAACAGACGTTCACCTGACAGCAAAGAACTTTGTATTCTGTGGCTGGAGGTACATTAGCCGTTCACAGGATAAATAAGTAAGTGTCGGCCACTAGTACATGCCCCAAAAATTAGGCATTGAACGGACATAAAAGGCCTTTTATGCCGCTGTATTTACCTAAGACAGGAACCATGAATTGTTATGGGTGGTGGCGCCACCACCCATAACAATTCATGGTCCCTGTCTTCGGTAAATACAGCGGCATAAAAGGCCTTTTATGTCCGTTCAATGCCTAATTTGTGGGCTGTCATGAGGAATTTGAATCCAACATGGTCTACTGGTCACATGTGTTAAAGTCCTCCGAGATCCATGCCTCATTCATTTTTAGAAATGTGAGGTAGTCAACACTGTCGTGAGCTAGGAGAGTGCGCTTATTGGTCACGATCCCCCCCTGCTGCGCTGAACGTCCTTTCGGACCGGACACTGTACGAGGGTCAAGCCAACAGTTCCATGGCAAATTGTGCCAGCTCTGGTCAGAGGTCAAGCCTGCCCACCCAGTAGTCCAGGGGTTCATCGCTTCTCAGAGCATCCACATCGGCCGTTAACCCGATGTAGTCGAACACCTGACGGTCTAGGCGTTCCCTGAGGCTGGATCCGGAGGACAGCTGTTGATGGGTTGGCTGAATGATCTCATATCAGAAGTGACCAACACATCTTCAAACCGCCCTCTACTTGCAGGCTGTTGGATTGGTACCCGCAACTGTTTCTCTGTGAGTGGAAATTCCTCTGCCAGCGCCCGCAAAAGCAGAATGCAGCATTTCTCGAAGCAAGGCCTGGAAGTGCTGCATTCTGACAGCCCTCTGTGATGGTGGTAACATTTCCGCCATTTTTTGTTCGTTCCGGGGGTCTAAGTACGTTGCCACCCAGTACTGGTCCTTGCCCTTTATGCTTTTTATACGGGGGTCCCTCTTAAAACACTGGAGCATGAAGGCCCCCATTTGCACTAAACTGGAAGCGGTGTAGTGGCCTGGCTCCTGCTCATCATCCAGGATAATGTCGTCCTCGTTCTCCTCCCCCCATCCACGGACAACACCAGGGATCCCAGAAAGGTTTAAAGCATGTTCTTCTTGCTCCTCCTCATCCGCCCCGGCACCATCCTCCTCTGACTCCTCTTCAGACTCCTCTTGTTGACTTGTCTCAGATGGACTAGCCCCCCCTGGGAATTCATTAAGTATTGCAACTTCCTCATCTTCCTGCTCCTCGGCAGTTTGATCAATGACCCGACGCAATACACGCTCCAGAAAGAAGGCGTAAGGTACGCCTGGCTGCGACTGACCAGTTTGGTGATCTCATCAAATGGCCACAGAAGTCTGCATGCGTCGCTCATGAGCAGCCACTGGCACGGTGAAAAAAAACAAGCTCCGAAGAACCTGTCCTGCCGCAGAGTTCGTACAGGTAGTCATTAACTGCACATTTCTGCTGGAGCAGCCTATCTATCATATACAAGGTAGAGTTCCCGCGCGTCGGGCAGTCACAGATCAGACGTCTGACTGGCAGGTTGTGTCGCCGCTGAATATCAGCAAGGCGATCCATGGCCCTGTAAGATCTAAAATGGCCAGAGATTTTCCTGACCTGCCACAAGACGTCCTGGACCCTGGGGTACTTCCAGGCACAACAGACGCAGCACAGCATGGCAACGTCTCACCTGGCATGTCGAATAGGTTCTGGGGATCTTGGGGGGGGCGCAGCTGAAGAGACGGTAGCAGCGGAAAAGGAGGAGTCAGCTGAAGAGGAGAGGGAGGATGGAGTAGGAGGAGGAGAAGAAGAGGCAGGCCTGCATGCAATCCGTGGTGGTAACACCAAATCTACACGGGTGCCACGGGTTACATGCTTGACGGCCGTCAGAAGGTTCACCCAGTGGGCAGTAAAAGTTATGTACGTTCCCTGCCCGTGTTTGCTAGACTACGTGTCTGTGGTTAGATGTATCTTGGCACCAACACTGTGTGCCAGAGATACATTCACTTGCCGCTGAACGTGGCCATATAGCTCTGGGATGCCTTTCTGGGAGAAATATTACCTTCCTGGGACCTTCCATTGCGGTGTTCCAATGGCCACAAATTTTCTAAAGGCCTCCGAGTCCACCAATTTATATGGCAGTAGTTGGCGGGCTAGCAGTTCCGACAAGCTAGCGGTCAACTGTTGAGCAAGAGGGTTATCTGGCGTCATCATCTTTTTACGCTCGAACATTTGGGCCATGGAAGCCTGCCTTTTGCCAGATAAATGTGAGGACGGCACGATGGAAGGTGGAGTGGAGGACAATTGGGAGGAGAAGAGGCTGGACAGTGAGCGCCTGGGGTGTGGCTTTGTGGGTTCTGATGGCATTGCTCCCACTGGGCTTGGTGATGGGAGGCCAGGTGCCTTCTTAAGGCGGTCATCCCTAGGTGAGTGTTAGGCTTACCGCGACTTGTGTTGACAGCAGCGGACATGTTAAAAAAAGCCCACACTGCGGAGCCATGTGCCGGCATCCTGGGAGCGCCAGATGTGACTGTGCATGGTAGATGGCTCGCTCTGGATACTTTTGCAGTCTGCTTTTTGCCTCCTGTGCAATGTAAGTTCTGCTTGCTTCTCCTCCCTATCTGCTGGTCCATCTCTCCCTCTGAACTCCCCTCCTCTTCCTCTCTTGTGGGCACCCACGTGATGTCCAAGACACGTCATCATCGACGTCACCTTCCCCACCACTAACATTAGAGATCACGGAGTAGGCAGCAACAGCGGGGACCAACCTCCTTGGGCTGATCTGGGTACTGTCGTCAGACCGCTGAGTGGCGGCTGTTGCTACCTCCTCTTCCTGATCCGATGCCAAGAATGGCTGCGCATCGGAAATGTCTTGTAATGGATCGTAAAATAATTCCTGTGACTCAGGCGGAGGGTATATGGTGGTGTTGGTGGTGGTGTCTTTGGGGGTGCACACAGCAGAGAGTGAAGAGGTTGCAGATAGAGAGGATAAGGAGGGTGCAGAAGCGGAAGGCTGAGTGAGCCACTCAACCAAGTCTGGTGCGTCCTTTGACGTATTCGCACGCACCTTCTGCAACTTCCCACTTAGGCTCCGGCCTGGTGCTCCTGCCCGACCCCTACCACCCCTGCGAAAGGGCCTGCCTCTTCCTCTGCCTGTCATTTTTTAAATGATCCTGTGACAAAAGTCTCTATAGAAGCGCAGTGTTTGTGGAAGAAGGTATATAACACCCCGCTTCAATCAGTCGTTTTGGGGGGCGACTGGTATATCACACCAGTTATAATAATTTTTTCCAGTACCATTTGTCACTGTGTGGAGCAGAGGGAACGCAGCAAAACAGCAAACAAATGCTGCAGTACCCAAATACACTATTATGAAAGTATATTTATATATAACACCCCGCTTCAATCTGTTGTTTTGGGGGGCAACTGGTATATCACACCAGTTATAATAATTTTTTAAAATGCAGTTTGTCACTGTGTGTAGCAGAGGGAACACAGCAAAACAGCAAACAAATGCTGCAGTACCCAAATACACTATAAAGAAAGTATATTGGTATATAACATACCGCTTCAATCTGTCGTTTTTGGGGGCCACTGGTATATCACACCAGTTATAATTATTTTTTCTAATTGCGTTTGTCACTCTTTGTAATTGTAGTATCGCTGCAGAACCGCTCACAATGCTGCACAATACAAATCCACTATAATATGCTTTCTATGTTAGAAAGTACACTGCTCAAAAAAATAAAGGGAACACAAAAATAACACAACCTAGATCTGAATTAATTAAATATTCTTCTGAAATACTTTGTTCTTTACATAGTTGAATGTGCTGACAACAAAATCACACAAAAATTTAAAAATGGAAATAAAATTTTTCGACCCATGGAGGTCTGGATTTGGAGTCACACTCAAAATTAAAGTGGAAAAACACACTACAGGCTGATCCAACTTTGATGTAATGTCCTTAAAACAAGTCAAAATGAGGCTCAGTAGTGTGTGTGGAATCCACGTGCCTGTATGACCTCCCTACAACGCCTGTGCATGCTCCTGATGAGGTGGCGGACGGTCTCCTGAGGGATCTCCTCCCAGACCTGGACTAAAGCATCTGCCAACTCCTGGACAGTCTGTGGTGCAACGTGACGTTGGTGGATAGAGCGAGACATGATGTCCCAGATGTGCTCAATTGGATTCAGGTCTGGGGAACGGGCGGGCCAGTCCATAGCATCAATGCCTTCGTCTTGCAGGAACTGCTGACACACTCCAGCTACATGAGGTCTAGCATTGTCTTGCATTAGGAGGAACCCAGGGCCAACCGCCACAGCATATGGTCTCACAAGGGGTCTGAGGATCTCATCTCGGTACCTAATGGCAGTCAAGTTACCTCTGGCGAGCACATGGAGGGCTGTGCGGCCCTCCAAAGAAATGCCACCCCACACCATTACTGACCCAATGCCAAACCGGTCATGCTGGAGGATGTTGCAGGCAGCAGAACGTTCCCCACGGCGTCTCCAGACTCTGTCACGTCTGTCACATGTGCTCAGTGGGAACTTGCTTTCATCTGTGAAGAGCACAGGGCGCCAGTGGCGAATTTGCCAATCTTGGTGTTCTCTGGCAAATGCCAAACGTCCTGCACGGTGTTGGGCTGTAAGCAAAACCCTCACCTGTGGACGTCGGGCCCTCATATCACCCTCATGGAGTCTGTTTCTGACCGTTTGAGCAGACACATGCACATTTGTGGCCTGCTGGAGGTCATTTTGCAGGGCTCTGGCAGTGCTCTTCCTGTTCCTCCTTGCACAAAGGCGGAGGTAGCGGTCCTGCTGCTGGGTTGTTGCCCTCCTATGGCCTCCTCCACGTCTCCTGATGTACTGGCCTGTCTCCTGGTAGCGCCTCCATGATCTGGACACTACGCTGACAGACACAGCAAACCTTCTTGCCACAGCTCGCATTGATGTGCCATCCTGGATAAGCTGCACTACCTGAGCCACTTGTGTGGGTTGTAGACTTCGTCTCATGCTACCACTAGAGTGAAAGCACCGCCAGCATTCAAAAGTGACCAAAACATCAGCCAGGAAGCATAGGAACTGAGAAGCCGTCTGTGGTCACCACCTGCAGAACCACTCCTTTATTGGGGGTGTCTTGCTAATTGCCTATAATTTCCACCTGTTGTCTATCCCATTTGCACAACAGCATGTGAAATTGATTGTCACTCAGTGTTGCTTCCTAAGTGGACAGTTTGATTTCACAGAAGTGTGATTGACTTGGAGTTACATTGTGTTGTTTAAGTGTTCCCTTTATTTTTTTGAGCAGTGTATATTATAAGTGTATTACATCCCTCTGTACTGCACACATATCAATAGCACACCTATACTAGTCCTTAAAAGGACTTTTGTGGACCTATTAGCTAGCGATTTGTGTCCCTAACAGTCTGTCCCTGCTCCACACAGCAACCTCTCCCTACACTGACAAAAGACAGAATGTAAAATGGCAGCCAGATCAGGTCTATTTATAAGGTAGGGGGTGTGTTCATGTGCTGAAACTTTTCAATTGTCTGTCCTATACCACCTGATTGATGTGTCATGGGTCAAAGTGCAGTACGCCAGTCCTTCAGGGTGAGCGATGGTGAGGTCACAGGGGACAGTTAACAGACCGAGGGTTGCTATTGGTACTCACAGTTTTTAATATACCCTGGGCAGGCGTACAGCAGTGATGGAGAGGCTGGCACGTAGATCCTCTGGGACACTCTCTGGGTATAGGGACCAGGCCTGGTGGTAGGTGAGGTGCCCTGGGTGTTGTAGGTTTAGTGTTCCGGTGGCAAGATCCCTTATAGTTCGTGACGCCAGTGCCGGTAACGGTGGCACACCGATTTATTGTAGGAATAATTGAGGTACACACAGTTGTAGTGAACCAGAACTCCTTTTTACTGAACAGTTCAACTATATACAGGCTTCAGTTAGTTCCATATGCAGGGACTTTGATAACAGGCAGGCTTCACATAAATGGCAGGCAAAGTTCTTGCAAGATACTCAGAGGGAATAACACTCACAGATCAGGCTGTACTTTCTTCAGATCCTGTCTGGCTTTCTCCAAGGCCCGTATGCCCTATAGCTGGCTTTATCCTTGGGTAGGGAAACCTTCCTCTGGTATAAATCCTCTTGCTGTAAATATCCTTCTGCCCTTCAGCTTTCTACTTGGCTGGATAAAAGTGGCTCTGCTCTGTACTTTTCAAGGTGCTAGATATCTTCAGGAGGCAACTTCTTCTCCTGGATGCAAGCTAGAAACCTGGGCAATCTAGCTGCATGTTAGAAGCTGATCTTCAGCTACTCTCTAGCTAAAGTCAACACTGGCTTCTAACCACACACACCCTCTCCCTGAACTGGACCTGACTATATATACTAGGGGGTTCCCTAGCTCCCTCTACTGCCTAGGAGGAGGAACTACACCCCTAACAGGCCTGGTACACAGGGGATAATATGACAACATACATTAAAATGCAATACAAAATACCATGACCATGTTCCACAAGAGGTGGGGAACAACGTGACCCAATTGACCCTTGAGTAGTGCCCACAGTTACTTAGTGGGACACTACAAAAGTTCTTTACAATGTAAAAGAATTGGCGGGCGCGAATATCGAGCAAAGTTTGCCGCGAACCAACTGCCGGGCAAACCACAAGGCCATCTCTTCAAACCAGGACCTGGATCTGAATACTTTTGTAATTGCATGTGATCAAAGATTTTCCATAGCCACCGAGTTATTCAATAAAATCTATCTGCATACCGCCACCTGCTGTTTACTTTTCTCTTATTTCTTTGACCTGCTCACTGAGATGGCCGCACATGCTCAGTTTCATCCTCCAACTGCCTCCTGAGCTCTGCAGCAGAAGAGACACTCCCCTAGAGCTGTCAGCTTGATATAAGTCTAGCAGAGCAATGAATGGGTGATCTCTGGATCCATGTGAGGTACAGGGCTGGTTATGGCTTTCTTAGAAAGAGTCATTTTTTCTATGATGTCTAATTAAAATTGTTACATTAGTCATGGGATAACCCCTTTAAACAATAGGTAATTTTGCTGATGACACACTTATTTTAAAGTAGTTGTCTCAAACATTTTATGTCCTACTAGGGGATATGGACATTGTGGAGAAGGGTACACCATTTGGAATCCCTTCTATCAAAAACTAAAAGTTAAGTCATTGGAGTGTATTCAGCCACCTACAGCATGGTCAGTAGTAGTAACTTACAATATCAGCTGCAGGATTGTAACAAATAACTATGGGGCCCCATAGCAAAACTTGGAATGGGACCAAGTTTAGACCAGCCACATATTTACAAATGGCCCATAATGATGTCACAGTACGGAAACAATGTACACAATGATGGAATAATGTACATGATGTCACAGTATTTGGATAATACACACATTGATTTCACAGTACAGAGATAATTAGTGACACAAATTATATGAACTGTTATGTCACACGCAAGAGTAAAGCACATATGCTGTCACAGAGCAAAAATATGCATAAAGTAAAGCTGAACAGAAGAGATATTGCAAACAGCAGAAGTAACCATGAGGCTACATTGAAACACTGAAAGAACATTCACACGACCGTATTTTCGGTCCACATCGGATCAGCATTTTTTGCGGATCAGATGGGGACCATTCATTACAGTGGGCCCTGCAAAAAAAATAAAAAATAGAGCATGTCCTATTCTTATCTGTTTAGCAGACCGGAATAAGCATTTCTAACAAAGGGCAAGACGTGCTGATCCACAAATGCGGAATGCACAAGGCTGGTATTCATGACCGTATCCGTTTTTAAGGTCTTCAAAACAGATACAGTCATGTGAATGCTCCCTTAAAATAGGTCATATTAAATTATCCATGTATATGTTTTTACTAGAGATGAGTGAAGTTTTCAAAAATTAGAATCGGACGCTTCGCCAAATTTTCCCAACAAATTCGATTAGAGTTAATTAGTGATGAAGATCATTAAAAATCAGCTATTTGCCGGCTGCAGGGTGCGTGTATATTGGTGTACATCACTGTGCATTGCATAAATATTCCTAGCTAGTCCGCTGTGGTAGTGAACAATTATTGTGCATTCGTATGACAGGCAGTTGACAGGCGTCACTCTTAGAATCAGTTCACACTTAGAATCAGCCTTATATGTCAAGGACTTAACCTACAGTGGCCCAAGATTCTACTGTAGGGTGAAAGAGCCCTATCTTTTTACACCGTCTGCTGATTCCATATAGATTGCTAGAGAACCAGTTCTGTTACACGGTGATACAAGTATGGCCCCCATGACAGAGTGGAGACGGTGTCAGCAGTAAGTTTGTGTTGACGTCACTGTTTATTTTTCCAGCATTTAGTCAGTAATTGATCAGTATTACTAAGGCCAAAAGAAAACAGGAGTGGGTCCAAAACGGAGATGACTTGTAATTGTAATATTTGCATGACTTCTGTGTTTTGTACCCACTCCTGCTTTTAGCTTCCAAATCATGAGCAAATCCTGATGCAAAATACTGACCGTGTGATAGAGACCTTATGGATGCTCCAAAGACAGAATTTGTTGTGTTTTTCATTTTTCAGTTCTTCTGACAGATCAGATCACCACCAAGAAGTTTCCCATCCTCTATTATGTAATATTAGTTATAATAAGTTGCCTACAATGAATGATAAAGAGACACGGACACATTGTTTGCTACCTCATCTGGTGACTTTTATTTATTAAAAGGGCAGTAATTTTGAAATGGCCCTGTTGATGGAAAACCCCTAACTCACAAAGAGTCATCCTTCAACACTCAGGAGAGGAAAAACCCCCAGTGGAGGAAACCTCTAGGGAGCCATGGCTGAAGGACTGCCCCTCCCCTGGGCAAAGGGGTAAAAAGTCAACATTTTATGTGAAGTAGCTCTGGACAATCAGGTAAATGCCATGTCCAGAATTGAGAACAGAGACCGAGCCCGGAATCTGTCTCTTGATGCAGCAGATTAAATATACATCTGACTGCGGAAAGTCCGGTAAGTGTCATATCCAGTAGCGAGAACAGAGACCAAGCCTGGAATCTGTCTCTTGATGCAGCAGATAAAATATATATCTGACTGCGGAAAGTCCGGTAAATGCCATGTCCAGTGGTGAGAACAGAGACCAAGCCTGGAATCTGTCTCTTGATGCAGCAGATAAAATATATATCTAACTGCGGAAAGTCCGGTAAATGCCATGTTCGGTATTAAATCCAGCAATGTCCAGATGGTTTTAGTTGTCTTCCTGGCACTCCGCCCCTGGTTCTTAACCTTAGATTTTATTGGGGGTTTTCAGGGTCCTGGGTCTTTTTCCTCAGAACGATGGAGATGCCTTCTCGGGACAACTCTAATGACAAACACTGAGAATAAAAGAAAAGGGACATTTATCATGAAATGGCTTTCTTCAATATAGTATCATTAAAAAGCTTACTGGGTGCATGAGACCTTCATGTATAATCTACTCACCTGAAAATCTGTATAATTCATGACAGGGTAAACTGTCAAGCCGAAGAATCCCGTCCACTCACCCACCATGCCTGTTATAGAGAAGATCTGCAGAAGAGAGAGGGATGGAATAGAAGATATTAGTGCCCAGCAGTACTCACCAGTGGTTCTGGTATAGAGTTAGGTGGGAGTATGACATGTCTACCAAGAGTTTCTATATCACTATTACATAGGACACATGTGGTTACTTAAGATGGCGAATTAAGACATAAACTCACCTCTTTACAGCTATCAGTGGTACATAGAAGGAAGAAGCTGCCCAAACCTACAGCAACTGGAAGGAGATGTTAAGGAGAAGTAACAGAAGTCTATTAATATTGTGTTTTCTATACTGTCATTTATCATCTATGCTGCAATGAAGTCACTGGAAGCAGATAATCACCAGTGTATCCAGCACACAACATTAAGACGTATATTGTTATCCACTTGGAAGGTCTTAGGGAAATCAATATAGATATACTAAGGCCAAAACGCCCAAAAACTCCCGCTTGGGACAAACCAAAATGCTATTAAAATGTAACTTGTATTTCTTAATAACTTAAAATGCAAATATATCCACACAAATAATTGTACCAGCCGGCTATAAAAGGATACAGATTAGCAGTGCCACAATGGTCACCAAGGTTGATGCCAGTCTAATGTGGCACATGCAACGACTGCTGAGGGATCTCTTGTACAGGCATACAGATTGACACAGGTTGTAAATGGCAAAACTGAAAAATGCCACTCCTGCGCTGATCCTGTGGAGGAGGGGATTGGTCTTCAACTAGAATGTAGAGAGAGATATAAATGTCACAATGAGCTCGTTATGGAGATCTGAGAATGCAGAAGAGCAGAGTCCGCAGGTGGAGTGCAATTACACAGGGGCAGTAATACCTAAGGATAGTTACCAGGGAATATCATGGTAATGTATGCTTCATTCAGCACTATGCCACTGAGCATCAGACACTATGGGGGAGATTTACTAATAGTGTCACAATTTACACTAAGAATACGAATTACAGTCTTGTTATTAGACAAATTTACTATTCTGGTGTATGGACCCAGATTCAGGACAGAAATGTGTCTTATATTCTATAGTTTTACAAAAAAAAATTTGGGTGCGTTTTGTCGCACATGAAGATGCATTTAGGCCACACCCCTTTCCTTTAGGCGACACTCCTCCTTATCGGACAAGGCATAAAAAGCTTAGCAAAGTGTGTAAAACACTTGGCAAATGTGATGCTACACATTGACACCAGTTTTTTGGTGCAAAATGCACATTTTCAAATAGAAATTCCGCCCCTATGTTTTCTATGGAACAAACACTAAATAGGGCCCCAGCCCAGTATATATGTAACACCGGGCCCAAGCATTGACCCCTCTACATGTAATTGTTCTGATTCTTCTGTGTATTTATACTTTATATAAAATCTGACTAACCGAAAATGCGCCGGTCAAGGCTGTCTCAATACACGCAAGCCATCCCATGGCATAGAGGATTCTCTGGCCGATGATATGTCGCTTCTCTGATGGCTCAGAATGAATGATCATGAACCTGTATTTGACGGAAGTGATGCCAGCTCCTGAAATAGACAATACATATTACCAGCCAGAGATTTCCATAGGTCATTTCTATAAACACTTGCAATAACCTTCAGGAGCCAATGATGATTACAATCTCTAGTGATGGCCACCGCTCAGTGCTGGATAGTGATCATAGATCTGGAGTCACTGAGATCTTCATCATGTAGTCTCCCTATAGGAAGCTGCATCCACTTACCTACAATGGATATAACCATGAAGACGACTGTGAAGACCACCGATTCGGGGAACTCTTCTCCCGTGTTACTGTGAAATAAAGCAAAATATTGGAAGTTACTAGGACATAAGTCGGAAATATCTCATCAAGAGCAGAGGAGAATTTATGTACTTTTACCTGCCCTGCTATACACTCACCTAAAGAATTATTAGGAACACCATACTAATACGGTGTTGGACCCCTTTTGCCTTCAGAACTGCCTTAATTCTACGTGGCATTGATTCAACAAGGTGCTGATAGCATTCTTTAGAAATGTTGGCCCATATTGATAGGATAGCATCTTGCAGTTGATGGAGATTTGAGGGATGCACATCCAGGGCACGAAGCTCCCGTTCCACCACATCCCAAAGATGCTCTATTGGGTTGAGATCTGGTGACTGTGGGGGCCAATTTAGTACAGTAAACTCATTGTCATGTTCAAGAAACCAATTTAAAATGATTCAAGCTTTGTGACATGGGCATTATCCTGCTGGAAGTAGCCATCAGAGGATGGATACATGTTCTCATTCTGTTTACGCCAAATTCGGACTCTACCATTTGAATGTCTCAACAGAAATCGAGACTCATCAGACCAGGCAACATTTTTCCAGTCTTCAACAGTCCAATTTTGGTGAGCTCGTGCAAATTGTAGCCTCTTTTTCCTATTTGTAGTGGAGATGAGTGGTACCCGGTGGGGTCTTTTGCTGTTGTAGCCCATCCGCCTCAAGGTTGTGCGTGTTGTGGCTTCACAAATGCTTTGCTGCATACCTCGGTTGTAACGAGTGGTTATTTCAGTCAACGTTGCTCTTCTATCAGCTTGAATCAGTCGGCACATTCTCCTCTGACCTCTAGCATCCACAAGGCATTTTTGCCCACAGGACTGCCGCATACTGGATGTTTTTCCCTTTTCACACCATTCTTTGTAAACCCTAGAAATGGTTGTGCGTGAAAATCCCAGTAACTGAGCAGATTGTGAAATACTCAGACCGGCCCGTCTGGCACCAACAACCATGCCACGCTCAAAATTGCTTAAATCACCTTTCTTTCCCATTCTGACATTCAGTTTACAGTTCAGGAGATTGTCTTGACCAGGGCCACCCCCTTAAATGCATTGAAGGAACTGCCATGTGATTGGTTGACTAGATAATTGCATTAATGAGAAATAGAACAGGTGTTCCTAATAATTCTTTAGGTGAGTGTATATCTATTACTTCCCCAATACACCCAGTGATATGGTCCCTGCGGAGAAGCAGAGGAACTGGGTAAAACTCGTTAAGAAATGAATAATTATTACTATCATCACCACCATTATTATTATTATGACCTTGATAGTGTACACATTGATGTACTATAGACTTACAGTCATTGTGATATTTACTACATGAACAATAAGATGGAGCTTATTAATAATCCAAATCACTGCAAAAAATGCACCAAAATGATACGCAACTGACAATACTAGCCAATTCCTCAAGCCGATGTTAAAAGCTGAGAACTTTTCCAATATCTTCCAGTCAGGAACATATCGGAGCCCCTCATGCACTAATAATAATAGTAATTCTAATGTAATAATACCCTCACAGGAATTATACCGCAGTAATACTAATAATTATACTACACAGTAAGGATTCTGCCCCCCGTACCCTCTTACCTGATGTATGGATATTTTGAATGGCCTAAGATGACAGTAATGGTGGTCGTGGAACAGAGACCTAATAGCATCCATATGGACAAGAGGATAGGCAAGAATGCCAAACCCTGGATCTCCATGATGCAAAGAAAATATTTGCTCAGCAAAAGCAAAAGCCAATCTGTCTCTCTGTGTATTCACAGTTAATTTGGCCAAGGTAAAGTCAGCCAGTGGTTTTCCTAGACTCAGAACTTGGTGATGTCACTAGCTTCTGTGATGTCATCACATATGCCTGAATCTGATTGGTCCTCAGGCTCCTCACTAGTTTCTGTGATGTCATCGATGTTGTGTCATCATCACACATGCATGAAAATGATTGGTCCTTAGTATTATATACTTTATAAATGGCAGAATCTCTTAGTTATACAATGACAGATCACACACTACAATATCACTAGGTGACCAAACCTGCTGCTATATCTGCCCCTCTGCCTCTTCCATTTAGTAAATGAAGGCACCATGAAGGTATCTGGTTTCTGCAGATGGCACTGGGGGTGAAACTGTTACCTGTCTTATCACTGCTCTCTAGAGGCAGACTGGGAACTTAAAGTGGCCTTGGAAAAAATAAGAAAAGTGACCCTGTTTTGTAACTGGGTCCAAATTGATGGAGGGCAGGGCCAGCAATACTATATTGTGGCACATTATACCACCCCAACAGAGCCAAATACCACAGTCCATCACAAATTACTGCCAGAAGCACAAAATACATCCCCAAAAACATCCACTGGCTGGCCCTCTGGGCATCGGTCCACCAGGAAATTTCCCTGTAAGGTCTATGGTCAATCCACCCCTGACGCTCTCCTATCCAGATTACTCCTAATATAAAGCCAGAGATTCAGGTTGTAGGCATTTATTTTGACACTATATCTTGGAGGAGGAGGCTGGTGGTTTTTTATTTGTGCCAGAGTTGATTTTTTTATGCAAATCCGGCCCTGCCAGTGTTATGCTGCTCCTTAGTCTTCAAGTTATCACACAAGCTGGTAAGTATTACAACAGCAAAATCTCCTCAAAACCATACAATATACTGAACCAATGAGGATATGGAGTAATTTAAAACATAACTTTTACTAGTTCCAAAAATAAAATAAATGAGGCTCAAAAATAAATTCTTGCCACCTCTGGCGTGTGTTGCTGATTCTTTCTTTCCAAGTCCAAAGGGGTAGTAATTATCCTGGAAATCTTGCCTCACAAACACAGAGCACCCGCCCCGATAGGGGTGAAATCGTCCGGAATCTGTCCCTTCAGTGGCCGTATCCCTAAAAAGCCCTCACTCTATTCCCATGGGGCGGGTGCTCTGTGTTTGTGAGGCAGGGACATATAGCCCCTTCCCTACTTACACATAGGGTTTTTTAAGGGTAAGATAGGTATTGTCCCTATGTAAAATTTTAACAATCACAGCGTCCCTTCAAGATATTATTATTTACGGACAGAAAGATCCAGGATTTTCAGGATAATTACTACCCCTTTGGACTTGGAAAGAAAGAATCAGCAACACACGCCAGAGGTGGTAAGATTTTATTTTTTCCTTATTACCAGTTTATGGTTAATCGTTTGAGCCTCATTTATTTTATTTTTGGAACTAGTAAAAGCTATGTTTCAAATTACTCCATATCCTCATTGGTTCAGTATTCTCCTTAGTCTTCCACTAAGTTTTGAACTCATTTGAGTGTTGCAGAATCATTGACCACCCGCCTGTTTTACATGATATTTTTTCACACTTGAAAGTATATCAAAGGAGAGTGCGGGACATAAGATGTTCAGTAGAAGAATGGTTTCCTGATCAGGATGGAGCCGGCAAATGCCATTTCATATGGCGGTAGGAATAGAATAAGGGTTCCAGAAGTACAAAGTACTCCATTTATTTGGGACCCACTAAAGCAAAGCTTTCCTCCACCACACACTGGGGGACATATGGACTCATACACTGCTTTAAAATAATTCCGGAGGATTTGTTGCACCCTACACTAGCATATCTGCCAGTATTAATAAGTGGTTGCACCCTGAAATTTTTGAAAATTGTGGACACACTCCTTTTCCTAAGACTCCTCCACCTTCCATGTATGCCCCCACCCCTTTTTTATGATATGTCTTTCATGCCCTGTGTGGGGATTTACAAACCCCTCTAGGAATTCAGGAGGTCTTCCCTTTTTGGGAGCCTCCTGTATGTTTCAGGAGAGTTGCCAACTCTTCTATATACATACCTACTCACAAACACTCACTAAACGTATAACTTAATTCCAGACCTATATGTGCATTATATGAATGGACAGGGCGTTAACTAAGCACTGAGAGAAGGGTAAAAGATATACAGAGGGCACAGCACTATTATTTCATCTTCTAAATACAGGCTTTACTGTTAGGTGGGGTTCACAAGAGCGTTATCACACTCTGGTCTTCTGCTTTCACCGGAGCAGAAGAACAAATATAATGGAAGTGCTAAATTGAGCACAAATCTTAAAGTAAAAGAACGGAGCAGGCGCCATTAACTATAACGGGGTGTGCTCAGGATGCTGCTTCTTTATCAAGAACATATAGCCCCTTCCCTACTTTTAAGGGTAAGATAGCTATTGCTTGCAGCATTCTCAAAGTGCAGCATTTATAAGTGCATTGGAGATATTCAGGAGGTAATCTGGAGGTGGATACAATCTAAAAAAGTAGGTTTTGTTGTTCAAAATCTTTCCCCTCTTTAAAATGGCAGACCTGCTTCTGTGCAGGAATTGCTGTGCTTTTATTTCAGGTTCCACTCTTCGGAGGTTTGGATGCTGTCTGTTCTGTAGACAGCTCTCCGTAATGCACCAGGAAATTGCATTTTTGAAATCTGAAATTTGTAAATCAACTGTTAAACAAACTCAGGCTGGGAATGTTGCAATGCCACTGCCACAGAGGCTCCCTAGAAATAGAAGATGGGTTACTGCAGGTTCTGGTAGACTTAGAGTTGAGGATAGAAGACATGTCCCACAGCCTGTGGCTCTCCATAATTCATTTGCAGCACTTTTGGAGTGCAAGAGCAACATGGAGGATGGCTCAGGCACAGTGGGTGAGGAACAATCATCTCCTATGCCTAAAGTATGCAATACTGCAGCCAAAGACAAAAAGGATAAGGTGAGGACTGATAGTAAGCAGCTGTGGTGGGCAATTCTATCATAAGATGTGTGAAGTTTGAGGAAAATGGTTTTGTGAGATTTCTCCCTGGTGCTATCGCTAGCAGGGACAGACAACGTATCTTTAATATTGTTAGGCAAGCAAAGCAGAAAAGGAAGGTGGATGTTATTGTCCATCTTGGGACAAATTATCTGACTTGCAATGAGGTTTTAAAGGTGAAGTAAGCTTTTCACAGACTTGGTAATGATATACGGGAGGTTGCATCGACTGTTTCATTCTCTGCAGTTTTGCCTGTGCATAACCTTCAGCATGACAAGCAGATGCGCATTAAGGAATTCAATGTATGGCTTGGTGAATGGTCTCTGAACCAAGGGTTTGGTTTGTGTCTCATGTTAGCTCTCGTTGGAATGGAAAAGAACTGTACAAGAAAGATGGTTTGCATCTTTCTCTCAAGGGAGCGAATGTCCTCAGTGAACAGTTCAAAGTATTTGCTAAGGAGCATTTAAACTAAGAAAGGGGGGCAAAAGAGTGATAATCCAGCAGTCCGACTGCGCCTCGGACAATGCCAGAAGATGCCAGTAGCACATAGGTTAAGAAATGACAAGCTCAGAGTCTTGTCTACAAATGCTCGCAGTTTAGGGAATAAGATCGATGAACTTGAGTCTATAATGGCATCTGAGAATATAGATTTAGTGGCTGTTACTGAGACGTGGTTCAATGGGAGTAATGACTGGGATATAACAATACCAGGGTTCTCTCTATATAGGAAAGACAGGAAAGGCAAGAAAGGAGGAGGGGTGGCCCTGTATGTGAAAGATAGCATAAAATCTAATCTAATACAAGTTAGCGAGACCAATTTAGAGTCAGTTTGGGTTACGTTGCAGCTTGATAATCATAAGGTAACTTATGTAGGTGTGATATATAGACCACCTAGCCAAGTCAAAGAATTAGATGATCTATTAGTTGAGGAAATAGCTAAAATGACATTGAAAGGGGAAGTTATCATTATGGGAGACTTTAATCTTCCTGATGTAAACTGGAAAACCAAAATAGCTAGTTTTGCCAGGAGTACAGATATTCTAAATTTCCTACTGGGATTATCTCTACAGCAAGTAGTTGAGGAGCCAATCCGGAAGGAGTCCATTTTAGATTTAGTATTCACAAATGGGAATTTGGTATCTGATATTACTGTAGGGGAAAGCTTAGGATCTAGTGATCACCAGTCAGTGTGGTTTACTATAAGTACAGTGACTCCACACAAAAACAAAAGTTTTAGGGCCAGATTTATCATTAGCTCAAGTCAGAATAATGGAGTGAAAAAGTCGCAAAAAAATGCGCAAACGCTAAACCTGTGCACAAATTTGCGACTTTTTTCTGCTCTGCACTATGCTCGCCAGTTTTCTGAAAGTGGGCGTGTTTTCTTATGTAAATGAATCTCTAGACAGATTTACTATTGGGACTATTTAAAAAGTCGCAAAAAAGTCGCAAAAAAATGCGCAATTTCACTCCAGTGAGGACCATGCTTATCTTATGAGACTTTTTAATAGAACATGCTTTTTCGTAAAAACGTGCGACTTTTTCATAAAGATGTGCGACTTTTGTAAAGCTGCTTACTGAGGGATAAACTGCTACCGTCAAACCACATTTATTACAGTCTTAAAGGGGTATTCCCACTTCATTAAATAGGGTTACATTAAATCATTGCCCCCCACTGAACATTTCTTATAATACATGTAATAAAAAAAACATACCATTCAGCCTAAAAATGCTCCTTTCACTCCCCTGTGTTTGTGCTGGTATCCCATGGATACGGCCACATCTCGCCGGCCGCATCCATGCCGCACTTGCGCACTGGTTTCTATTGCAATCCTGCAGCCGGCCTCTCACTCACACTGTGAGCGCGCACGAGTGAAACAGCTCAGTCAGATTAGCATAGAGGCAGCAGCAGGCAGTGTAATAGGAGCCAACAGTGGAAGCTAGCCCCGCCCCTCCACACCCTCCAACCAATCAGAGGCAACCAGCAGTCCAGCAGTGACTCACAGCACAGGGGGATTCGCAGGGACTCAGAGAATCGTCTGAGTTTATTAGTTAAAAGAATCAAATGAGTCAGAGACGTGTCACCGAGTCCCTGCCAGGCTTCCTGCTCTGCGGCTCCCTGTCTTCTGACAAGTCCGTGGGTGGGGGGTGGTTGTATAGTATTGCATGTAGCAGAGCTGTGTGTGTATAGGGTGCTATAGGGAGGGTAAAATATTGCATGTAGCAGAGCTGTGTGTGTATAGGGTGCTATAGGGGGGTATAGTATTGCATGTAGCAGAGCTGTGTGTGTATAGGGTGCTATAGGGGGTATAATATTGCATGTAGCAGAGCTCTGTGTGTATAGGGGGGTATAGTATTGCATGTAGCAGAGCTGTGTGTGTATAGGGTGCTATAGGGGGGGTATAGTATTGCATGTAGCAGCGCTGTGTGTGTATAGGGTGCTATAGGGGGGGTATAGTATTGCATGTAGCAGAGCTGTGTGTGTATAGGGTGCTATAGGGGGGTATAGTATTGCATGTAGCAGAGCTGTGTGTGTATAGGGTGCTATGGGGGGGTATAGTATTGCATGTAGCAGAGCTGTGTGTGTATAGGGTGCTATAGGGGGGGTATAGTATTGCATGTAGCAGAGCTGTGTGTGTATAGGGTGCTATAGGGGGGTATAGTATTGCATGTAGCAGAGTTGTGTGTGTATAGGGTGCTATGGGGGGGTATAGTATTGCATGTAGCAGAGCTGTGTGTGTATAGGGTGCTATAGGGGGGTATAGTATTGCATGTAGCAGAGCTGTGTGTGTATAGGGTGCTATGGGGGGTATAGTATTGCATGTAGCAGAGCTGTGTGTGTATAGGGTGCTATAGGGGGTATAATATTGCATGTAGCAGAGCTGTGTGTGTATAGGGGGGTATAGTATTGCATGTAGCAGAGCTGTGTGTGTATAGGGTGCTATAGGGGGGTATAATATTGCATGTAGCAGAGCTGTGTGTGTATAGGGTGCTATAGGGGGTATAATATTGCATGTAGCAGAGCTGTGTGTGTATAGGGAGGGTATAGTATTGCATGTAGCAGAGCTGTGTGTGTATAGGGTGCTATAGGGGGGTATAGTATTGCATGTAGCAGAGCTGTGTGTGTATAGGGTGCTTGCAGCAATGTAGCAGAGTAGGAAGCCTGGCAGGGACTCGGTGACAGGATTCTTTTAACTAATAAACTCTTAGACAATTATCTAAATACCTGCAATAACTATACAGTGTAATTACATCCCAGTCTGCTCCACTGCATTCACTGCAGCAGAGCTGTGTTTGCCAGGAGCGAGTCCCTCCTGACCTTCGGTTCACTTGAGAGCCGACTCAGCAAGTGAACCGAAGATTCGATGAACTGAGCATGCGCATTGATCTTCAGTTCACTTGCTTCTGCCGGCTCAGGAAGTGAACCGAAGATCCGATTCATGAAAAAGATCCGAACTTCCCATCTCCCAGAATGATGTCTCATCCACATGAACGAGCACGCAAGGACTGAACTCTCAGGGTGAGTCATGAGGAGGCGTGGCCGGCCTTCACTCAACTGCCTGAGCCAAACCAGGAAGTTATCAGGACATCTACTGCTGGTAAGATTGAAAAAGCAAAGTGGGAATACCCCTTTAAAGGGCCGATCATAAATCTGACTTGGCTAAAACTGACTTTAGCCATATGTGAAAGTGGAGTGAGCTGTCAGAGTAATAATAAATCTGGCCCTTAAAGTTTAGAAAAATTTACTTTCCTAAAATTAGATTAGAGGTGTACGAGTCCCTAGCAGATTGGAACAATTTCAATGGAGTCCAGGAGAAATGGGACTACTTAAAAGTGGCACTATTGAAGGCAACAGATAATTGCATTAGGCTAGTCAGTAAAAGCAAAAAAAAGGAAGAGACCACTGTGGTACTCAGGAGAAGTGGCCAAAATCATTTAAAGATAACATTTAGTAATTATAAAAAAATAAATAAAAAAAAACGAGGATGACAGGGAAATTTATAAGATTAGGGAGAGAGAGGCCAAGCAAGTTATAATAGCTTCTAAAGCACAGGCAGAAGAGAAATTAGCTCAGTCAGTGAAAAAAAGTTGATAAGACATTCTTCAGATACATAAATGAAAAAAGGAAGTTAAGACAAGGAATTACCAAATTAAAAACAAAAGAAGGAAGGTATATGGAGGAAGATAAAGAACTAGCTGACTGCCTCAATAAATACTTCTGTTCAGTTTTTACAAAGGAAAAGGACCTCAGTTAGGGAGGAAGACTAATAAATCTTTTGATGCATGTGTCTTTACAGAGGAAGAGGTTCTAGGTCAGCTGTCTAAAATTAATACGAATAAGTCACAGGGGCCTGATGGGATACACCCAAAGCTATTAAAAGAGCTTAGCGGTGTACTAGCAAAACCATTAACAGATTTATTTAACCAATCACTGGTAACAGGAGTCGTCCCAAAAGATTGGAAATTAGCAAATGTTGTGCCCATTCACAAGAAAGGTAGTAGGGAGGAATCGGGCAACTATAGGCCAGTAAGCCTGACATCAATAGTGGGGAAATTAATGGAAACCATACTTAAGGAGAGGATGAAAAACAGCATGGGTTTACTTCAGGGAGATCATGTCATACTAATCTTATAGATTTTTTTGATTGGGTGACTAAAATAATAAATGGCGAGGTGCAGTAGACATCGCTTATCTAGACTTTAGTAAGGCTTTTGATACTGTCCCACATAGAAGGCTTATCAATAAATTGCAGTCTTTGAGCTTGGACTCCCATATTGTTGAATGGATTAGGCAGTGGCTGAGGGACAGACAACAGAGGGTTGTAGTCAATGGAGTATATTCAGACCGTCTTGATACCAGTGGGGTACCTCAGGGATCTGTTCTGGGACTCATATTGTTTAATATCTTTATCAGCGAAATTTCAGAAGGCCTCGATGGTAAGGTGTGTCTTTTTGCTAATGACACAAAGATTTGTAACAGGGTTGATGTTCCTGGAGGCATACACCAAATGGAAAAGGATTTAGGAAAACTAGAGGAATGGTCAAAAATCTGGCAACTAAAATTTAATGTTGATAAGTGCAAGATAATGCAGCTGGGGCGTAAAAACCCAAGATTAGAATATAAAATCAGTGATAGAGTCCTAACCTCAGTATCTGAGGACAGGGATTTAGGGGTCATTATTTCAGTAGACTTAAAGGTAGCCAGACAATGTCATAGATGAGCAGGAAATGCTAGCAGAATGCTCGGGTGTATAGGGAGAGGCATTAACAGTAGAAAGAGGGAGGTGCTCATGCCGCTCTACAGAGCACTAGTGAGACCTCATTTGGAGTATTGTGCGCAGTACTGGAGACCATATCTCCAGAAGGATATCGATACTTTGGAGAGAGTTCAGAGAAGAGCTACTAAACTAGTACATGGATTGCAGGATAAAACTTTCCAGGAAAGGTTAAAGGACCTGAACATGTATAGCTTGGAAGAAAGACGAGACAGAGGGGATATGATAGAAACTTTTAAATACATAAAGGGAATCAACAAGGTAAAAGAGAAGAAAATATTTAAAAGAAGAAAAACTGCTACAAGAGGACATATATCTGTAAAGAATAAATCAAGGCAACTGGACGTACTGTAGATTTCTTGAAAACGTTTCACTCGTTCTTCCAACGAGCTTTCTCAATTCTGAGTGACTGTACAAGAATTCTCTGGGAATAAATATGTAACTGAATCAACATCTGGTAATTATACCCAGCATGGGGTCAGAGGTCATTATACCCAGCATGGGGGCAAAGGTGTTGATTCTATTATCCTAATTGCAGTCAATAAGTGATAAAGACTTCCCAAAAAAAGTTGTCAAGACAGCATTGTATGTGGCAGACAATAGATGTCTAACCCCACCGCCTCTATTCAAGCTTGACTCCTCCATTTTTACGTAGATGGCCTCCTTCACACCTCGTTTGTACCAATCGGCCTCCTTATCCAAAACACGTACTTGACTGTCTTCAAAGGTGTGACCTGTTTCTTTTAGATGTAAGTACACGGCTGAATCTTGACCAGAGGTTTTGGCTCTTCTATGCTGAGCCATACGCTGATGTAGTTGTTGTTTTGTTTCGCCGATATACAGTTCTGAGCATTCCTCATTGCACTGGACTGCATACACAATGTTGTCCATCTTGTGTTTAGGCGTTGGGTCTTTGGGGTGAACCAGTTGTTGCCTCAGTGTGTTGCTGGGTTTAAAGCAGACAGGGATCTGATGTTTATTAAAAATCCTTTTGAGTTTCTCAGACACCCCAGCTACATATGGGATAACCATATTCTTGCGTCTGTCATGCTTCTCGCCCTCACTGGTAGTCTTGGTGCTCTTTATTATCCTTCCTTCTGTTTTGACAAAGGCCCAAACTGGATACCCACAAGTTTTAAGTGCCGCTCTGAAGTGTTTGAATTCCTTCGCCTTGGCCTCTGTGCTGGTGGGGATTTTCTCTGCCCGGTGATGTAAAGTCTGGATGACTCCCAGTTTGTGGTCTAGAGGATGGTGGGAATCAAATAGCAGGTACTGGTCTGTGTGTGTTGGTTTTCGATAGACCTCTATTCCCAGCTTCCTTCCCTCTTCCACTGTTATAAGACAGTCCAGAAACGCCAGTTTGTTGTTCTGCATATCTTCCCGCGTGAAATTGATGTTATGATCCACTGAGTTGATGTGGTCGGTGAAAGCCTGTAACTCTTGTTTATGAATTTTAACCCAAGTGTCACCCACATATCTGAACCAATGACTCGGTGTAATTCCCTTGAAAGTGGTCAGGGCTTTCCTTTCTACTTCCTCCATATACAGGTTTGCTACAAGAGGTGATACTGGCGATCCCATAGCACAGCCATGTTTTTGCTTGTAGAACTTGTCCTTATACTTGAAGTAGGTGGTACTCAGACAAAGGTCCAGTAAGGCACACACTTGGTCTGGGCTAAGTTCTGTTCTGTAGCCTAAGGTGTTGTCTAGTAGCAACTGTTTCCTGACATTTCAATTGCCTCTGTAGTGGGTATGCAGGTGAGGAGGGATGTAACATCATAGGAGACCATTGTTTCTTCTGTGCCCAATACCAAGTTCTGGATTTTGGTGGTGAAATCCTGAGAGTTCTGTATGTGAAGTTGTGTGTTTCCAACCAAGGGCGCTAGGATTCTGGCTAAGTATTTAGCCACATTGTAGGTCACAGAGTTGATGCTGCTGACAATTGGCCTGAGAGGGGTCCCGTCCTTATGTACCTTAGGCTACTTTCACACTAGCGTTCGAGTGTCCGCTTGTGAGCTCCGTTTGAAGGGGCTCACAAGCGCCCCCGAACGCATCCGTACTGCCCTAATGCATTCTGATTGGACGCGGATCCGCTCAGAATGCATCAGTCTGGCAGCGTTCAGCCTCCGCTCCGCTCAGCAAGTGGACACCTGAAAGCAAGCGGATCCGTCCAGACTTACAATGTAAGTCAATGTGGACGGATCCGTTTGAAGATGACACAATATGGCTCAATCTTCAAACGGATCTGTCCCCCATTGACTTTCAATGTAAAGTCTGGACGGATCCGTTCAGGCTACTTTCAGACTTAGAATTTTTTTAAAACTATAATGCAGATGGATCCGTTCTGAACGGATACAAACCTCTGCATTATAGGAGCGGATCCGTCTGAGCAGACATCAGACGGACCCGCTCTGAACGGTAGTGTGAAAGTAGCCTTAGGAAGTCCATAAATACATGGAGGGGCTTCCCCAGGGTAGAGGCGATGATACATGGCCCGATCAATGATCTTGTCCTTTTCTAGTTGTTGTAGTAGTTCTATAACCTTCTTCTTGTAGCCACTGGTTGGGTCTCGTCTTAGGGCCTCATATGTGTTGTTATCATCCAGGAGTGTGGTCACCTTGGCATCGTAGTCAGATGTATTAAGTACAACCGTGCATCTTCCTTTATCCGCAGGCAGGATGGTGATGTTTGTGTCTTTCTTCAGGGATGTAACGGCCCTCCTTTCTTCTCTAGTCAAGTTTGAAGGAGGTGGTTTGGCACTGGCCAGAGCTGCAGACACTTTAAGGCGAAGTTGTTCAGCCTCACCCTGTGGTACTTTGTTGCTGTGGATTTAGGCTTCAGTGGCTGAAATAATATCAACTATTGGTATGGTTCTTGGTGTGATTGCGAAATTCAACCCTTTCGCAAGGACATCCATCTCAGGCTGGGTGAGAACCCGGTCTGAAAGATTCTGCACCCATTTCTCCTTGTTTTGCACTGTCCTTGTTTCCTCCTTTCGTCTCCATGTCAGTTCCTCACTGGTATGGCTGTTTGCAGTTTGGGATAACAAAATGCAGAACTTGTTCTTCTGCCTCTCCTTGCTCTTAGTGTGCTGAGCTAGCTGTGCATGTACTGCGAAATCTGCTACTTTCCTCCACGTTTCAGCGGGTAGCTGCAAAGTCAGGTCCTCTTCCAGCTGACTGATAGTTTGTTTCAACTGTGAAAGGGGTCTGTCGTACCCGTTCATTTAGTAGTTGCTTCTGGGCTTTTTGTAGAATCATCTCAGCTCTGTGACCCTTCACCGTGGAGTCCATTCTGATGCTGCATGGTACCAGCCCCTGTTTTCGGCATCTGAGGTTGAAACGCATGTGGTTTCTATAGTCTGCCAGTTTTCTTGCTGTCTTTTCATATTCTCGTACAAGTTTAAGGGTTTTCCCCCCAAAATGTGTTGCAATATGTCTGTGAAGGTTCTCATTTATCCAGGTCATGGTATATCTGTAAAGAATAAATCAAGGCAACTGGACGTACTGTAGATTTCTTGAAAACGTTTCACTCGTTCTTCCAACGAGCTTACTTAATTCTGAGTGACTGTACAAGAATTCACATCTATTGTCTGCCACATACAATGCTGTCTTGACACCTTTTTCTGGGAAGTCTTTATCAACTACTGACTCCAATTAGGATAATGGAATCAACACCTTTGACCCCATGCTGGGTATTATGACCTCTGACCCCATGCTGGGTATAATTACCAGATATTGATTCAGTTACATATTTATTCCCAGAGAATTCTTGTACAGTCACTCAGAATTGAGAAAGCTCGTTGGAAGAACGAGTCAAACGTTTTCAAGAAATCTACAGTATGTCCAGTTGCCTTGATTTATTCTTTACAGATATACCATTACCTGGATAAATGAGAACCTTCACAGAAACAAGAGGACATAGTTTTAAATTAGAGAGGCAAAGGTTTAAAAGTAATATCAGGAATTATTACTTTACTGAGAGAGTAGTGGATGCATGGAATAGCCTTCCTGCAGAAGTGGTAGCTGCAAATACAGTGAAGGAGTTTAAGCATGCATGGGATAGGCATGAGGCCATCCTTCATATCAGATAGGGCCAAGGGCTATTCATAGTATTCAGTATATTGGGCAGACTAGATGGGCCAAATGGTTCTTATATGCCAATACTTTCTATGTTTCTAAAAAGGGTGTTTTTTTTAATAGCAGAATAGAACAACTGTATATAAAGGGTGTATCTCACAATGACATATGCAGCAAAGGCTGCAATATTATGTATTTTGCCAAAAAAGGGTGCTTTTTTACTAACAGAATATTACAGCAGTATATAATGTTTGAATTTCACACGTGCAGATGCAGCAAGGGCTGTAAAATTGTATATTTTGCCCAAAAAGTGTGTTTTTTAACTCCTTAACCCCTTCACGCAACATCACGTACATGTACGTGGGGGAATGTGGTGCCTCACCGCATCCCCACGTGCATGTACGTGATCGGGTTTCACTGTCAGCGCAGGGAGCGAAGCGCTGAAGCTTCAGTGAAGCCGGCGTGCTGGGGTTGCTAGGCAACCAGAGAAGCCGGCAGGAGCTGTATTGGAGCTCTGACCCGCCCGCGATCGCTGTGATTGGTCCATTACTGCAGAGGGACCAATCACAGCGCATCGGGGCAGGTAAGGGGGGGTTAGGGAGGGACTATGTGCTTCTCCTTCTCTGATCGCCCCAATTCCTGTCAGGGAAGCGATCAGAGAAGGAGAAAGTGAAAATATTCCCCACCTATGACGAGTATACTCGTCATGGCGCACTGCTACTTAGCGCGCCATGATGAGTATACACGTCATGGCATAAACTGTCACCATGTCTGCAGACATGGTGACAGCGCTGAGATCCCGGCTGTCACACACAGCCGGGCACCTTAGGTCAATGCCGAGGGGGGTACTGTGACCCCCCCATGTCGGCGATCGCTGCAAACCGCAGGTCAATTCAGACCTGCGGTTTGTAGCGCTTTCTGCGGTTACTGATCCCCGCGGTCCCTGACCGCGGGGATCAGAAACTTTAGTATGCCCAAAATAAAGATGTTTCACCCCCCCTGCACCCCTGAATGATGTTATGTGGGCGGGTGGTGCAGGGGGGGTGTCGCAGGCGGTGCGGAGGTGCGGTAAGGTGCGGGAGGCGGGCGGTGCGGCAGGCGGGATCGCGATCCCCCGCCCGCCTCCCCTTCAATGATCGTTGGTGTCTAGTGGGGATACCAGGGTGCCAGCACATTGCTGGCACCCTGGTATAAACGGCTGACATGTGCGATGCGATGTCAGCCGTTTAACCCTTTCCATACAGAGGTCCGTACGGACCGCTGTATGGAAAAGGTTAACAGCGCAGGGAGCTCCCTCCCTCTCCCATCGGGGGGCTGCTGTGCCTTTGCAGCCCCCCGATGGGAGAGGGAGAGAGCCCCCAGAGAGCCCCCCTCAGCCCTGTAATTACCCTTCCCCGTCTGCGCAGTTCTGACCAGTACTGAGCAGACGGGGAAGGTTCCCATGGCAACAGGACGCCTCTCAGGCGTCCTGCTGTCCATGGTGCTGAACAGATCTATGCTAAAAGGCATAGATCTGTTCAGACAAGTGTAAAATACAGTACAGAACAATATATATTGTTCTGTACTGTATTATACAGACATCAGACCCACTGGATCTTCAAGAACCAAGTGGGTCTGGGTCAAAAAAAAAGTGAAAAAAGTAAAGTTTCAAAAAAACACATTTATCACTGAATAAAAAAAAATAAAATAAAATACACTACACATATTAGGTATTGCCGCGTCTGTAACGACCTGATCTATAAAACGGTCATGTTACTTTCCCCGCACGGTGAACGCCATAAAAATAAAAAAATAAAAACTATGAGGAAATTGAAATTTTGCCCACCTTACTTCCCAAAAAAGGTAATAAAAGTGATCAAAAAAGTCGCATGTACGCCAAAAAAGTACCAATCAAACCGTCACCTCATCCCGCAAAAAATGAGCCCTTACATGAGACAATGGCCCAAAAAATAAAAAAACTATGTGTCTCAGACTATGGAGATACTAAAACATGATTTTTTTTTGTTTCAAAAATATTATTGTGTAAAAGCCTGATAAATTATAAAAAGGTAGACATATTAGGTATTGCCATGTCCGTAAGAACCTGATCTATAAAAATACCACATGACCTAACCCCTCAGGTGAACACTGTAAGAAAAATTAAATAAAAACGGTGTCAAAAAAGCTATTTTTTTGTTACCTTACATCACAAAAAGTGTAATAGCAAGCGATCAAAAAGTCATGTGCACCCCAAAATAGTACCAATCTAACCGTCATCTCATCCCGCAAAAATGATACCCAACCTGAGACAATCGCCAAAAAACTGAAAAAACTATGGCTCTCAGACTATGGAGACACTAAAACATGTTTTTTTTTTGTGTCAAAAATGATATTATTGTGTAAAACCTAAATAAATAAAAAAGTATACATATTAGGTATCGTCACGTCCGTAAGAACCTGCTCTATAAAAATAGCACATGATCTAACCTGTCAGATGAACGTTGTAAATAATAAAAAATAAAAACAGTGCCAAAACAGCTATTTTTTGGCAAATTTTCCATTTTAATTCATTTTTTCCCATAACAAAGCAAGGGTTAACAGCCAAACAAAACTCAATATTTATTGCCCTGATTCTTTAGTTTATAGAAATGCCCCATATGTGGTCATTAACTGCTGTATGGCCACACGGCAGGGCGCAGAAGGAAAGAAGCGCCATATGGTTTTTGGAAGGCAGTTTTTGCTGGACTGGTTTTTTGACACCATGTCCCATTTGAAGCCCCCCCGATGCACCCCTAGAGTATAAACTCCAAAAAATGACCCCATTTTGGAAACTACACCCCTCAAGGTATTCAAAACAGTTTTTACAAACTTTGTTAACCCTTTAAGTGTTCCACAAGAGTTAATGGCAAATGGAGATGAAATTTCTGAATTTCTATTTTTTGTTACTTTGCCTCACAAAAAAGTGTAATATAGAGCAACCAAAAATCATATGTACCCTAAAATAGTACCAACAAAACTGCCACCTTATCCCGTAGTTTCCAAAATGGGGCCACTTTTTTGGAGTTTCTAACCTAGGGGTGCATCAGGGGGCTTTAAATGGGACATGGTGTCTAAAAACAATCCAGCAAAATCTGCCTTCCAGAAACCATATGGTGTTCCTTTCCTTCTGCGCCCTGCCGTGTGGCCATACAGCAGTTTACGACCACATATGGGGTGTTTCTGTAAACTACAGAATCAGGGCCATAAATAAAGAGTTTTGTTTGGCTGTTAACCCTTGCTTTGTTACTGGAAAAAAAATATTAAAATGGAAAATCTGCCGAAAAAGTGAAATTTAATCTCTATTTTCCATTTATTCTTGTGGAACACCTAAAGGGTAAACAACGTTTGTAAAATCAGTTTTGAATACCTTGAGGGGTGTAGTTTCTTAGATGGCCGTCACTTTTATGGAGTTTCTACTCTAGGGGTGCATCAGGGGGGCTTCAAATGGGACATGGTGTCAAAAAAACAGTCCAGCAAAACCTGCCTTCCAAAAACCGTATGGCATTCCTTTCCTTCTGCGCCCTGCCGTGTGCCCGTACAGCGGTTTACGACCACATATGGGGTGCTTCTGTAAACTACAGAATCAGGGCCATAAATAATGAGTTTTGTTTGGCTGTTAACCCTTGCTTTGTAACTGGAAAAAAAATATTAAAATGGAAAATCTGCCAAAAATGTGAAATTTTGAAATTGTGTCTCTATTTTCCATTAAATCTTGTGCAACACCTAAAGGGTTAACAAAGTTTGTAAAATCAGTTTTGAATACCTTGAGGGGTGTAGTTTCTTAGATGGGGTCACTTTTATGGAGTTTCTACTCTAGGGGTGCATCAAGGGGGCTTCAAATGGGACATGGTGTAAAAAAAACAGTCCAGCAAAATTAGCCCTCCAGAAACCAAACGGCGCACCTTTCACTCTACGCCCCGCTGTGTGGCCATACAGTCGTTTACGGCCACATATGGGGTGTTTCTGTGAACATCAGAGTCAGGGCAATAAAGATACAGTCTTGTTTGGCTGTTAACCCTTGCTTTGTTAGTGGAAAAAATGGGTTAAAATTGAAAATTAGGCAAAAAAATGAAATTCTCAAATTTCATCTCCATTTGCCAATAACTCTTGTGCAACACCTAAAGGGTTAATGACGTATGTAAAATCAGTTTTGAATACCTTGAGGGGGTGTAGTTTCTTAGATGGGGTCACTTTTAGGGAGTTTCTACTCTAGGGGTGCATCAGGGGGCTTCAAATGGGACATGGTGTAAATAAACCGGTCCATAAAAATCAGCCTTCCAAAAACCAAACGGCGCACCTTTCACTCTACGCCCCGCTGTGTGGCCGTACAGTAGTTTACGGCCACATATTAGGTGTTTCTGTAAACGGCAGAGTCAGGGCAATAAAGATACAGTCTTGTTTGGCTGTTAACCCTTGCTTTGTTAGTGGAAAAAATGGGTTAAAATGAAAAATTAGACAAAAAAATGAAATTCTCAAATTTCCTCCCCATTTGCCAATAACTCTTGTGCAACACCTAAAGGGTTAACAATGTATGCAAAATCAGTTTTGAATACCTTGAGGGGTGTAGTTTCTTAGATGGGGTCATTTTTGGGTGGTTTCTATTATGTAAGCCTCGCAAAGTGACTTCAGACCTGAACTGGTCCCTAAAAATTGAGTTTTTGTAAATTTCGGAAAAATTTCAAGATTTGCTTCTAAACTTCTAAGCCTTATAACATCCCCAAAAAATAAAATATCATTCCCAAAACAATTCAAGCATGAAGTAGACATATGGGGAATGTAAAGTCATCCCAATTTTTTGGGGTATTACTATGTATTACAGAAGTAGAGAAACTGAAACTTTGAAATTTGGAAATTTTTCCAAATTTTTGGTAAATTTGGTATTTTTTTGTGCAAAAAAAATTATTTTTTTGACTTTTTTGAGTGTCATGAAGTACAATATATGACGAAAAAACAATCTCAGAATGGCCTGGATAAGTCAAAGCGTTTTAAAGTTATTAGCACTTAAAGTGACACTGGTCAGATTTCCAAAAAATGGCCTGGTCCTTAAGGTGAAAATGAGCCCGGTCCTGAAGGGGTTAAGGACACAGCCATATTTCACCTTAAGGACCAGGCCATTTTTTGCAATTCTAACCAGTGTCACTTTAAGTGGTGATAACTTTAAAACGCTTTGACTTATCCAGGCCATTCTGAGATAGTTTTTTCGTCACATATTGTACTTCATGACACTGGTAAAATGAAGTAAAAAAATAAATAAATTTCATTTAAAAAAAAAATACCAAATTTACAAAAATTTAGGAAAAATTAGAAAATTTCGAAGTTTCAATTTCTCTACTTCTATCATACATAGTAATACCTCCAAAAATAGTTATTACTTTACATTCCCTATATGTCTACTTCATGTTTGGATCATTTTGGGAATTACATTTTAGTTTTTGGGGACGTTACAAGGCTTAGAAGTTTAGAAGCAAATCTTGAAATTTTTTTGAAATTTTCAAAAACCCACTTTTTAAGGACCAGTTCAGGTTTGAAGTCACTTTGTGAGGCTTACATAATAGAAACCACCCAAAAAAACTACACCCCTCAAGGTATTCAAAACTGATTTTAAAAACGTCGTTAACCTTTTATGTGTTCCACAAGAGTTATTGGCAAATGGAGATAAAATTTCAGAATTTAGATTTTTTTGGCAAATTTTCCATTTAATCAATTTTTTCCAGTAACAAAGCAAAGGTTAACAGCCAAAGAAAATGCTATATTTATTGCCCCGATTCTGTAATTTTCAGAAACACCCCATATGTGGCCGTAAACTACTGTACGGGCACACGGTAGGGCGTAGAGGGAAAGGTGCGCCGTGTGGCTTTTGGAAGGCAGATTTTGCTGGACTGGTTTATTTACACCATGTCCCATTTGAAGCCCCCCTGATGCACCCCTAGAGTATAAACTCCATAAAAGTGACCCCATCTAAGAAGCTACACCCCTCAAGGTATTCAAAACTGATTTTACAAACTTTGTTTACCCTTTAGGTGTTGCACAAGAGTTATTGGCAAATGGAGATGAAATTTGAGAATTTCAATTTTTTGCCAAATTTTCAATTTGAATCCATTTTTACAAGGGTTAACAGCCAAACAAAGTGCTATATTTATTGCCCCGATTCTGTAGTTTGCAGAAACACCCCATATGTGGCCGTAAACCACTGTACAGGCACGCGGTAGGGTGTAGAGGGAAAGGTGCGCTGTGTGGTTTTTGGAAGGCAGATTTTGCTGGACTGGTTTATTTACACCATGTCCCATTTGAAGCCCCCCTGATGCACCCCTAGAGTAGAAACTCCATAAAAGTGACCCCCATCTAAGAAACTACACCCCTCAAGGTATTCAAAACTGATTTTACAAACTTTGTTAACCCTTTAGGTGTTGCACAAGAGTTATTGGCAAATGGAGATGAAATTTGAGAATTTAAATTTTTTGACAAATTTTCCATTTTATTCCATTTTTCCCAGTGACAAAGCAAGTGTTAACAGCCAAACAAAATGCTATATTTATTGCCCCAATTCTGTAGTTTGCAGAAACACCCCATATGTGGCCGTAAACCACTGTACGGACACACGGTAGGGCGTAGAGGGAAAGGTGCGCCGTGTGATTTTTGGAAGGCAGATTTTGCTGGACTGGTTTATTTACACCATGTTCCATTTGAAGCCCCCCTGATGCACCCCTAGAGTAGAAACTCCATGAAAGCTACCCCATCTAAGAAACTACACCCCTCAAGGTATTCAAAACTGATTTTACATATTAGGTATCGCCGCGTCCGTAAGAATCTGCTCTATAAAAATACCCCATGACCTAACCCCTCAGATGAACACAAAAAAAACGGCTAAAAAAAAAAAAAAAAAGACTCTTAGACTATGGAGATATGTCAACTTTTTTTATTTATTTTTACTAAATATTTTTGAAAAAAAATGTTTTTGTTTTAGTGTCTCAAGTCTGAGAACCATAGTTTTTTATCCGATTGTCAGTGGCTAAATTGGGTAAGGGGAATATAAATTTAGTACATGGAAGTGTGGTACTCCCTGAAGCAACCAATAATGCAGAGGCCCAGATGATCGGGGCACGTGTTACACTGAGTAGTGGTGTCCTTCCATATCCCCCTCCTGTGACACACCTTTTTTGGGTCCATCCCTTCTTTCCAGTATGGGGGACCACACCTGAAAAGTGTTGGCCAGGGATGATCCGGGCGCCTCCAGTTCCCAAGGTACTCCGGCCTGCTCTTTTCCGGTCAGAAAATATCAGGTCCTTGAGGACTGCCTCATAGAACTGAAGGAATGTCCCTGTGTTGCCAGCGCTCCGGGATAGCACAAAAGAGTTGTACAAGGCAACCTGCACCAAGTAGACCGCAACTTTTTTGTACCATGCCTGGGTTTTGCGCATGGCATTATATGGCTTGAGGACTTGATCAGAGAGATCAACTCCTCCCATATACCGATTGTAGTCGACGATACAATCGGGCTTGAGGACCTTTGCCGCGGTTCCTCGCAGAGGGACAGGGGTGATGCCATTACCGTGAATTGTGGACAGTACAAGGACATCCCTCTTGTCCTTATATCTGACCAGCAACAGGTTTCCACTGGTAAGGGCACTGTCACGACCTCTATCCCAGCAGCAGTCGTGTCGCACCAGACGGAGGGGAAGGGGGACCCTTATCTACGGATGGGAAATAGAATGGCCACCCCTGACTAACCCTAGGCTGGCACCTGTCTGCCCTGATACCCTAGACGGGGTGTGAACCCGTGCGGCGAGCAGTATGCCTAAACCCTCAGTCACCCTAACAAGACTAGACTGGGGAAAGGCCGATGGGAGCACTAGTCACCATCACTCACGTCTAGGAGAACAACAGGGGAAGACAGCAACAAACAAACAATCAACAGCAGAGATAGACTTATCCAGTCACGAGCAGAGAAGGCGATCCCAAACACGACAGTCCATGCCGGACAAGAGCTCCACAGCAACACCGTCAAACGATCTCCTTCAAAGGTCAGAATAGCACTGGAAGTAAGGACTATATCTGGCAATGACTGCAAGTGAAACTGAAACTAATATAGTAGCTGGGAGTGGCAGACAGGACTCACCTGAGAAGGATGCCTACAAACTCCCAGTCAGGACAAAAAGGTTCACAAGGCAAAACCCGAATGACATACCCTGAACCACGGAGCAAACTCACAAGCTATCGCAAGTAGCAAGTCGCTGCGACCTTCTCCTCCCAGACCTGTCTGGATCAGTCACAGTCGTGACAGGCACGGGTCTCACCCCTGGGGATAGGTACCTGGAGGGGGTGGGTAGGGAGGCCACGTTGATTTTTCTGCACAGTCCCACAAGTGGACGTGGATCTGGCGGCAAGGGACTAGAACAAGGGAATACTAGTATAAAAGTTATCCATGTACAGGTGGTAACCCTTATCTAGCAGTGGGTGATTAAGGTCCCACACAAGTTTCCCGCTAGCACCCAGAGTGGGGGGACATTCTGGGGGTTGAATACGGGAATATCGCCCCTCGTACACACGAAACTTGTAAATGTACCCTGAGGTACTCTCACAAAGTTTGTACAGCTTCAAGCCATACCTCGCCCGCTTAGAGGGAACATACTGGCGGAAAAGGAGTCTCCGCATGAAAGCAATGAGAGACTCATCAACCGCGACCTCCCTTTCATAGTCCTGCACAAATTTGGCCCGAAAGTGATCAATGACCGGCCTGATTTTGTACAGGCGGTCATAGGCATGATCACCTTGGGGGGGACATGCTGCATTATCTGCATAATGCAGGCTTTTCCGGATGGCCTCAAACCGGGAGCGTGTCATGGCCATACTGTAAAGTGGGGTCTGGTAGAGGATGTTCCCACTCCAGTAATGCCTGAAACTAGGTTTCTTGACTAGGCCCATGTGCAGCATGAGACCCCAAAACGTCCTCATCTCGGCTGCACTGACCGGAGTCCAGCCACCGGGCCTAGCCAAAAAGGAGCCTGGGTGTTGAGCAACAAACTGTTAGGCGTGTGAGCCATGTACCGGGGTGGGCTCCCCAGGATACAATGAAGTCACAGACAAGAAAAGCGACACTGACACCAGCTTTATATGCAAGAACAGAAACTTTACTTTAACAATAGTGAAAACACAACAATATAAGTATACATAGACTAAGTAATACCCCAGGCCCACAGTCACTGTCCCTACCCCGATGGCGCACACAGCAGAGCCTGCAAGTCGTGCTGTGCCGCTAAAGAGGTCACACCTAGCTGGTGGCGGACGCAGCAGAGCCTGCAAGTCAAATACTGCGCCGCAGCCAGTACAGTAAGGCCTAGTAAAATATATAACCCTAACTATATAACTACTATAAGGCCTAGGCTAGTCTCTGTTACTTCAGGCGCCACACAGTACAATACAATCAGTAACCAGGTGTACTGACCTGCGTCCGTTCTGGGCCCAAAGATGCCGCTTACCCAGGATGGCCACCAACCTCTCAGCAACCATGCGGCCTTGCTTGATGATAGGACTTCTGCCCACACGCTGTACACTGTCTTCCTGGAACAATCTCTCTTTCAAAGAGCCGGATCCAGTAAGGGGACAACAGCTAATCTTCTTCCTCTGCGTGTCCATTCACTCCCGGAAATCCGCAAGCCAGGATGAAATCGGATTCAGTCTCTCAAAGAACATTGCTTCCACCATGTCAGATCAGCACTTCCTGGTTTTCAGAAGCAGCTAGCATGAGTCATCATCTGCTTTGCATATGCAGATCCCAGAGTGTGCTGACTGTGCTGCAAAACAGTGGCCTCTAGTGCCCGGAATACCAAATAACAGCTCCAATACAATTTAAACATAGACCTTATACAGGCAGAGTTTATCCACAATCTCACATGCCACCCCACTAGAAGTTATAATCCTCGACAACTCTCCCCATACAAACTCATCCTCGGCATCGCGCTGTGGAGGCACACCAGCATTGGGCCTCGCTGACCTTCTCAGATTGGGGGTTTCAGAAATAACCTGCCATGGCCTGAACCTCTGTGGACACTTGGGCAGGGACGACCCACCATTCCTCCTCTTCCTCATCTGAGGGACTTTCCTCCATACCCTGAGCGTGAGGAGGCATCCCCTCCACGCACACCGGCGGCTCATCAAAATTGCAACGTCTCAACATATTACGGTGTAAGTTCCGTGAGGGTCCCCCTGTCCCTACTGGCTCTACCTCATAGACCAGAATAGCGGGGTCTACCCTTCTCTTCACCGTGTATAGGACTGCATACCACCGTCCATCCAACTTCCCAGATGGCCGTTTAGCTTTGACCATCACCCGATCACCCGGGACATACCCATCTTTCTGCACTAGTCTTGGGTTAGGGTGTACCAACTGTCCCAGGCACTCCCCCACAACCTGGTGGACCGCTCTCAGCTGTCACGACCGCTATCCCAGCAGCAGTCGTGTCGCACCAGACGGAGGGGGAAGGGGGACCCTTATCTACGGATGGGAAATAGAATGGCCACCCCTGGGGAAAGGCCGATGGGAGCACTAGTCACCATCACTCACGTCTAGGAGAACAACAGGGGAAGACAGCAACAAACAAACAATCTATAGCAGAGATAGACTTATCCAGTCACGAGCAGAGAAGGCGATCCCAAACACGACAGTCCACGCCGGACAAGAGCTCCACAGCAACACCGTCAAACGATCTCCTTCCAAGGTCAGAATAGCACTGGAAGTAAGGACTATATCTGGCAATGACTGCAAGTGAAACTGAAACTAATATAGTAGCTGGGAATGGCAGACAGGACTCACCTGAGAAGGATGCCTACAAACTCCCAGTCAGGACAAAAAGGTTCACAAGGCAAAACCCGGATGACATACCCTGAACCACGGAGCAAACTCACAAGCTATCGCGAGTAGCAAGTCGCTGCGACCTTCTCCTCCCAGACCTGTCTGGATCAGTCACAATCGTGACAGTACCCCCCTTTCTACGAGGGGCCCCCGGACCCTCAAGACCAGGCCTCTCCGGATGGGAGCTATGAAAAGCCCGAATGAGTCTGTCCGCTTTTATCTCTGATGCTGGAACCCACATTCTCTCTTCGGAACCATAACCTCTCCAGTGCACCAGGTACTGAAGAGAGCGGCGAACATATCGTGAATCAACAATCTTTTCTACCTGAAACTCAAGACTGCCGTCAACAACCACCGGTGGAGGCGGTAGTGGCAATGGTTCAGGAGGTTCTACATATCTTTTAAGCAGAGATCTGTGGAAGACATTATGGATCCTTAGAGTCTGAGGTAGCTCCAGACGAAAAGCCACCGGGTTAATGATCTTAATTACCCTATAAGGACCAATAAATCTCGGACCTAATTTCCACGAGGGAACCTTCAACTTGATATTTCTGGTAGACAACCACACCAAGTCATTCACCCCAAGGTCCGGACCTTCAGTGCGCTTCCTATCAGCCACACGTTTGTATCTACCACCAATTCTCTTCAAACTTTCTTGCACACTCTGCCACACTGAAGAAAGTGAAGACGCAAATTGTTCCTCCTCGGGAATCCCATACGGCCCCCCCTCACTAAACGTACAAAACTGAGGATGGAAACCATACGCACCAAAAAATGACGATTATTAATGGCAAACTCGGCTAACGGTAAATAAGATGACCATTCCTCCTGATTTTCGGAAACAAAGCATCTCAAATATGTCTCTAGGTTTTGATTGGTACGTTCAGTCTGACCGTTGGACTGTGGATGGAAAGATGAAGAAAACGACAGATGAACCCCTAAACGAGAACAAAAAGCTTTCCAAAATTTAGAAACAAATTGGGTACCACGATCCGAAACAATATCGGAAGGGACCTCGTGAAGCTTCACGATGTGGTCAATAAAAACCTGAGCCAGTGTGTTAGCATTAGTCAATGCGGCAAGAGCAATAAAGTGCACCATTTTACTGAATCTGTCAACAACTACAAGAATAACAGTCTTCCCCGCTGATACTGGTAGATCCGTAATGAAATCCATTGATAGGTGCGTCCAAGGCCTGTTGGGGATGGCCAGAGGTAAAAGACGCCCTGCCGGACGAGTATGATCTAACTTAGAACGAGCACAGTTAGCACATGCAGACACAAAATTCAACACCTCCTGGCGCCACTTAGGCCACCAGAACCGACGAGACACTAACTCAGAGGTTGCCCTACTACCTGGGTGTCCTGCCAGTGTGGAGTTATGGTGTTCTTTTAGTATCTCCAGGCGTAAATTTTCTGGCACAAACAGTTTACCCGAGGGGCAGGAGGCCGGGGCATCCCCCTGAGCTTCCAACACCCTCCCCTCCAAACCTGAGTGTAATGCAGAGACCACCACCCCCTTTTGCAAAATGGGCTCTGGTACGTCAACATCACCCCCTCCAGGAAAACTTCGGGACAATGCATCCGCCTTAGTATTTTTTGCCCCCGGGCGATAGGTTATTACAAAATTAAACCTAGTAAAAAATAACGACCACCGAGCCTGTCTAGGGGTGAGACGTTTAGCAGACTCCAGATATAATAAGTTTTTGTGATCAGTAATCACCGTGACGGGATGAACCGCCCCCTCCAAAAAATGACGCCACTCCTCAAAAGCCAACTTAATAGCCAAAAGTTCCCTGTTGCCAATATCATAGTTCCTTTCTGCAGTAGACAATTTCTTCGAAAAGAAAGCACACGGACGCCATTCACCAGGGGACGGGCCCTAAGATAGTACCGCTCCCACCCCCACCTCTGATGCGTCAACCTCTACAATAAAAGGAAGCAAGACATCTGGTTGTACGAGAATAGGGGCCGAGGTGAATCTCTCCTTCAGAGATGTAAAGGCAGTTTTGGCTGCATGTGACCATTTGGAAAAATCGGATCCCTTTCGGGTCATGTCCGTCAGTGGTTTGACCACCAAGGAATAGTTCTTTATAAACTTTCTATAAAAATTGGCAAACCCCAAGAAGCGTTGCAATGCCTTCAGGTTCTCAGGCAGATCCCAGTCCATAATCGCCCGGACTTTCTCTGGATCCATGCGGAAACCTGAATCTGACAACACATACCCCAGAAATGGCAGTTCTTTTACGGCGAACACACATTTCTCTAATTTAGCAAACAATTTGTTGGCCCTTAATATCTGCAGCACTTGTCTCACATGGATCTTATGTGTATCCAGATCCGGGGAATAGACCAGGATGTCATCAAGATATATCACAACAAATCTCCCGATAAGGTGACTAAAAATATAGTTGACAAAATGTTGGAACACCGCAGGCGCATTAGTAAGATCAAATGGCATGACCAGATTTTCATAATGCCCTTCCGGAGTATTAAAAACCGTTTTCCACTCATCCCCCTCTTTGATGCGAACCAGGTTATAGGCTCCTCTGAGATCCATTTTGGAGAACCATTTAGCACCAGCAACCTGATTAAAGAGGTCGGGAATGAGAGGAAGAGGATAGGGATCTCGGATAGTTATCCGGTTTAATTCCCGGAAATCCAGGCAAGGACGCAGGCCTCCATCTTTCTTTTTAACGAAAAAGAACCCTGCAGCCACGGGTGAAGAAGAGGGTCTGATGTGTCCCTTAGCCAAACTCTCCGAAATATAATCTTGCATAACCTTCCTCTCCGGGCCGGAAAGATTGTATAACCGGGTTTTAGGTAGTTTTGCCCCAGGTAATAGATTAATCGGGCAATCATATGGACGATGAGGTGGTAACCCCTGACAACCCTTCTCAGAGAACACATCCATAAAATCTGACAGAAAGGCAGGTAAAGATGTTACAGAGAGTGTAGAGCACCTACTACTCAAGCAGTTACAATGTTCACTCCACTCCACAATCTCCCCGGCCTGCCAATCCACCACTGGATTGTGAGTCACCAGCCAGGGAAGCCCCAATACCATAGGAGCCGGAAGACCGTCCAGGACATAACAAGAGATATGCTCTTTATGGAGGTCCCCTACCTGCAGATGGATATTATGGATGATCTGAGTTAACTCTCTCTGAGTAAGAGGGGAGGAGTCGATGGCAAAAACAGGAATAGTTCTGCGTACCGGTTCCGGAGTAAAACCCAGAGCCTGAGCAAACCGTGAATCCACCAAGTTGACCCCCGCCCCACTGTCCAAAAAGACGGAACAGATCTCAGTCTTATTGCCCGCCTCAACGGTAGCGGACAACAAAAACTGAGACATGCGTATGGAGGAAACGAATACGCCCAGACTGTTATCCTCCGCACAATCTGGGGACTCTAGTTTTCCGGCGGCTCCTTTGTTTGTGGTCTCTTGGGTTCTGAGGGACAAACCTTTACAAAATGACCCCTCCCCCCACAACGAAAACAAACCTCTGACCTACGGCGGAACTTAGGAGGATTCATCCATTTTGCATTGGTTCGACTGGATCATAACAAACCGATCCCTGCCCTATAGAGGCCTCCGTAAAATTTACTAGTCTCTCCCTGAGTCGTCTGTCGATTCTTATGGACAGAGACATAGCAGCCTCAAGAGACCCAGGGACCTCGTATACCGCCAGCGCGTCTTTAAATTTTTCAGATAACCCCTGGCAGAACTGACTCCTAAGGGCCGAGTCGTTCCATTATGTATCAGTAGCCCACCTACGGAATTAGGAACAATATAGTTCAGCAGACCGGTTCTCTTGCCGAAGTCTACGTAGCCGGAGAGTCTGATGGTAGGGAGAAAGCCCAAGCCTGCGGATCTCCTTGCAGGAGAGAAATTACAATGCCCACCCGTTGTTCCTCACCGCCGGAGGATCTAGGACGTAACCTGAAGAACAATTTGCAAGCTTCTCTGAAGGTTACAAATTGGTCTCTCCCTCCTGAGAACCTATCAGGTAAAGCCACTTTTGGCTCAGGAGTACCTTGGTTTCCCGTAGCAACGGTGGAACCCAAGGATTGCTGCTGCTGCTGCAGCACTGTTGCTTTTAATCTTGCCACTTCAAGGGATAACCCCTGTAATTGTTTCGCCAAAACCGTAACCGGATCCATAGTGGAACAGAAAAATACCAAGCAAAACAGCGAGCAAAAAAAAAGGAGATGTCACCTTTTTTTTTAAAAGGACAGATATACTGTCACGAACGCTATCCCAGCAGCAGTCGTGTCGCACCAGACGGAGGGGAAGGGGGACCCTTATCTACGGATGGGAAATAGAATGGCCACCCCTGACTAACCCTAAGCTGGCACCTGTCTGCCCTGATACCCTAGACGGGGTGTGAACCCGTGCGGCGAGCAGGATGCCTAAACCCTCAGTCACCCTAACAAGACTAGACTGGGGAAAAGCCGATGGGAGCACTAGTCACCATCACTCACGTCTAGGAGAACAACAGGGGAAGACAGCAACAAACAAACAATCTATAGCAGAGATAGACTTATCCAGTAACGAGCAGAGAAGGCGATCCCAAACACGACAGTCCACGCCGGACAAGAGCTCCACAGCAACACTGTCAAACTATCTCCAAGGACAGAATAGCACTGGAAGTAAGGACTATATCTGGCAATGACTGCAAGTGAAACTGAAACTAATATAGTAGCTGGGAGTGGCAGACAGGACTCACCTGAGAAGGATGCCTACAAACTCCCAGTCAGGACAAAAAGGTTCACAAGGCAAAACCCGGATGACATACCCTGAACCACGGAGCAAACTCACAAGCTATCGCGAGTAGCAAGTTGCTGCGACCTTCTCCTCCCAGACCTGTCTGGATCAGTCACAGTCGTGACACCAGCTCGTCCAAACATGAGCATATGTGGAGAGTATCCGGTGGTACTGTGTACTCTGTTGTTATAGGCCCACATCAACTCAGATAGGTACGTGGGCCACTGGGCTTTTTGACTGTCTTCCAGAGTCTGCAGCATCTGAAGCAAGATGCGATTGAAGCATTCACATGCCCCGTTTCCTTGTGGGTTATACGGAGTGGTGCGGGAGTGTTCAATCCCATACAGTTGGTACAGTTCATCCATTAGAGTACACTGAAAGCATGCTCCCTGGTCAGAATGTATCCTCCTTGGAAACACGAACACCTGTATAAAGTGTTTATAGACAGCTTCGACGGCCGACTCTGCGGTCTGGTCTCTGGTGGGCACAGCCACCGCATACTTGGTAAAGTGATCTGTCATGACTAGACAGTACGAGTGTCCCAAGGCAGAGTACCCAATCTGTACATAATCGATCATCAGAAGTTCTAGGGGCGCTGAGGTGCGGATGGTCTGCACAGGGGCCCGCTGTTCAGTACTCTTACTCAACCTACAGGATCGACACTTGAGATATGCCGTGGCCACCATGTCGGCCAGATCTGGACAGTATACCAGCCGTTGGAGCCACTTGAACGTTTTGCCGCTCCCAAAATGAGCTCCCTTTTCATGAGCTTCCCTGGCCGCCTCCGGTCCCAACGACATGGGAATGACAATCTGTTGCCGGTACTGCAGCTCTGACTGTAAGTATATGATCGGGCACAGGAGGCCCTGGGTAATTGTCAGCTTGTCCCACTGCCTTAACAACTTCTGACCCTCTGGGGTCAGGCGGGCTCGTTCTTCTGGCCGAGGCCAGATCTTGCTCCGAACCCATTCTTTCATTTTCCAAAAATCCCGGCAACTATCCTGGACTCTCTCCCAATCAGTCAACGTTTTCCCCAGCACTAGCGTCATTCCAGACGCCACCCCACTTGAATGTGCCACATCTGGGAACAGAGGTAAGCGACCAAGGTCAGGAGTTTCAGTATCCTCTAACTCCTCATCAGCTCTGCGAGTCGACTGTCCTACTGGAACTCGAGAGAGTGCATCGGCGTTGCCGTTCTTCCTACCGGACCGGAACTTGATGCAGTATTGGTACTTAGAGAGGCGGGCCAACCATCTTTGCTCGAGTGCACCGAGCTTGGCATTCTCCAGGTATGCCAACGGGTTCTTGTCCGTCATCACGGTCACTTCTGCACCAGTCAGGTATTCTGCAAACCTTTCGGTCATGGCCCACACCAGTGCCAGTAGTTCCAGTTTGAAGGAGCTATAGTTATCAGGGTTGCGTTCTGACTCTCTTAGGGACCGGCTCCCATAGGCGATGACTCTCTCCTGTCCATCCTGGACTTGGGACAATACGGCCCCCAGACCATGTAGGCTTCCATCAGTATACAGCAGGAATGGGGTATCAAACCACGCGTAAGCCAAGATCAGGGCATAGATCAGCGCCTCTTTCACCGCTTCAAAGGTCTCTTGTTGCCGGGGCCCCCAGTCGACAGGGCGTTTCTTTGGGCCCCCAGCCATGCCTCTTAGCAACTCGTTTAACGGGCCCACCAGATAAGCGAATTTGGGTATAAACCTCCTGTAGTAGCCGGCCAGTCCCACGAACGCCCGTACCTCCCGTAGCGTACCTGGCCTGGGCCACTTCTGAACGGCCTCCACCTTGCTGGGGGCTGGTTTTACCCCCTCCTGGGTGACCACATGTCCTAAGTACTCTATCTGCTGTCGGAACAGCTGGCATTTTTTTGGGCTTGATCTTGAGCCCATGGTCTCGTAGCCGTTCCAAGACTTGTCGCAGCTTCTGGAGGTGATCTTCAAAGGAAGCTCCGAACACTACTATGTCATCCAGGTATATCAATACTGATTTGAAGTTGAGGTCCTCCAGACAGTGTTCCATCAATCGCTGGAATGTCCCGGAGCATTGGTAGAATGAAAGCCATCTTGGCTTTGTCCTTCTGGGCCACCGACACCTGCCAGTACCCACTAGCCAGGTCAAGAGTTGAGAAGAACTTTGCTTGGCTTAGGGCTGATAATGACTCCTCAATCCGCGGAAGGGGGTAGGCATCCAGGACAGTCTGAGCATTCAGCTTCCGATAATCCACGCAGAACCGGAGACTCCCGTCTTTCTTTCGCACCAAGACTACCGGAGCAGCCCAAGGACTTTGACTCTCCTGGATCACCCGGTTCTCCAACATGCTGGCCACCATATCTTTCACCTCCTGATACATCTTAGGTGGGATCTGCCGGTAACGTTCCCTGATCGGCGTAGCAACGCTGGTTGGGATTTAATGTTTGATAGCAGTAGCACACCCAAAGTCCTTATCATGTCTTGAGAAGGCCTCCTGAAATTCCCAGAGGGTGTCTTCCAGCAGCTTTTGTTACCCCGGGGTCAGGGTTCTGCTGTCTACCCCCATACGGGCCATGATCACTCGACCGTTCCACTCCGCTGTTCGGGTTTCCCTTGAATGGATCCCCACAGCATAGGTCCAGGCTGATCTCCTATCCGGCTGCAGCATAAAGCCCCTTCGTCGAGCGATACCCCCTTCGAAAACATAAACTTTGGCCAGCAGGGTGTTTGCGGGGACGGTTAACTCGCAGTCCTCAACATTACAGCAGCATATAGGCACACATCCGTCCTTCACAATGGCGAGGTCACGGGCTACCAGTGGGCGAATCTGCGTTTCTTCTTGTTAAGCAGGCTCGATCAGGACCTCCAGTCCATTCAGTCGTCATCCAGCCCCCACTGGCAGCATCAATATTTGCTCCTGTCCAGGTGGGATCTTCAACGGAGTCCTCCGTAGCACCCTCACGTCTCCAATAGCCCGTTCGGACAGGTTACTCTTTTGCAGGCTACAGCTCCTCACCATTTGTTGTAAGACCTTCTGGGTAGGCCGATGTGCGGTGGCCTGTTGCCAGTACTTCGGCCCTTCCTTGGCATAAGTTGATGGTCTAGGTCTCTCAGTATATTCATGCCCAGGGTTACATCCATTCCTTTCCAGGACGAATGGTCTACCAGCACGACCCCTTTCTTGCCGATGTCTTGCCCAAACAGTCGGACCCCCATCCAGACTATCCCTCGGACATCCATTTCTCTATTATCGGCAACTGTCAGACTGATGACGCTCCCATCTTCGGGCTCCATCATATGCCCGAAGTGCCTCTCGAAGAATTCCAGAGACATTAGGGTACACTCTGACCCTGTATCAACTAGGCAGCAGACCTTTAGGCCTTCCAACTCAGCTTCTAATACAGGGCTGCTGGCATACAAGTCACGTTCTTCACGCAGAGGGCTTAACTTATGGTGCACCGCTGCAGGACGCCCAGCTACTGCAGCGGTCGGAAGTTTAACGTCAGCTCAGATGCTACCTGTTCTGGGAACTCTCTGGCCATATGGCCGTACATTTGGCAAGCCCAACAGAGGGGCCCTCTTCTGACCGGCTCCCTCACCGGGGTTGTTCTGGGTGGAGTGGCACGAGGTGGGGGGACCGTTTCCGGACGCCAGGATGGTTTTGCCTTCATCTGGGACACTTCCAGCCGAAGATCTTTTAATTCCGCCCGCAGGGCCTGGACCACATCCTTTAAGGACTCCGATTCTTCAGACCCTGGCCAATCCCTTGTAACATGCATGCTATTCACCACTCTTGCTGCCGCAGGTATAGGCTCTTTCTCTCTCTCTATAACGGCAAAGTAGACACTGTATAATGTTATATCGGCCATTGTTTGGGTCATCTCTTGTAATTTATCTTGTAAGAATTTATTGGAGAGCCCCACTATGAACTGATCTTGTAGAAGCCGATCCATCTCCCGGAAGGCGCCCATGGCCTCAAGGTCACGTCGTTGTATCTCATTCAGCGTCTCCTGTAGAGCATTGGAATATTGCATCAGGGTCTCGCCCTCTCGCTGGGGTCAGTTAAAGAAGTGACTCCGTAACTGTACCACTTTGGCCCGCCCCCCTTGGGCTCTCTTTAGCAGGGAGAATATCTTCTCTAGGGTATCTCTCTCGGAGTCAGGCCTTACCATCACTGTCCGCCTGACGTCACCCTCTAGGGCTCCCAACGCAACCTCGGCCCGCAGTTCGGGGGTCAGGTTACACATTTTAACCGCACTTCGAACCCTTTCAGTCCAATCCTGCAATGTCATGTTTCTACCGTCATACTTTGGCAGATGACGCAGCAGTGCCCCAACAGGGATGTATCCTACTGGGGTAGCCATATTGTTGGGGGAAAGCTGGACTTGCGCCTGTGCACCCTGGGCTGGGTCCTGATCCGGCACCAATGGCGCCAGGGGACGATCTTCCGCCGCGTTCCCGTCCATAACGGTCGCTGTATCCTGCCGACTACGCCAAGTTGTAAGCCGTGTACCATGGTGGACTCCCCAGCATACAGCGAAGTCACAGACAAGAAAAGCGACACTGACACCAGCTTTATATGCAAGAACAGAAACTTTACTTTAACAATAGTGAAAACACAACAATATAAGTATACATAGTCTAAGTAGTACCCCAGGCCCACAGTCACTGTCCCTGTCCGAGGGACAGGCCTAGCCCGATGGCGCACACAGCAGAGCCTGCAAGTCGTGCTGTGCCGCTAAAGAGGTCACACCTAGCCGGTGGCGGACGCAGCAGAGCCTGCAAGTCAAATACTGCGCCGCAGTCCAGTACAGTAAGGCCTAGCAAAACATATAACCCTAACTATCTAACTACTATAAGGCCTAGGCTAGTCTCTGTTACTTCAGGCGCCACACAGCAGAATACAATCAGTAACCAGGTGTACTGACCTGCGTCCGTTCTGGCCCCGAGGATGCCACTTACCCGGGATAGCCACCAACCTCTCAGCAACCGTGCGGCTTGATGATAATACTTCTGCCCACACGCTGTACACTGTCTTCCCGGAACAATCTCTTTCAAAGAGCCGGATCCAGTAAGGGGACAACAGCTAATATTCTTCCTCTGCGTGTCCATTCACTCCCGGACATCCGCAAGCCAGGATGAAATCGGATTCAGTCTCTCAAAGAACATTGCTTCCACCATGTCAGATCAGCACTTCCTGGTTTTAAGAAGCAGTTAGCATGAGTCATCATCTGCTTTGCATATGCAGATCCCAGAGTGTGCTGACTGTGCTGCAAAACAGTGGCCTCTAGTGCCCAGAATGCCAAATGACAGCTCCAATACAATTTAAACATAGACTTTACACATCCAGAGTTTATCCACAATCTCACATGCGTACAGGTTTGTTTGCTCCACCATTAGATTTACAAAGTGGTCACTGAAAAAAAGACTAAAGTAGTCGTATTCAGGGAAGCCCACTGTGGAAATCTGAATTCCTGGTTAGCTTACAAAATCAGGAATCATGGGCTCAAAACGCTCTGGGGTATACCATGCAAGTTCAACGGCATGGGGGCTCCGGAGGACTTAACTGGTGGGCCGGAAAACTAGTATGAGCCCCGGAGCTGCTCGTACTAGTGTGGGCCACAGGGTCCCTAGCTTGGCGGCCCCCTTGCTCCGCCTGGCGGCGTCTCTGCCGCCTTCGGAGCTCATCATCATCGCTAGATGATGAGGAGGACGCGGATGACAAAAGGAAAGTGGGGTCATCCTCGTCCTCACTGGGGCTCTCGGACTCGGAGGCAAGCTGGGCGAACTTACCCTAAACCTAACAGACAAAAAAAACTAAATAAAAAAAAGGCCAAAAAATGTGAAAAAAATTAAAATTAAATTCAAACTCGCTGATCAACCGTCCGAAGTTGATCAGCGGTGGGGTGTGCGATGCGCTAACAGTGGCCGTACGCAGAATTTTTTTTTATGAATGCTTGCGTCCCAAAAAAAGTTGTGGTGGGGGGGCAGGGGGACAAGCTGAAGCACCCCTGGGGGGGTCTAGGGTCACACAGCTGTGCTGTGGACCCCAGACACCCGATTTTAGGGTGATGCAACAAGAACTGGCTTTTTTTCCCCATTAACTTTCCCTGAATATCCCTGCCTAACCTAACCTGTCCCTAACTTTTCCCTAAATACCTGGGTGAAGGTGGTGCTGGGCACAGATGGGGGTGCTGGGGCACAGATGGGGGTGCTGGCTGATGATCCCTGCAGCTCTGGAAATCGACGTGCAGCGCTCCTCACTCCTCGGCTCCCGGACACAAAAGGAGGAGAAAAGGAGCGCTGCAGTAATTTGAATGGCCCGCCCGCCCAGCCGACCAATGAGAGCCGATCCTGAGAGGTGATGTCACCATCACCTCTCAGGATCGCAGGATGGTGATTGGTGGTGTATTATCACACCACCGATCACCATCCTGTTCTGGGTTATCGGGCCCCCAGAGACCCGAATAACCCGGAAACGCAGCAAACCGCAGGTCTGAATTGACGTGCGGTTTGCTGCGATCACCGACACGGGGGGGGGGGGGGTTACAGGACTCCCCTGGGCATTGACCCAAGGGCAGTGATCGGAACTATACATGACGTACCAGTACGTCATGTGTCCTTAAGTCCTGGGACATCATGACGTACCGGTATGTCATGTGTCCGGAAGAGGTTAAAACCCAGAAAATTATAGCTGTATTTCTAGCTTAAATTGCACACTGACTAATGCGGCACAGGCCCAAGATGAAGGTTATTGCCAAAAATGGGTGTTTTTTTCAAAGCCAGAAAATTATTGAAGTATTTCAAGCTTGTTTTTAACAATACAGATGCAGCAAAGGCTGCAATATTAAGTAGAATATTTAGAATATGACAGCAGTATATAACGCTTGAATTTCACACGTGCAGAAGCAGCAAGGGCTGTAAAATGTAGTATTTTGCCCAAAAAGGGTGTTTTTTAAAGCCCAGAAAATTATAGCTGTATTTCTAGCTTAAATTGCACACTGACTAATGCGGCAGGGGACTCAGATGGAGGGTATTGCCAAAAATGGGTGTTTTTTCAAAGCCAGAAAATTATTGAAGTATTTCAAGCTTGTTTTTAACAATAATAGATGCAGCAAGGGCTGCAATATTAAGTATTTTGCCTAAAAAGGGTATTTTTTTACTAACAGAATATGACAGTTGTATATAACGCTTGAATTTCACATGTGCAGATGCAGCAAGGGCAGTAAAATTGTGTATTTTGCCAAAAAAGGGTGTTTTTTGAAAACCCAGAAAATTATAGCTGTATTTGTAGCTTAAATTGCACACTGACTAATGCTGCAAAGGCACCAGATATTAGGATATTGCCAAAAAAGGGTGTTTTTTTAAAACCAGATTATTATTGCAGTATTTCAAGCTTGGATTTGAATGTCACAAAAGCACAGATGCAGTGCTGGTGCACTGAGCTTGCATAAAATGGCCGCCGCCGCCTACCTAACTAACAGACAGATAAAAGTTATTTTTCTCTGTCACTGGGCTCAGGGCAGGGTAAAAAGATTGTGCACTGCACCCACACAACAAAATCTATGTAGATCGCTGAGTTCAATTGGAGTTCTGATTAAAGATTCTGTCCTATTTTCTCCCTCACAGCAGCAGCATCCTCTCCCTACACTAAGCACAGCAGAGTGACGTGCAGCGCTACATGACTCCAGCTTTTATAGAGGCTGGGTCACATGCTGCACTGGCCAATCACAGACATTCCATTAGTAGGCATGGCTGTGATGGCTTCTAAGGGCTCTGCAGCCTTTCAAAAAGCGCTAAGAAATCGCTGAACACCGAACCCGAACTTTTACAGAAATGTTCGGGTTCGGGTCCGGGGTCCAAAAATCCTAAAGTTTGGTACGAACCCGAACTTTACAGTTCGGGTTCGCTCAACCCTAGTCGTGGCTGGGTCTTCCAACATGACAACGACCCGAAGCACACAGCCAGGATAACCCAGGAGTGGCTCCGTAAGAAGCATATCAAGGTTCTGGAGTGGTCTAGCCAGTCTCCAGACCTAAATCCAATAGAACATCTTTGGAGGGAGCTGAAACTCTGTGTTGCTCAGCGACAGCCCTGAAACCTGACAGATCTAGAGGAGATCTGTGTGGAGGAGTGGGCCAAAATCCCTGTTGCAGTGTGTGCAAACCTGGTCAAGAACTACAGGAAACGTTTCACCTCTGTAATTGCAAACAAAGGCTTCTGTACCAAATATTAACACTGATTTTCTCAGGTGTCCACATACTTATGTTCAGCAGTGCAAGACAAATAAATTATTTAAAAATCACACAATGTGATTTCCTTTATTTTTTTTTAATTCTGTGTCACACACACAGGGGGTGAGGAAGTGACCACTGAACTCCACCCGCACCCCTGTCCCTGCCTACCTGCCTCGCAAGTCCTAGCGACAAGGGACAACTGGTCGACAAACCCTTAGCTAGGATAGTGCAGGGAATACAAACAATACAAATAGCAGGAAAGTCAAACAAGCCGCGTCAATAACCAAGAGAGCAGAAAGGTACCAGAGGAACAGGCAGAGAATAGTCAGGACAAGCCAAGGTGAAAACCAGGAGGGAACGCCAAGACCAAAGGATGAGACGGACGGGAAATCGGAAGCCAAGCAGGAACAACAAACCAGGTGAGTATCTCGCAGGAAGGACCTCAATAACAGGCAATCTGTGGCCAGCAGATTGGCTGTTTAAATAGGGCGCTGGTGGAGTCATGCGACGTGGCCAGCATCACATGACTCCTGAGTTCTAATGCGGCCGAGCGCCGAGTGAGCTCGGCGCTCAGCCCTATTGTGGTTACCATGGGAGCGGGCGATGCCGGCCGCGCTGATGACGCGAGCGCGCCCCAGCCGTCCCCGCTTCCGCACAGAGTGCATCATGACATTCTGTCTCTCAGAGTGGGAATGCACCAGGGGCGGACACAGGCAGCAAAGGGCCCCTGTGCAAAGGATGTACCTGCTTCCCTCCACCAAACCACACATACAAATATAAACATATACAGTACAGACCAAAAGTTTGGACACACCTTCTCATTCAAAGAGTTTTCTTTATTTTCATGACTATGAAGGCATCAAAACTATGAATTAACACATGTGGAATTATATACATAACAAACAAGTGTGAAACAACTGAAAATATGTTATATTCTAGGTTCTTCAAAGTAGCCACCTTTTGCTTTGATTACTGCTTTGCACACTCTTGGCATTCTCTTGATGAGCTTCAAGATGTAGTCCCCTGAAATGATTTTCACTTCACAGGTGTGCCCTGTCAGGTTTAATAAGTGGGATTTTCTGCCTTATAAATGGGGTTGGGACCATCAGTGGCGTTGAGGAGAAGTCAGGTGGATACACAGCTGATAGTCCTACTGAATAGACTGTTAGAATTTGTATTATGGCAAGAAAAAAGCAGCTAAGTAAAGAAAAACGAGTGGCCATCATTACTTTAAGAAATGAAGGTCAGTCAGTCAGCCGAAAAATTGGGAAAACTTTGAAAGTAAGGGCTATTTGACCATGAAGGAGAGTGATGGGGTGCTGCGCCAGATGACCTGGCCTCCACAGTCACCGGACCTGAACCCAATCGAGATGGTTTGGGGTGAGCTGGACCGCAGAGGGAAGGCAAAAGGGCCAACAAGTGCTAAGCATCTCTGGGAACTCCTTCAAGACTGTTGGAAGACCATTTCAGGGGACTACCTCTTGAAGCTCATCAAGAGAATGCCAAGAGTGTGCAAAGCAGTAATCAAAGCAAAAGGTGGCTACTTTGAAGAACCTAGAATATTACATATTTTCAGTTGTTTCACACTTGTTTGTTATGTATATAATTCCACATGTGTTAATTCATAGTTTTGATGCCTTCATAGTCATGAAAATAAAGAAAACTCTTTGAATGAGAAGGTGTGTCCAAACTTTTGGTCTGTACTGATGTAAAAAACATCTTGTGAATATGTTTACAATATGTACAGTATATATATTCTTTTCATACTAGGTCACGCCTCTAACTCTGCCCAAAGCATAACTATACACACCCAGTACCCTTAATGCCCCCACATATTAATTGTCCTCCCTTTGTGCCAGTACATAGTAGTTATGTCCAGATATGTGCCCCCTCACAGTAGTAATGGTCAGATATGTGCCCCCTTCACAGGAAGTTAAAAAAATATACTCACCTAGTTCCTCATGATCACAGTTCACCCGCTGGCGCTCAACAGCAGTAGCAGGATGTAGTGTCACACATTGCTCTGCTGGTCTGTGTAGGAGGAGGAGCACAGCACATTCCCAGCAGCACCGCTCCTCCTCCTACACAGACCAACAGTGTGATGTGTGACACTACATCCTGCTGCTGCTGTGGAGCCAGGTCCATATTTAGATTTGATACTGCCCTAGGCACTTTAGTGACAGCTTTCTCCCCTCAAAGAAGTCCATAGCTAATGGTAAAATGCTCCTAGGCCTTCAGCTATCCCTCAGGACTCCCTCATACACTTGGACAATTAAAGGACTGAACTGTTACATGTACGCTTGGCAGCTGAAGGCATCTGTGTCAGTCCCATGTTCTTATGTGCCTGCATTGCTGAGAAAAATGATGTTTTATTATATACAAACGGGGGCGTTACCATTACACCTAAAGGCTCCGCGCTCTCTGTAACTGCCGCACCCTCTGCACTTTAACATGGCCGGTGGGATGACATTTTCACTGCCAGGCCCTGTCAAAGTAGACAGGGAGCGGCAGTTGCAGAGACAGCAGAGCCTCTAGGTGTAATGGTAATGCTCCAGTTGCTCCTAGAGGATCATTTGCATATATTCAAATATTCATTTTTATTTCTCAATAATGCAGGCATATATGAACATTGGCCCAACACAGACCGGCACTAATGGGGGGCTTTAACGCTGCCCTAGCTATTTTACAGGCTAAGGCAATGCTAAAGCATGTCCATCAGTGCCAGTGACATCACCGGGCTCACTGCCAGGCGGAAGCCACCCCCAAATAGTATCCCCAGTGGTAATAAGGCTCCCTACAGTGCCCTCAGTACTAATAAGGCCTCACTATAGGGCACCTCTTATAATCTTTAACCTCTTGCGGACACAAGACGTACCGGTATGGCATGATGTCCCGGTACTTAAGGACACATGACATACCGGTACGTGATGTTTATTTCCAATCACCGCTGCCCGGCGGGCGGTGATCGGAACAAGGTGCCTGCTCAAATCATTAAGCCGGCACCTTGGGTCAATGCGCGGGGGGGTCCCATGACCCCCCCCCCCGTGTCGGCGATCGCCGCAAATCACAGGTCAATTCAGACCTGAGGTTTGCGGATTTTACATGTTGCGTGCGGCGGCGGTGCCATCGGGTCCCCATGCGGCTGTAGGGGAGACCCAATGGCATGGAAGGCAGCGCGATGCCTTCCTTAGGCATCGGCGCTGCCTTCCGGTGACGAGCCTGTGAGATCCTAGATCTCACAGGCCGGAAGTTGTATGAGTAATATTACTCATACAGCCAATGCATTCCAATACATTGTGGAAAAAAAGTGGAAAAAATAAAGTTTTCCCCCCAAAAATTTAAAGTTTCAAGAAAAAATCAACAAAAACGTCATTTTCCCCAAATAAAGTAAAAAAAAAAAGGTAAAAAATAGGGGAAAAAAAAAAGTAGACATATTAGGTATCGCCGCGTCCGTATCGACCGGCTCTATAAACATTTCACATGACCTAACCCCTCAGATGAACACCGTAAAAAATAAAAACTGTGCTAAATAAACCATTTTTTTTGTCACCTTACATCACAGAAAGTGTAATAGCAAGCGATCAAAAAGTCATACGCACCCCAAAATAGTGCCAATCAAATCGTCATCTCATCCCGCAAAAATCATACCTTACCCAAGATAATCGCCCAAAAACTAAAAAAACTATGGCTCTCAGACTATCGAAACACTAAAACATGATTTATTTTTATTTTTTATGAAATCATTGTGTAAAACTTACATAAATAAAAACAATGTATACAGTCAGGTCCATAAATATTGGGACATCGACACAATTCTAACATTTTTGGCTCTATACACGACAAAAATGGATTTGAAATTAAACAACCACGATGTGCTTTAACTGCAGACTGTCAGCTTTAATTTGAGGGTATTTACATCCAAATCTGGTGAAAGGTGTAGGAATTACAACAGTTTGCATATGTGCCTCCCACTTGTTAAGGAACCAAAAGTAATGGGACAGAATAATAATCATAAATCAAACTTTCATTTTTTAATACTTGGTTGCAAATCCTTTGCAGTCTATTACAGCCTGAAGTCTGGAACGCATATACATCACCAGACGTTGGGTTTCATCCCTGGTGATGCTCTGCCAGGCCTCTACTGCAACTTTCTTTAGTTCCTGCTTGTTCTTGGGGCATTTTCCCTTCAGTTTTGTCTTCAGCAAGTGAAATGCATGCTCAATCGGATTCAGGTCAGGTGATTGACTTGGCCATTGCATAACATTCCACTTCTTTCCCTTAAAAAACTTTTTGTTTGCTTTTCAAGTATGCTTTGGGTCATTGTCCATCTGCACTGTGAAGCGCCGTCCAATGAGTTCTGAAGCATTTGGCTGAATATGAGCAGATAATATTGCCCGAAACTCTTCAGAATTCATCCTGCTGCTTTTGTCAGCAGTCAAATCATCAATAAATACAAGAGAACCCGTTCCATTGGCAGCCATACATGCCCACGCCATGACACTACCACCATCATGCTTCACTGATGAGGTGGTATGCTTAGGATCATGAGCAGTTCCTTTCCTTCTCCATACTCTTCTCTTCCCATCACTCTGGTACACGTTGATCTTGGTCTTATCTGTCCATAGGATGTTGTTCCAGAACTGTGAAGGCTTTTTTAGATGTCATTTGGCAAACTCTAATCTGGCCTTCCTGTTTTTGAGGCTCACCAATGGTTTACATCTTGTGGTGAACCCTCTGTATTCACTCTGGTGAAGTCTTCTCTTGATTGTTGACTTTGACACACATACACCTACCTCCTTGAGAGTGTTCTTGATCTGGCCAACTGTTGTGAAGGGTGTTTTCTTCACCAGGGAAAGAATTCTTTGGTCATCCACCACAGTTATTTTTCATGGTCTTCCAGGTCTTTTGCTGTTGCTGAGCTCACCGGTGCGTTCCTTCTTTTTAAGAATATTCCAAACAGTTGTTTTGGCCATGCCTAATGTTTTTGCTATCTCTCTGATGGGTTTGTTTTGTTTTGTCTGCCTAATGATGGCTTGCTTCACTGATAGTGACAGCTCTTTGGATCTCATCTTGAGAGTTGACAGCAACAGATTCCAAATGCATATAGCAGACTTGAAATGAACTCTGGACTTTTTATCTGCTCATTGTAATTGGGATAATGAGGGAATAACACACATCTGGCCATGGAACAGCTGAGAAGCCAATTGTCCCATTACTTTTGGTTACTTAACAAGTGGGAGGCGCATATGCAAACTGTTGTAATTCCTACACCTTTCACCTGATTTGGATGTAAATACCCTCAAATTAAAGCTGACAGTCTGCAGTTAAAGCACATCTTGTTCGTTTCATTTCAAATCCATTGTGGTGGTGTATAGAGCCAAAAATGTTAGAATTGTGTTGATGTCCCAATATTTATGGACCTGACTGTACATATTAGGTATCGCCGTGTCCGCGACAGCCTGGTCTATAAAAATACCATATGTTTTAACCTGTCAGATAAATGTTGTAAATAAAAAATAAAAATGTTGCCAAAACAGCTATTTCTTGTTACCTTGCCTCACAAAAAGTGTAATATAGAGCAACCAAAAATCATATGTACCCTAAACTAGTACCAACAAAACTGCCACCCTATCCCGTAGGTTCTAAAATGGGGTCAATTTTTTGGAGTTTCTACTCTAGGGGTGCATCAGGGGGGCTTCAAATGGGACATGGTGTCCAAAAACCAGTCCAGCAAAGTCTGCCTTCCAAAAACCGTATGGCATTCCTTTCCTTCTGCGCCCTGCCGTGTGCCCGTACAGTGGTTTACGACCACATATGGGGTGTTTCCAAAAGTTTGGTTTGGCTGTTAACCCTTGCCTTGTAACTGGAAAAAAAATATTAAAATGGAAAATCTGCCAAAAAAGTGAAATTTTGAAATTGTATCGCTATTTTCCATTAATTCTTGTGGAACACCTAAAGGGTTAAAAAAGTCTGTAAAATCAGTTTTGAATACCTTGAGGGGTGTAGTTTCTAGAATGGGGTTATTCTTTGGTGGTTTCTATTATGTAAGCCTCACAAAGTGTCTTCAGACCTGAACTGGTCCTTAAAAAGTGGGTTTTTTAAAATTTCTGAAAAATTTCAAGATTTGCTTCTAAACTTCTAAGCCTTGTAACATCCCCAAAAAATAAAATGTCATTTGAAAAATGATCCAAACATGAAGTAGACATATGGGGAATGTAAAGTAATACCTATTTTTGTAGGTATTACCATGTATTATAGAAGTAGAGAAATTGAAACTTGGAAATTTGCAAATTTTTTCAATATTTTGGTAAATTTGGTATTTTTCTATAAATAAAATGAATTTTTTTTACTCCATTTTACCAGTGTCATGAAGTACAATATGTGACAAAAAACATTCTCAGAATTACCTGGATAAGTCAAAGCGTTTTAAAGTTATCACCACATAAAGTGACACTGGTCAGATTTGCAAAACATGGCCTGGTCCTTAAAGAGGACCTTTCACCAGAAGAAAGCCTCTAAACTGACTATACAGAAGTGTAGAGCGGCGCCCAGGGATCCCCCTGCACTTACTGTTATCCCCGGGCGCCGCTCCGTTCTCCGGTTATAGCCTCCGGTATGTTTGTAGTTAGGCTCCACCCAGTTGATCCTGCCACGGTCTTCTTTTCCTATGCTGTAGCGCTGGCCAATCGCAGCGCTCAGCTCATAGCCTGGCTATGAGCTGAGCGCTGCGATTGGCCAGCGCTACAGCATAGGAGAAGAAGACCGTGGCAGGATCAAGTGGGTGGAGCCTAACTACTTACATACCGGAGGCTATAACCGGAGAACGGAGCGGCGCCCGGGGATAACAGTAAGTGCAGGGGGATCCCTGGGCGCCGCTCTACACTTCTGTATAGTCAGTTTAGAGCAGGGATGGCCAACCTGAGGCTCTCCAGCTGTTGCAAAACTACAACTCCCATCATGCCCGGACAGTCTACAGCTATCAGCCTACAGCAGGGCATGGTGGGAGTTGTAGTTTTACAACAGCTGGAGAGCCGCAGGTTGGCCATGCCTGGTTTAGAGGCTTTCTTCTGGTGAAAGGTCCTCTTTAAGGTGAAAAATAGCCCTGTCCTTAAGGAGTTAAGGCACTTCTATAGAGCCCTCAGTAGTAGTAATACCCTCCACCACTGTTCACAGTATTTATAATGTTCCCTGCAGTGCCCCTTGTGATTATAATACCTCCTGCCGTACCCCCCGGAGTTATAATCATCTCTGTAGTGCCCCCATAAATGATAATGCCCGTCCTCTCCCTCCAGTCTTCTATACCATGCAGTCTCATGTTAATAACACCAGTAGTCTCCCACCAGTCTTCTATATGATATAGTCCAATGTAAATAACTTATTTTCCTTACAGTCTTCTATATCATGCAGTCCCATGTAAATAACTTCACTCCTCTCCCTTCAGTCTTCTATACCATGCAGTCCCATGTAAATAACACCAATCCTCTCCCTCCAGTCCCATGTAAATAACTTCTCTTCCTTACAGTTCTCTATAACATACAGTCTCATGTAAATAACTTAAAGGGATTTTGTGTATACAGCTGTGGACATGGGTTACTAGATGGCCGCTAGCACATCCGCAATACCCAGTCCCCATAGCTCTGTGTGCTTTTATTGTGTAAAAAAAACGATTTGATAGATATGCAAATGAACCTGAGATGACTCAGAGCTTGAAAATATGACTCTTCTCTGGTCACACAAGATAGGACTCTTCTATGTTAATTTGCATATGTATCAAATCGTTTTTTTTACACAATAAAAGCACACAGAGCTATGGGGACTGGGTATTGCGGATGTGCTAGCGGCCATCTAGCAACCCATGTCCTCAGCTCTATACCCAAAGTCCCGGTGACAGGTTCCCTTTAAATCCCCTCCTTCACCCTCCTCCAACACATAGTCCTATATAAATAACATCACTCCTTACCCTCCAGTCTTCTAAAATGTCCAGTCCCATGTAAATAACACCAGTCATCTCCCTCCAATCTTCTATAACATACAGTCCCATGTAAAAAAAAAACATATCTTTCTTATAGTCTTCTATAACATACAGTCCTATGTAACTGACACCCCTCCCCTCTCTTCAGGCCCTCTAACATACAGTCCCAGTTAAATAATATATTTCCCTCCAACTAAGCAGGGAGGAGGTATAATGGGGAGAACCACATCTCCCAGCATTTTTCTGGCACTCACATTCATTCCATGGCATCACAGGTCTCCACTGCTGAGAGCTGCCTCTTTCTGCACTGGTCACATGACGGTGACCTCATCACAGGTCCTACCTCCACTTCCACTGCTGAAAAGATCACATGACTATGATGTCATCGAAGGTCCTTCAGCTATGGAGCGTAGACACAAACGGGCAGCAGATTTGCAGCAAGTGCTAATCAGCCCCCCACCCCTCAAATCTCCGCCCCCTCCCGACCTCCACACCAAGGTGCCCAGGTTACCCTGTTGGGAATGAAAAATATGATAAGATTAAAAAAAAGAAATGCCTCTGCTGGCACTGGGAGGGGCCCTCTCCCTTGCTGGGACCCTGTGCAGCTGAACTAGCTCCAACGGCGGTATGTCCGCCCCTGGAATGCACCTACAATGTGAATTTCAGGCCCCTCCATGATTTCTAAGTGGGAGAACTTACAAAATGGCAGGGTGTTCAAATACTTCTGTCCTCACTGTATTTCATGGTAAGGAGCTGATAAGGCTTCTGTGAGCGATGACTAGAGGCTTGAAAGCAAATCAATATGTATTAGCAGCATCTATTATGCATTCGGCTTCCATCTGCTGAAACCAAAAGCCTTGACACTAATGTGAACAAAGCCAAAAATCTAGCTTCTGATGTAGTCGGCTCCAGTTTAGGAAGAATCGCTATGGGGCTGCTGTAATCATCGCATCTATATATCTGTGTAAAGCCTCATTCACACGTCCGTGCTTAAATCCGTGAAAAGGTGGTCAGTGATGCCTCCGTCAAGATGTCCGTGATGGATCTGTGTTGGGTCCGTGTGTCACTGATACTGCACAGCATCTCACACACATTAAGGGCTCATGCACACGGCCGTTGCCTGGCTATGTCCGTATTGCGACCTGCAAACAGCGGGTCCACAATATACGGGCACCGGCCATGTGCACCCCGCGTCACGGATGTGGACCCATTCACTTGAACGGGTTTGAAATCTCAGAAGGTCCAGTGCAGAACGGAGGAACCCCACAGAAGCACTATGGTTTCTATCCATGCCTCTGGACGGACCACGGACCTATTCAAGTTGAATGGGTCTGTATCCGCTCGGATGTTGCCCGTGCATTGGGGACCACAAATTGCGGTCCCCAACGCACAGAACGGCCGATCAACAGCCGCGTGCATGAGCCCTAAAATGACTGGGGAGGTGCGCTGTCTGTGGAGAGCTGTGTGAATGTGGGGGCCCCCTCAGAGCTTGTGCTCGGGGGGACACATGGCGGCACACTCCCTATAAGCTACTGGTTACGGTCTATGTCACCCCTACTGTTTTCATATTATAGGGAGGGACTGGAACCCAACCACAACTGGCTGCACATAGATAATAGCTAAGATAGATGGAATACATAGATAACATAAGGAGGCCTGTTTTGATAACGTCTTGAAGGAACGTGACAGAAAACCTCAGTGGACAAGGAACCATCCAGCAGTGAGAGGCGTGACGTCAGCTGGCTGCGGGGAGAAGGGATACAGCGTGACGTCACCCCCAATCAGCGCGGAGGGGCGGGGCCAGGAGCGGGTATTAGACCTGCGGCGTCACGTAGCTCTGCAGCAGAATCTTGTTATTAGCGGAGATCTCGGAGCTTCCGTCAGCGGCTACAGGTGAGGCCCGGGGTCAGGAGGAGCAGTGTGGGGTGACACAGGAGACATGGCGGGTGCTCCATCTGCAGGCTGCTGCTGCTCCACGAAGTGGGTGTGGTCCCCCCATAGACCGCTGAGGTAGAGAAGATCTGGATGTAGTAGAGTGGACTTTGTTATTGGGAGGGGGGTCATTTTCATATTCCAATCCTCAGGTGCAGATAGAGGTCTGCCACATGACAGACTCGGCACTGCTACATGGCTGTGGTCCTGGGTTAGTCATCCTCACTGTTCCTCCAGGTGCGTCATCTGCAGCTTGGTTTTCTGATGCAGAGATGTTGGGTTGGATCCCTGCCGGCATCTTCTGGATTAGGACCCACACAGGTGCCATGATGTGCCCAGGTGTCTGGATTAGGGTGCATTCACATGCGGCAGATTTGTTGCAAACATTTCTGCAACTGGAAATCCGTGCCACTCATCAGAATGGGGTTGTATTGATGACAAACACATGGATTTCATATGAATGGGATGGTTGCAGAAATCTTTGCAATCTATGTGTGAATTCACCCCAAGTATAAAAGTGGGACTGCAGCTACTACTCCCAGAATTGCATGCCAAGATATGCTGGGAGTTGTAGTTTCACAAGGTCCTATCTGCTGCAGCACAGGGAGTATTTATTTCATGCACCTGGCAGGTGTGGGAGCTGATGTGGGGGGGGGGGGGGATTCTAGAGCCGACTGAAGGATCCGTCCTCTAATGGGCCTGAATCTTCTGGCCGGATGGAGCTTGTTTTGTAATTCTGTTTCTGGGAAAGTTGGGTAATAACTCCACTGGCTCCAGAATGGCAAGTTTGCTCCTAGTTAAGGTCCCCCCCCCCCCCCCCACGGCCTATATTTCTGTACAGGTGGTTGTTAGGAGCCTTGGAAAGCTGGATGGCCTTCCTTGTGGGATCTATGACGGCCATATTGTTTTTCCTCTGGTCCTATTACGGTTGTTTTGGAGGAAACGCTCTCTTGAGATGCTTGTGTAGGTGGAGGCACTGTTGGGTGACACCTGTTGAGGGATGCCTCTTGCTTATGTAATCCCATCCTCCATCTTCTCTGCTGTCTCTCGCTCCTCCTTGTCCCCATGACAGGAGCCGCAGTGTGACAGCAGACCTCTGCAGTCTCCGCTTCTTCTCATTGATTGCTGGACATCTGGGGGGGGGGGGGGAAGGGGGCACAGTCACCTTGGGATTCTTGTGCTGACATCTGAAATGTTTAACCCTTGTGATGACTTTATATAAAACTGATGACCAGAATAACGCTGGACTGCCCCAGTGCTTGTCGAATGGAGCCTCCCGGTGCCATCATCTATGTCTTCTGTAGGGGAAGGACACCAAGGTCATTGCAGGATGGAGGTGGAATAGGTGACCTATCTGGTTTATATCTGTATACAAGCAGAAGGACCCGGCTTTGCACGGGTAGATTTCATCTATTTCATTTAATGTTTGTGTATGTCATTAAGATATTGACAGTGACATCTACAGTACCCCGCCCCTTTAACGGTGATCTCCATAGCAGTCGCCCCTTTATTAGTGACCTCCAGTCACTCTCATGAACAGCTCGCTCTCAGATAGCGGCACTGTGCTGTCTGAGTGTGAGCTGCAGAGAGTCACTGTCCCTCCCACCCCTGCAGCGGACAGAAGTGGATTTTTGCCTTAATTTTTTTTTAATCCCAGTTGGCTGTGGAGTGGGAGAGGGCATGGCTTAGCGGGAGATGGGTGCAGGGTTTTAAGTCCGTCCTTTGAGGGTGGTCTGAATGGCCACCCTACCTGCCCCTTAACTGTGACCTCCGCTCCCTTAACAGTGTCATCCACAGCGGCCTGCCCCTTTAAAGCTTCACTACAGCAGTGAAGAAAAATGTCTCGGTTGTTATGGAAACCTGGTGTAAAACTGTGTGGAGACTAAGGGCCTGCGAGCTTCTATTGGCTGATAAGGGTCATGTGATCAGGCTTCATTGGCTGAGGGTCATGTGACCAGGCTTCTATTGGCTAATGCATTTTTTGGAATATCTCAGGAACGGTACATGCTAGAGAGCCGAGACCCAGTCTGAGATTGTAAATGCGACGGTGCGGATTCCTTTAGCGGACATGCGTACACGCGCACACACAGCTTTATAAATAAGCTCTTCTGATATGTAGATTATACAATGTCAGACAATCTGCGTCGGAGCTTCTATAAGATAAGAATCTGCCTCATCCCTCTAACTCCCAACATTTAAATTTTCAATTATAGGACTTTTTAATCAGCACCCATCGACACCCTCAAAATGTCATACTTTTATGTATATTAAATACTTTTTTTACTTTATGACCCTGTTTGACCAGCAGTTAAGTCAAAGCAGCTTGAAACAGTATATAGCCCTTCAGCGCTCATGCATAGGACTGTGCTTGGTCCAGGAAACATTGCCTGTGTTGTCCTGGACCGACAGTGGCTCCTCTAACATGAACTCGCTGCATCGTAAATTACTATCTGCCATCATGTGAGTACAATACAATAGACCCACAGTTGCATAGGAACTCGCTGCATCGTAAATCCCTGATCCAGTTTGTGTTGGGCCGGGTTTACCAGGCAGTTCAGGGCCCTGTGCATGATCCGTCATTCTGATCCATGAACACACATAGTGGGGGTTCCACGTGATGGGGGGGCCTCAAAATGAGTGACAATAAAAGCTGTATTTTTCTTTACTTCTTAATTGCTGTTTCCTCTCCTCCGGGGGTGGCTCACTTTCGCTCCTCCTGCGGTTGCCATGGCAGCTGAGCATCTGTCAACATAGCAGCCATATTAGTCAGCGGATGAGTTAGGCTTCAATGCCCCAAGGACACAGTTTTGTCCTATAGGTAACCTGTGCTATGCCGTACACTGTGTCCTGACCTTCCTTCTTTCATCAAGGGGTTAATGATGTCACCGCCATCAGCCTCATGAATTATTGAGCCCAAGGAGCCTCTGACACCAGACGGCTGTTCCTAGGAGACGGTGTAAGGCTCCTGGAGACTCCCTGGCATATCGTCAGAGGTTTATAGGACTGTAAGCCGTTTACCGCTCTCTAAGACTGAAGTCCTTGGACGGGTAAAGCATATTAAGTTTGCTTAAAGGAAAGCAGTTTCAAGGTGCCAATGTCTACATGGGGATGCAGGGGTTAAAGCTCCGGCTGGCACCTTCCAGCTATGCGGGCTGGCATCGCACAGTCTTCTCATTCTAAATGGGATTCTTTGTTCTTGAGCAAATTCTTGTGTTTTTATTTTTTGTTCGACCCCCCCCCCCTCTATCTTAAATCCAGTTTTAACCCTCTGTATCCCACAGAACCTACAAGATGACCCACCAATATCCTGCGCTCAGTTCAGAGCAGAAGAAGGAGTTGTCCGACATTGCACAAAAGATTGTAGCGAAGGGGAAGGGGATCCTTGCTGCAGATGAATCTGTGGGTAAGTGGCAAGGAACATCTTGGTGATGAAGAACATGGCAGTGCCATTGTTCTGTATCTGGTGGTTATTAACTTCAGGTTTTGTGACTTTGATGGAACTGCCCTATTTTCTAGATTACCTTTTGCCTCCTGACAGTATCTCCCCTTGTTGGGTTGCAAACTAGGGCATACATACCAAGCGGGCAAATGTCTAGGGGAGGGGGAGGCAGGGGAGCTTGGCCACCACTACATTGCCTTTAGTGTAGACCTGCAGGGTCCTTCACTACATGCCCAACAATGGTGGCAAAAAGGGCTTGGGACCCCATGGTCTTCTACTCTTACCTCCAAGAGAAAGAGGGGGGGATACATTAGACATTTTTATGCAGCATTATAAAATTCTGCTGAAAACATGGTGACCTAATAAGCTCAATAAATACCCTTAACCCCTAGATGACAATAAGAACTAAAAAATGGCTTGGGTGATACCAGGATCCATTAGCATGACCAATCCACTTTATACACCTTCTCTGTCAGGGAGTATGGCCAAGCGTCTGACTGGTATTGGAGTAGAGAACACGGAGGAGAACAGGCGTCTTTACCGGCAGATCCTTTTTAAGGGTGATGAACGTATGGAGAAATGCATCGGAGGGGTCATCTTCTTCCATGAGACTTTGTACCAGCAAGGAGACTGTGGTACCAACTTTGTGGAGCTGATTAAGGATAAAGGCATTATTGTTGGCATCAAGGTGAGGAAATGTGATGTTAAAGAGGTCGTCCTGCATGCACTCAGCCCGCTCTGACGTTGGGTGTGGACAGCCGCAGCATTGAGCATCGTCACTGTCACAATCGCCCTCACTACAGTTCATGTTATCTGTGGTTGTGGCCGGGTGACCAATACAAAAACACCTGCTGTATCCAAATGATTTTCCCCAGTAATACCTCACCCTCACTACTGACACCCCAAAGCTGCCACCTCTAAGGTTTATTTCAAGGCTTCAGTCTTACAGGAAGCCTTCAGATAGGGTAGGTTCACACCTGATTAGCTGCTCCAGCAGAGAACAGCCTGCTGGAGTTCAGCAGCCAGATCCGAGATTGGGATTCTTCCGGGACCGGTGCATTCAGTGTTTCTTGTCTAGCCAGGTCCCATTATAGTCAGTTGGGTCTGGCGGTGAACGGCAGTATCTGGCTAGGGCTGGATCCAGAGAACTCCAGCCGCTCCATCCTCAATGCGCCGATTACGTCACATCTACACCAGGCGCATTGAGGATGGAGCGGCCAAGCGCGCGTCCGCCTCTCAGTGCGCCTGCGCCGACTGAAGACAGGTACGGCGCAGGCGCCAGATTTTGAATGCAAACAGGGCCAGCAGAGAGATCCCGTTCGCTGGCCCTGTCAATCAACATGCGGAGGGGGCGTCATTATGATAGGAGGATGCGGCTGCTACCAGCAAGTAGCCGCCCTACTTGCTGGTAGACAGGTAATTTACATATTATAAAAGTACGTTTTTAGCAGAATCTACTGAACCAAAATGATTAATCACATTATGTATGGATAAATCGCAGTATAGGGATTATAAGTACACAAAAAAAAAAAAGTTTAGTGGGGTGACAGAAGCCATTTAAGCCCTGTTTTTCATACCTTCTCTAATTTTCCGTTCTGTATGGGTTGGGCCAAAGGGAAAGGGTGTGTAGAACATGACCATGTATAGAAATCGTGTTCTACAAACACTTTCCCTTTTGTCCCAACCCCTCCATAAAAGGAATGTGGACACTGATCCAGGGATCTGTTCTGTCGATCAATATAGCAGGATTACAGGTTGGACTTCATGTTCTTTTTTTTCTTTTTCTTTTTTTATTTCAACTGATCAACTCTATCCATCTCCCCTATCCTCTGTCATCGTGGGGTTCTGGTCTAGCTACCTGGATTCATAACTCCTTTTATGATGCCAACCTTGTCTTCTCTGGTTGGTGAGGGGTGACTGGCCAGAAGGCAACTTCAAGGGCCCTAGTTGAGAAGACCCAGATCTGCACAACACCTGTCGCCTGCTGTATTTGTTTGGACACAGACTTGGCATAGCTGGCGTGCCTCTGTTGATAGTCTCTGTAAGACTGTCACCTGTCCCCTATTGTGATGGGAGGATGCTGGAATTTGAAGGTCGGGTAAAGGAGAGGTCATCAGTGTAAAGCCTCTATTATTAGAGCCATGGATTGCAGCAAATTAGATAACGTAGAAGCTGTATTGGGTATGTGCCAGACCAATTGGGTAGCTGCCAAGTCCATAAATGAATGATTGATATTTCCACAAACCACATTGTTCTGGGGCTCACAAATCGCTGAGTAATGTTGTTTTTATAGATCTAGGTTATAAGCATCTTAACCTGATGAAGGGGCCTGAGTACCCCCAAAACGTGTGTTTCTTCTTTTTTTTTTTTTTTTTTTTTTTTTTCCTGATGCACCGACTTTCTGAATAAAGAAGATTTTGATACAACCACACGCCGGTGTTCTTGCGCCATACAGTGATCTGACCACAACTAATGTTCTTTCTATGACAGGTTGATAAAGGGGTCGTCCCTCTTGCTGGTACAGATGGAGAAACTACAACTCAAGGTCAGTGGGGTGCATCTTTTTTTGCTGGGCTACGGAACGGGCATATGGCTGCGGACCCATTGAAATTAATGGGTCCGCATCCTATCCGCAAAAAAAAAAGAACTGACATGGAAACAAAATACATTTGTGTGCATGAGGCCTGAGACAGATCATCTTGACTTATTATGGCTTCCTCTCCACGTTATCTACCATTCTCAGAATCACTTGATTTATTCCTCTTCAGCTATTTATCCAAACCCTCTATAGCAGCCATATAGAACACGTGATGCATGGCCATTGGGGCTAGGTTCTGACATTACCTGCTGCCAAACATATAGCCTAGAAGTATGCAATAGTATATTACCATGTTATTCAATACAGTAGAGAGGGAAGAGGTATGCTGATATCTAAAGCCCTAAAAGGACATGTTTTGTCCCTATAAAGTTTTACGGTCGTAACAGAAGTATAAACTGACAGCATTCTCCTTGGTGTGAGTCCAAAAAATGGTGTGAATGGAGCCTTGTTCTTGCTGTATGCAGGAAAGCGATGGGCTATCTTTCCTAAAAATCTACTTTAGACTTGGTTATAATTTTTTAATTGGTACAGCCACACGGTCAGGTTTCCTGATGCAGTTTTAGAAACCAAAATCAGGAGTAGATCATAAAATGAAAGTATGAAGGACAGGTGTGACTTCTCCTTTATTTCTTGCTTTTTGCATTCACTCCTGGTTTTGGCTTCCAGAACTGCATCAGGAAACCTGACTGGCCGTACGAATTTGATCATTAAGGACATTGCGCATGATCAGCTATCCTTATGAAACATATGAGAAATTAAAGGGGTTGTCCGGGCTTTTACTATTGATGACCTATCTAAGGATAGGTCATCAATATCAGATCTGAGTGGGTTTGACTCCCGGCACCCCCGCTGTATAGAGACGGCACATGCCGTCTCCCATCTCTCTTCCTATTCACCTCTGCTGTCTCCTCATACAGCTGATCGGTGGGGGTGCTGGGTGTTGGACCCCCGTCTATCTGAAATTGATGACCTGAGGACACCCCCCTTAAGTCCCGATTCACAACAATTTGCAACTTTCCTCCCTTTTTGTGACACTCTTGCCACCTTTTTATAAAAAATAAAATAAAGTAGTCTGTGGCAAATGGGACCAACTCAGATCAACACTTTACCAATATGTCTGCCAGAAAATTAGTGTACAGTACACCAGAACTCAGCTCCTTGGTGGCATAGATTAAATTTTTCTGGCCCGTGGACCTCGCGAACATGTGCCCAAATGACTGAGGCAGATGCCTCTTGGTAATTTTGGTGCATCTAACACCAGCTTTTTGTATTTCTTGCCTTTTCTAACCTCTTCCTGTCTTACAGGTTTGGATGGGTTGTCTGAACGCTGCGCTCAGTACAAGAAAGATGGGGCTGACTTTGCAAAATGGAGATGTGTACTTAAAATCAGCGAGGACACCCCCTCTTCCTTGGCTATTATGGAAAATGCCAATGTACTTGCTCGCTATGCCAGTATCTGCCAGCAGGTAAATGGGTAATTGTGTAATTCGATCAGTGGCAGGGATGACAAGGAATGCTATTATGTGAGGGTACAGACTGGCACAAACCTATGTCTTCTTTTCTGCAGAATGGCATTGTTCCCATTGTGGAGCCTGAAATACTTCCTGACGGAGACCATGACCTGAAACGCTGCCAGTATGTCACGGAGAAGGTATGTCCTCATACCCGGCAAGCTGCTTGTGTCCCTGTAAAACCTATGGCGAAGGGCTGATGAATGTAAAAAAATTTAAATTATTATTTTTTTTGGCCTGTATGCAGATCCATTCACTTCAATGGGTCCGCATAAAAATCTGAATTTACTGTGTGCATAAATATAGAACCTGTCCTATTGTCCATATTACCTACAAGGATAGGACGGTTTTTATTATGGGCTGTACGTTCCCTTCTGCAGAATGCACACAGCCAGTATCTGTTCTGTGGATCTGCAATTTTTATACCTCCAGAACGGGCAACGGTCATGATATATGGCAGCCTTTTGATTTAAGTGCATTTGTTCAGCATATCTGAGGCTTTTGTCCCTTGCTATATGCCCCCCCCCCCCCCCCCCCCCCCCCCATGCACATGTCTGCAGAAGCACAGCAATGTAGAAACCCATATGATCTTTTTACTGGAAGGCTTTTTTTTTTTCTTCCAAAACCTGTAACTACATAAGGGTTGTCTGGTTCTTGAAGTGGGTGATGGTGGGGGGCAAATGTTATAAAACTGGAAAACTACTTCTGAGGTCAGAAGTGAGAAGCAGACAGCCTGTTATCACTGGTGTATTATCCAAAACTGCTTGTAGTCTGCCTTTCAGTTGCACTTTTTAACTAGTTTCTGTGTGGTGTTTTTTTTTACCCTGTCTAGGTTCTTGCTGCGGTGTACAAGGCTCTTAGTGATCATCATATTTACTTAGAAGGAACACTGCTGAAACCCAACATGGTGACTCCTGGCCATGCTTGTGAAAAGAAATATGCTGCTGAGGAGATTGCCATGGCCACAGTAACTGCCCTCCGCCGCACTGTACCTCCTGCAGTCCCAGGTAAAGGACCACCCTTGTATTGTAGGTCCATTACCCTCTTCTGGATTCTTTCACCACTCTACCAAGCTTTCCGGTTTACTTTTGGCTACCACCATCCCAACCAAAAAAATCTTAGGTCAGGGCTATGCTGTATTCCTGTTAATTGATTTTTACTATTGAGCTAATCCCGCACTTGATCGGTGGTCTCCTTCACTAAACGAGCAGCCGACTGTTGGGAAGGGACGCTTCCTTCCTGACCATCGGCTGTTACATCATTCTGTCTAAATCCACCTTAAGGGTATTATGGAAAAATAATTTGAATGACAAAGTCCTGGGTATGAATGTTCTATGCAATAAGCTTGTTCTGTTGGCTCACTCATTTTATTAAATGTATTCATTTGGAAGCTACATGAGCTTGAGTTAAGAGGGTGGCATGGATAATGAGGGTTTTATTTTTTTGTCCCCTTCCTAGGTGTTACTTTCCTGTCTGGTGGACAGAGTGAGGAGGAAGCCACCATTAACCTAAATGCAATCAACAACTGCCCTCTAGCTAGACCCTGGGCTCTCACTTTCTCCTTTGGACGAGCCCTTCAAGCCTCTGCTTTGAATGCTTGGCGTGGAAAGCGTGAGAATGAAAGTGCAGCTACTGAAGAGTTCTTAAAACGGGCAGAGGTAACTTATCTGAAACCTACCTACATTATCATAGGGTACATCCAGTTACAAGATTACTTTTATGGAGAGATCTGTGGAAGACTCGCTATTGTGGGGGAATCTGCGGAAGATGCAAGCACTGTTATGGGGGGGTTTGGCAGATGACTTATGGGGGGGGATCTGTGGATGACACTATTATGGGGGGGGGGGGGGGGGAATCTATGGTTAACACACATGTTATGGGACTATACCTCCCCTCATCCTTAAGAATGCATCCTGGCACTGCAGTACATGAATAAATTCTTAAGGATGAGGGGGCGATTGTCACATTTAACACTTACCATTAAACACCAATTACAGTACAGTCCCTCAACAGTGTTTATATTAAATGACTAACTCCCCTCATCCTTAAGAATACACCCGTGTACTGCAGTACATGGGTGCATTCCTGTGGATGAGGGGTGTTGTAGTCACATTTAATATAAAGATGTAGGCAAATAATGGTACAGTTCCTGGACAGTGTTTATATTAAATGTGACTATACCCCCCCCCCCCCCCTCATCCTTAAGAATACATCCATGTACTGCAGTGCCAGCATGCATTCTTATGGATGAGGGGGAAGGTTAGTCATATTTAATGTTCAGGTCTGCCCCGAGCACCCCTTCATATCCTGGTTGTCACTTACCCAGGAACTTGAGTTAGACGGGCCAGTGGACAGCACAGCGTTCAGGGACAACAGAAGGCCAATAGGAGTCCCTCCCTTCTTGCTTCCTAATAGCAGTGCCGCACATAGCCAGGAGGGAGTAAGCTTAATGGTGGAGGTGGCGGAACAGCAGTTCTTGTCAGTGGTGTGCCTAGGGTGTTTGGCACCTGGGGCTGGTCCTTTCTCTGCCCCCCCCCCCCCCCCCCCCCCCACAGTATTGCCTTCATTGTACAACCTTCACAGTAGTTTTGTACAGATGTGTGCCCCTCACAGTAGCTATGCCCACATTGTTCCCCCCTCACAGTAGTTGTGCCCCTTTCACAGTAATGCCCTCTTCATTGTAGTCTGGCTCTGTGCCCCCTTAATAGTAGAAATGCCCATTGTGCCCCCTTCACATTAGTAATGCTCTGTGTCCCCTCCATAGTAATAAAGCCCTCTTTACCTCTGTAATTAAAATTTATTTATTTTTTTTAAAAAACTACTCTCCTTGTCCCGTTCCTGAAGCTCACATATCTTCCCTGCAGGCTCCGTCCACACAGGCTGGCAGCGTGATCTGTGTCTGCAGGCTAATGGTAGAGCGGGGAGAAGTCTTCCTGCTTCACCCTTCTGTGCGCCACCAGCCTGAAAGAGGAGGGGAGCTGAGTGGTGTGACCAGAACGCAGCTCCCAGCGCTCCAGCAATGAGCGCTTCATCTGTATTGATGGAAGCGCTCTTTGCTTCTGGCACCCCCCTGAGAGCCGGCACCCCAGGGTGAACATGCCCTAACCCCCGCCACCTAGTACGCCACAGGCTCTTGTCTCCCTTTTGGAATGGATTCCGGCTGGAGATAAAGGACTTGCGTGCTGGCGGCATTCAGTTGAATGTTTCACTGCCGCTGCCCACTCCTGAGTGCTTCATACCTGCTGCCTGCCCCACACTTCTTCCTTCTAGGTGGCCAGCTCACTTATTAAAGCGCCACCATTATTTTGGAACATGTGCTTTATAAGACGCACTGACTTTTCCCTCCCATGTTGGGGGGGGGGGGGGGGAAGGAATGAATGTATCTTATAAAGCGAAAAATACGGTATATTAGTCCGGATAGGTTGGGAGTTGGTAGCCAACATACATATAGTAATGCAATGTAAACATACTACTCATAGAACGGAAAATACAATATGGCCAAAAGAGACCTAAAGAATCATAAATGTTTGTATACCTATACCCATAATGGTGATGGTCCAGTCTACCCTGTATAGCAAAGCCCTTGACACGTGCATGCACTTCATCTAAATGGAAATTTGTGTTTAATTTGTGCTTACTTCACATTTCTGCTTCTCTTATTTTCTCAAGGCCAATGGGCTTGCAGCCTGTGGAAAGTATGAACATAGCGAAGATGGCTCTGGGGCAGCTGGCCAGTCCCTGTATGTTGCCAACCACGCCTATTGAGCTTGGTGTGCCGATCACTGACCTTCAGATTAACTCCACTTCTGCTTCCCTGTGCTATAAGTGGCATCCACATGGACAGACACCCCTTGCAACCAAAGCTTGGAACAACCACAGCCATTTCTCTTCTAGCTTCTCATAGTTCACTGCCAGTAAGAGCCCTTTGCAGCCTGTGGCGTGATGGGGCTGGATCTTGGGTGCAAGGATAGGAACTTGCTCCTGTCTTGCACGGTAATTCACCTGGTTGTGTTGAATATTTTCCTACTAGATCTCTTTATTTTTGAGGCTTAATATATTAAGAGGGATTTAAAGAAAAATGTAAAGTTGACACTAGTTATATACTTGAGTGGCAGTTGAAGGAAATGTTCTTCACGTGAACATGACTCCATTCATTGGTTTATTACACCTGCACAATATACAACCCTATGTAAGTCTGTAGTATTGCCTTGGACTGGGATTCAGTGAGCCATAGCTTTCCCACCAGGCACTGTTCTGTGAAAGGTCTTGCACTTTGTGGTACATCTTTAGATCGCTTGATTGTGAGCTACACACTCCACTGAAAACTGACCAATCTCTCAACCCATAACATGGAAATGGAAGAACAGAGCCCCCTAACAATGGAAGGTAGTTATCTAACCCTGTGCATTGTGAAACTAGTGTTGTCTCTATCTGTATGCAACTGATGCACCAAATAGTCAAAGAAATAAACTTTAGTGAATTGAAACTTCAGAATGGCTCGTCATGAATGTGTTGTGCTATTTGTGTGTAGGATTTTTATATTTTTAATAAAACATTTTTCCATACGCCTCCCCAACAGCACTAAGCAGGAGGGGTTACCCCGCCTCCCAGGGACAGGAAACAACGTGGAGAACCAACCTTTTAAAAGCCTCCTCCCCTGTTCCTTTGGGATGAAGTGGAGAACAGAGCGGGGTTCCCTCCTGCTCTTTACCATATCGCGCAGCCTTGTTTTTCCATTTCATCCACCATGATGGCCCACAATGAGATTGACCCTTGACCTCTGTAGGGGCAGGAACACAGTTTAAATTTCCCCCCCACCCCTCCACCTCCTCAATGCTTTCCTGCCCCTACAGGGGCCAACATGTGGAGAGCCCTCCTTCCAGGAGGGTAGTATCGTTATTCTTTTACAGGAATCTCCTGTCCTCCCGCAGCATGGGCTAAGGCTGGACAGCATGGAGCAACAAGGACCCTCGTCTCGGCTCATGCTGAGGCCTGCGGTCCTTCCTTACCTTCAGACCTCCTTCCTTCTTCCGGGAAGCAGGGGCTATGTATATATGGCTAGGTGAGCTCGACGAACACCTAAAAAACAAAACTTCCAGAGAAGAGATCAGGGATTCTATCCCTCTCCTTCGATCTGCCACAGCATTCTTAGCAGATGCCTCTGCGGAATCCATCTGTTTTTCAGACGCTGCTCTCTAATGCAGCCCGGCGGGATGAAAGCCTGATCAGGGGACAAAGCATCCAAAGCCAAACTCTGCTCTATCCCATTCTCAGGGGAATTTGTTTTCGGTCCCACTCTAGATAAAATTCGAGAAGGAGCAGCAGATAAAAAGAAAGGGTTTCTGGAAGACAGGGAAACTAAAAAGAAGCCCTTTGGTCAGTTTCAGCCCCAGCAAAGATCTTACAGGGGTAAAGAAAAAACTGGCAGATGGAGCTATCCTAAAGGGGGAAGAGGGAGAGGCTTCATCTTCAATCCCCAAAACACAAAACAGACAGAATAAGCAGCAATGACGCCAGAGTAGGGGGGTGACTGATAGGTTTATTATCTTCTTGGGAACGAATCACCTCATCCCTGGGTTCTAAATGTAGTCGCCCAGGGCTACAAGATAGAATTCACATCAGTCCCCCCAAGAAGATTCTGTATCTCGGCCCAGAACAAAACTTCCAAAAATATGGCAGGGCGTCCAAGACCTCATAGATCTAGGTGTAATTCAAAGGGTCCCAGTACTAGAAGAAAGGAGAAGATTCTATTCCAACCTCTTTCTAGTAAAAAAAAAAAAACAGACCATTCCCTTCGAACCATAATAAACTTAAAGCCTTTAAACAGATCCATTCTATACAGGAAGTTCAGGATGGAAACCATCCCATCCACAATTCCTCTGATCCAGAAAGGGGCGTTTATGTCGTCAATCGACCTCAAAGACGCATACTACCATATCCCTATTCATCATCTCTCCCAGAAGTACTTAAGATTTGCACTAAAAGGGATGGACGGTTTGATCCACCACTTTCAATATGTCGCCCTTCCTTTTGGCATCTCCTCGGCACCCAGAATTTTCACAAAAGTCGTGGTAGAGATGGTGGCCTATCTTCGCCAGGAGGGTATAACAATTAGCCCATACCTTGACGATTTCCTAATTCTGGGCAGAACAGAAGCAGAAAATCTATCAGCAACTCAAAGATTTTCAGAAATTCTAAGAAGTCTGGGTTGGATCTTAAACCTAAAAAAATCCTCTCTTATTCCATCCAGAAGAATAAGGTTCCTAGGTGTAGAACTGGACTCAACCTTGTTAAAAACCTTTCTTCCTCAGGACAAAACAGCGGCGCTGATAAAGTCAGAATGTTTCAGAGTTCCCACAGATGCTCCATCAGAAGGCCCATGAGTCTACTAGGAAGTCTAACCGCCTGCATACCTTCGGTCCCCTGGTGCCAAAGCCACACAAGGGTAATCCAAGGTTGGATTCTTAGAGTTTGGGACGGAAAACAGGTAAACTTGGACAGAAGTATATGGATTCCACAGTCCGTAAAGACTGATCTAGATTGGTGGAAAGAAAAAAAGATTACTTGGAGGTCTACAGTGGCGGACCCATCCGGCTGTTCAAGTAATAACGGATGCAAGTCTCAAGGGCTGGGGAGCCAAAATAGGAGACATCTACTACAGGGTACTTGGCCAGAAGATATAAAAACATCATCCAATTACAGAGAACTGTACACCGTCCTCGAAGCAATAACAAAAGGAGAAGACCTATTAAAAGGACAACACTTAAAGATACTGTCAGGCAATACCACAACGGTGGCATACTTGCGGCACCAAGGAGGCACAATGTCACGCTTACTGGGTGCAGTGGCAAAGAGAATCTTCTCCTGGGCAGAAGAGAACACTGTCACTCTCCGCCGTCCACTTAAAAGGATGCGAAAACACAGTGGCAGACTACCTGAGCAGAGAGAGAATAGATCCAGGGGAATGGTCCCTGAACAGGAGAATCTTCCAGGGGATATCGGAAAGATGGGGTCAGCCAGAAATAGACTTATTCGCCTCCAGAAGAAATGCTCAGGTAGAGTGCTTTTGCTCCCTAAATCTAGAGGACGGACCGTGGGCAATGGATGCTCTGTCAATACAATGGAGATGGAAACTAGCTTATGCATTTCCCCCAATACCTCTATTACCTCGAGTCATCCAGAAGCTCCTAGGAGAACCAACCACTCTCATCCTAATAGCCCCCATATGGCCAAAGAGGAGTAGGTTTTCTACTCTGAAACAGCTGTCGCTGGAAGATTCTTGGGAGATTCCCTTTTCAGAGAGACATACTAGTCCAGGGCCCTCTTCTTCATCCCGACCCAGGGATGTTTAGACTGGCAGCCTGGATCCTGAGAGCGAGACCTTTTAAAGAGTAAGGGCCTTTCGGATAAAGTGATTCTCACACTCAGGGCCAGTAGAAAAAAAGTGACCTCTTCCATCTACCTAAAGATCTGGAAAAAATACTGCTCCTGGTCAGGGGTTGATCACCCGGACACCTCCTCTCCTCCCATCAATAAGATTCTGGACTTCCTTCAGAGTGGCTTGGAATTAGGATTGAGACCTAGTACTCTGAAAGTACAAATATTGGCTCTCAGCTCCTTCTACGACTGCAGCCTAGCCAATCACAGATGGATCAGGAGATTCATTAGAGCAGCAACCAGATTAAGACCCACTCTAAAATCTAGAGCTCCAACTTGGGACTTAAACATCGTCCTAGAAGGCCTAACAAAACCTCCATTCATACCGCTGTCAGATATTTCTTTAAAGCATCTTTCCCTAAAAACTGCTTTCCTGATAGCAATAACCTCAGCCAGACGTATTGGAGAACTTCAGGCCCTTTCTTGCAAGGAACCATATCTCCAAATCAGTGAAAATCACATTGGTCTAACACTCGACCCAGGTTTCCTCCCTAAAGTAGTCTCATCCTTCCACCGGGACCAGGAAATTTTCCTACCCTCTATCACTAGGTCCGAAATTGTAGGGTCAAGTGAAAAGATGCATCTATTAGACGTTAGAAATACTGTCTTTCAATACCTTGAGTCTACCAAAGCATTTAGGATAGATAATAATCTCCTAATACAATTCTCAGGAAGTAATAAGGGGAAGAAGTTAGCTAAATCCTCCTTAGCTAGATGGATCAGATCCACCATTGAGTGTTGCTACAGGATACAGGGCAAACCCAGTCTGGGTAACATTAAAGCCCATTCCACTAGGGCCACGGCCTCCTCTTGGGCTGAAAAAGGAGGTGTCTCGCTTGACCAGATTTGTAGGGCTGCAACCTGGTCAAGCGCAAATACCTTTTGTAAGACACTATCGTCTTAATCTTCCGGACTCGAATGAAGCTCTTTTTGGCTGGAGGGATTTACAGGCGATATCCCCACCCCAATTAGACTTACCGGTAATTCCGTTTCCTTGAATCCACCATGACGGCCTGTACTATTCCCATCCCCCCAAAAAATAAAACAGGTGTGTGAATGAGTTTAAGGGTATGAATCAATATCCTTTTACTTTCTGTTCCACCTTTCGGGTAATTTGTAAAGCACGGAGGGGTGGGGGGGATTTAAACTCTGTGTTCCTGCCCCTACAGAGGTCAAGGGTCAATCTCATTGTGGGCCGTCATGGTGGAGTCGAGGAAACGGAATTACCGGTAAGTCTAATTGCGTTTTTTTTGTTTTGTTTTGTTTTTCTTCTTCCCTGGCTGGGCGTCAGGAGGGCTGCAGCAGGATGACGGATCTCGGGGCAAGATAGGGGCCCTTGCGACATCTAGGTATAAGTCCTGTGGTTTGCAGGCTACCCCAGGCGACGCGGTGTCTATTTTAGGCCTGCGTAGGAGGATGCCGGCTGAGCGAGAGCTTCCGGGGCTGAAGTCTCGTGATATCCGGTCACGTGGGTGCACACAACGTCGGCGTGCGTGCGGTACCACGTGACCAGGAAGTATCAGGTAAAATCCGGCTAGAGGCAGAGAAGGACGCCTGTCTCTGGGGTACGATTTCCAGTCCGGACCAGCATGTTTCTCTCTGCAGATCTGCCCTCAGACCCTCCGAAGGCCCTGAGCCCGGTAAGCCTCCTCCTAATAGGAGTATTTTTGTCTTTATATCTCTCTGACACCCTTGGCCTTTTAAAATCACTGGGGCTCTGTTCTGGGTGAAGGCTCCTTTTTTACTGAAAAATTTTCCTTTTATGAACTCTCCCTAAAGTAATCTTTTTCTTTTAATTCTTAGGGAAAACCCAAGGTCGGGAATCCTCTATAAAAAAAACAGAACTAATTGGAATTTGTCTCCCATGAGCATCTCCGTGGTAGCCTCAGCTACGACTTTGAACAAAAACCTCCTAATGCAGGGGATGACACAACAAACAAAATTAAAGATAAATTCAGGAATAGGAAGTAAGCCCTTTTAGGGCATTCATGACCTGGCCTTTGATTATTGTGAACAGAAGAACTATTCCCCCAACCCAGAAACCCATTTTTATTATCTCAATTAGAATCCATATTCTTTTAGTCAAGATCAGCAGTCACACAAGGGGGAACAAGAAACATTCTTTCAAGTCTCCCGACTCAACACTTTCTTGAAATGACTCAAATTAGGCTTTCTTTCAAGCTTCACTGATGTGCTTGTGGTCAACACTCGGAATGGATCATCAAAACAGGGTTTTAAGGAGTTTTCTAACGTGTCCATTTACCAGCACCCAATCTCCAGACACAAGTGGGTGGGTTCCTGGTACTTTATCAAGATCTGGAAGTGAAGCAAAAACTTGAATGTATTTTAGTCACATGCTTGTGCAAACTGATCACATAATCTGTCAGACAACCATGTTGCATCTGGAGCCACTGTGGGAAATACAATCCTGTTCTAGGGCCTGACCCACAAAGGACTTTATAGGGACTATGGCCTGTGTCACGGTTAGGGGAATACCTTACTGAAAAGACGGCTACCAGCAGGCACTCTGTTCATGGCTTACCAGTCTCTGCCATGGCTTTTTAAAAAAAAATCTTTACCTTTTAGTGTCCCGGTCAGTTCCTTTTTTTTTTTTTTTTCCTCTACTCTACCGCTGCTTTGTGGATGGTACGAAGCATGTAAGGCCTGTTCTACACTCAAAACCTTTATTATCTTCTGCATCACTTCACCTGTGAAGTGAACACCTGTCACTTTCAATGGTCTCAGGTACCCCATACCTGCATACAACTTTGGCCATAATCTTCTTTGCTGTGGTCTCAGCTACCGGGTATGCTTCTGGCCATCCTGAAAACAAGTCATCACACACCAATACATACTCATACATGTCCACCTTGGGTAGTTGAAGGTAGTCTGCAAGCGTTGAAACAGATACAAAGGGCAAGATGTGTGTTTCTGGGGTACATTAACCATCTTGTCTCGTGGTGTTCTGGGCAAAAATCATACACCCTTGAGTATATCAGGCTGCTACAGTGCTAAACCCTGGGGTGTACCATCCGCTATGTACTAAATCGCACACAGCAGTTTCTGACTGGTGCGTCACTCCATGGGTTGTCTGTGCCATCAGATTAGAGGGACCTAGGAAGGCAGAGTTTCCTTTGGAACTGTGTTAGGCCTTCCTCATTCGCAGTCCCCCATTTTTACATCCACTGCTCCCTTTCTTCCTTCCCCGCCTGGTTCTATAAGGTCTTAAGAACTTCCAGTGAGACCAGAGGAGTTATTTCAGGGACCTGAGCTGTGTGCACTAAGGCAGGGGTCTGCCTAGGCAATTTGGCAGCCATTGTTGCCGCCTGATCTGCCTTGGCTTTTCCCTTTGCCTCCTTTGAATCTGTTGTACAGTGATCTTTTGGTTTTATCACCGCCACTCAAGTTGGTGACATGAGAGCTACAATCACCGCTGCCCAACCTGTGTAGTACCTGCCATCCTGGCCATACCTCGATCCATCCAAGAGCACATGATCTGGACTATCTAATAGCTGACTTACCAAATCTGCAAACAGTCATGAGCCTCTTCCTCTGGATCTAGAAGTCTGGAAGAAAAGTTTAAGTGCCCTAACTCTTCCCCCCCCCCCCCCCCCCCCCCCCCCTTCCTTGCTCCAGAGGCAACATGTGTGGCTGGATCCAAAATATTACATCTGTGGACATTTCAGGCATCATATGAATACCCTTTTTCAATGAAAACACATTACATTAATCAAATAAAGTGGATGATCATACATCAACACAATAATATCCCTGATGGGCACAATATTTTGATGAATAGATTGATGGAAAAAGTTACAATAGTGATAGAGAAACAAGTCTATAAAGATAATATTATCTAGAATGGTCCCATATATTAGTAATTAGGACAAATAATCAACACGATGAATCCATGATGGTACTTAAAACACTTGATCTATAAGCTTTAGGGCTGTTTCACACTTGCGTTATTGTCTTCCGGCATAGAGTTCCGTCGTCGGGGCTCTATGCCGGAAGAATCCTGATCAGGATTATCCTAATGCATTCTGAATGGAGAGAAATCCGTTCAGGATGCCTTCAGTTCCGGAACGGAACGTTTGTTGGCCGGAGAAAATACCGCAGCATGCTGCGCTTTTTGCTCCAGCCAAAAATCCGGAACACTTGCCGCAAGGCCGGATCCGGAATTAATGCCCATTGGAAGGTATTGATCCGGATCCGGCCTTAAGCTAAACGTCGTTTCGGCGCATTGCCGGAGCCGACATTTAGCTTTTTCAGAGTGGTTACCATGGCTGCCGGGACGCTAAAGTCCTGACAGCCATGGTAGCGGGGAGCGGGGGAGCAGCATACTTACCGTCCGGGCGCTCCAGAGTGACGTCAGGGCGCCCCAAGCGCATGGATCATGTGATCGCATGGATCACGTCATCCATGCGCATGGGGCGCTCTGACTTCATTCTGGAGCGCCCCGGGAGCTGCACGGACTGTAAGTATACCGCTCCCCTGCTCCCCGCTCCTACTGGGGCAACCAGGACTTTAATAGCGTCCTGGGTGCCATAGTAACACTGAAAGCATTTGGAAGACGGTTCCGTCTTCAAATGCTTTCAGTACACTTGTGTTTTTCCGGATCCGGCGGGCACCTCCGGCAACGGAAGTGCATGCCGGATCCCAACAACGCAAGTGTGAAAGAGGCCTAAGGAAATAAGTTTGTGATATGTCATGATCGTCTGTAACAGTGTCAATTGTGAGAAGCCAAGAAAGGTAATACAATCTAGAATGAAAGTCCATGACATGATCCTATGTGTTAGTAGTAGGTTAAAAAATCAACACAAACATATTGTTGGGATCAGTGATTAACTGTTAATTTAGCAACTTTTTGATGTACTAAAACACTTATATACCATTGAGAAACACACATCTGTGTACTAGTTGTCTCGCTCTTGCCTTTTTGAGAAATTTGGACTGAATTCCTAGGCTGAGCTGGATTGGCAGATGTCTTTTCTCAGCTCTATAAAACTATGTGAGAACCAATTTGATTATGCTTAGTCAGGATGAATATGAACATTCAAATCAGCAGAGATATACCGAGGTTCAGTCCTAACCAGACTGTGGCCTTCTTCCGGCACATAAGGATTTAGCAGAGTTAAACCACACACTTTGTAAGTTATCACAACTAACTCTGCAGGCAACAAAAAGGTTCTTGGGTTGTACTATCATGAGGATAGACGTAATATCACTGTCACTTTGTGGTTCAGGACCATCTCAGAACCTGTTTACCCTTATGTGTGAAGGCAAACAACTACCAACTGTCTGAATGTAGTGGTACTCAAAACATTTGTCAAATCAGTCACAGTGGAGTGGGTAGGGGTAGTGGGAAACTGAGCCAACAAGGTGTGTATTGGGCACAATGGGGCTGTTACAAACTGTGGCTTTATTGACAGCACGTAGGTCACTTACCATCTGGTATCGGGTTGGTTTGCCCTTTTTCACTTTTCTTTTTCACAGGGTACAATAGAGTGTTAGAAGGGGATACAATCTCCTTAACCCCTTAAGGACACAGCCTTATTTCACCTTAAGGACCAGGCCATTTTTTGCAAATCTGACCAGTGTCACTTTATGTGGTGATAACTTTAAAACGCTTTTACTTATCCAGGCCATTATGAGATTGTTTTCTCATCACATATTGTACTTCATAACACTGGTAAAATGGAGTAAAAATAAATTATTTTTATTTTAGAAAAAATACCAAATTTACGGAAAAATTAGCAAATTTCCAAGTTTCAATTTATCTACTTCTATAATACATAGTAATACCTCAAAAAATAGTTATTAGTTTACATTCCCCATATGTCTACTTCATGTTTTGGATCATTTTGGGAATGCCATTTTATTTTTTGGGGACGTTACAAGGCTTAGAAGTTTAGATGCAAATCTTGAAAATTTTCCGAAATTTTCAAAAATCCACTTTATAGGGACCAGTTCAAGTCTGAAGTCACTTTGTGAGGCTTACATAATAGAAACCATCCAAAAGTGAACCCATTCTAGAAACTATACCCCTCAAGGTATTCAAAACTGATTTTACAGACATTAACCCTGTTCCCCAAGAGTTGATGGCAAATGGAGATTTTTTGCCAAATTTTCCATTTTTTCCACTAACAAAGCAAGGGTTAACAGCCAAACAAAACTCTATTTATTGCCCTGACTCTGCAGTTTACAGAAACACCACATATGTGACCGTAAACTACTGTACGGCCACACGGCAGGGCGTAGAAGGGAAAGGAGCGCCGTGTGGTTTTTGGAAGGCAGATTTCGCTGGACTGGTTTATTTACACCATGTCCCATTTGAAGCCCCCTGATGCACCCCTAGAGTAGAAACTCCAAAAACGTGACCCCGACCCCCATTTTGGAAACTATGGATTAAGGTGGCAGTTTTTTTGGTACTATTTTAGGGTACATATGATTTTTGGTTACTCTATATTACACTTTTTGTGAGGCAAAGTAACAAAAAAATAGAAATTCTGAAATTTCATCTCCATTTGCCATTGGCTCTTGTGGAACACTTAAAGGGTTAACAAAGTTTGTAAAATCAGTTTTGAATATTTTGAGGGGTGTAGTTTCTTAAATGGGGTCACTTTTTGGAGTTTCTACTATAGGGGTGCATCAGGTGTACTGCACTGTATTTCACTTACACTTTGTCTGAACAGATATCTGCCTTTAGCACAGATCTGTTCAGCACCATGGACAGCAGGATGCCTGAGAAGGCGTCCTGTTGCCATGGGAACCTTCCCCGTCTGCCACAACTGAGCAGACGGGGAAGGGGACAGAGGGGGGCTCCCTCCCTCTGTGACCCCAGCCTGTCCAGGGGCTGCAAAGGCACAGCAGCCCCCTGATGGAAGAGCTCCCGTCCCTTCCATACAGCGATCCCTACGAACCGCGGCATGGAAGGGGTTAAAACGGCTGACATCTGCACAGATGTCAGCCGCTTGAATCTGAGTGTCCGCAATGAGCTGACACTCTGATTCAACCGCTCTGTCATCCTGACAATAAACGGGGGGCGGGCGGAAGATGGCACCCCCGCCCCCCACACTGCCTCCCGCACCGCCCGCAATCCTCCCGTCACGGACCGCAGGGGGGGTCACAGGCATTGTCACAGGGTGCCTGCTGAATGATTTCAACAGGCACGCCCTGTGTCCTTAAGTACCGGGACATCAGGGCGAACCTGTATGCCCTGTGTCCTTAAGGGGTTAATAACCCCTTTTTCAAAAAGTCTCGGACGGTTTGCGATGTGGCATCTGACTGTGCCATACTCAAGAGATACTGCATCTTCCTGGGAAGTGGTGCACCAGGTTTCATTACCACTTTCTCAGGAGGAACTGGGAGCTTGCCAACATCCGTGGGTCCAATAGCCCACAGATGGCCCGACATTCCCGCAAGCAGGGCTTTCTTATCTTCCAGGAGTACTGACAAAAAGATGGACCAGGGAGTTATATCACTAACGGCTAATAAACAAAGTTCCTGGACATTGAGGGCACCTGTGAGCTTCACAGTGCAATCCTCCTGGTATAAGATGCTGGCAATCGGGCAAGTACTTCTTGGGTAAGGATAAATCTAACACAGATGGGTTCTGTTAAAAAGGGGAGTGTACTACTTTCCCATCCACTTCTACCCAAGAACTGGTGTTCTTGGAGATTAAGTCAGGGGAGGCCATATTTGCTGTGCACAATTGTCTTGGCTGCTCCAGTATCAATGAAAAACGGGACTACTTCTTCATCACCCAGAGAGAGATATCATTGGGGCCGGACTTGAGTCTGCTAAATGTTTAAAAGCACAGATGATACTGGAGGTACTGGATTGCCTGTTTCCTAATCTTGGTCTAACTTTCCCCCCTCACCTGTGTCATCCTAATGACAAAAACATGGGTGTCTGTGAGGACGGACAGTGATCCAGGCAACACAGAATACAATCCTCTTGTGTGGTGTGCACGAGGAGTACCACACACAGCACAACACTCCCATCTGGGTTCTGGGTCCCGCAGACTCTGCAGGTCCATCTCCCAGGACCATTATAGGGTGGCAGACCTACTGTTTCCTTTCTCTGTTGGGGAGGTGGTTTAACATGTTATCCTGATAACATTTACAACCTGACTTTCTCTGTCTCTCTACACCTCCTCCTCTATACACTTGCCTCTCGCAGGAAGACTTCTGTCTGTTCTGTGAGCTTGTTATCTTTCAGCCACCCTACATCTCCCTACATGCTTTTTCTCACTACTACTCTCAGTTTATCGCATGTTTACACCTTTTCATTAGCTTGCTGATGTTTTTTACTGCCTGTCTACATACATTCTTTACTACTTCTGCAGTATCTTATCTCAAGGTTAGCATTTTTCAGCAACATCATATGAAAGACAAAAAAAAACTGAATCTGTCCGGGCTTAAAGGGAACCTGTCATCTGGATTTTGTGTATAGAGCTGAGAACATGGGTTGCTAGATGGCCACTAGCACATCCGCAATACCCAATCCCCATAGCTCTGTGTGCTTTTATTGTGTAAAAAAAAAAACACAAGTTGATACATATGCAAATGAACCTGAGATGAGTCAGAGCTTGAAAATATGACTCTTCTCTGGTCACACAAGTAAGATATGACTCTTTTATGTTAATTTGCATAAAAGGCAGGAAGTACAAAAATGCATAATACTTGGAATTTGTCTGCAAATTAAATTAAAAGTGAAATTTATATGTTTAGGGTAACAATGAACATTTAGAAACGCTCAGTGAGGATAGCATAGTAGGGGTGACAGGTTCCCTTTAAAGCTACAGTTTACCACGGTTGAGACCATCTCCATCACAATCCCCTCCTTTTGCGGTTCTAGCAAATGTGCAGGAAGGGGGAGCTTCACTTGACTTTACTTGAAAAACAAAAGTTAAAACATTTCATCTGAATAAACAATTAAACAATACTACCGGTCATGACTAATTATAGGTATATATGTATCCTTCACTTACTGACTCGAGTGAGTACTCCTTGTGGTGCTACTTGGATCTATGTGTATTGTTTCACGATTGTAGCCGTATCCGGAAAAATACCAGTAACTAAGATGGCTGTCGGGCAGGAAGTTACAGGAGTTAAGATGGCAGCCAGGCCGGAAATTGTATTAGTTAAGATGTTCGCTGGTGAGGAAGTTACCTCAGTTAAGATGGATGCTGGGGGGGTGGTAGGGTCTCACAGCGCCATCTTGGAGGGTAGTGTCAGTGGTGTCCTACATTTCTGTCCAGCCCAATTTCTTATACTTAATAATTTTCATGTTGACACTTGCATTGTTTTTTTAATAATATCAAGAATAGAATGTGCTAAATTCAAGGCCGAATGTCCTGTGTTCACTCCTGTGAGAAACTTTGTAATAATTTCGCTCCTTTTTGGCCTAAAGCCAGAACACACACACTTCCTGTGTGATGAACCTCTTTCATTCTCGACTTAACTCTTAATTTGGCCTCATCATCACATTAGTAGAGCTGATTTTGCTCACAGTAAACTTGGCTGCGTGACCTTCCTCTACTAGTCAGTTTTCTAGTTGGCAACACACAAGGTCAGGGTCTCGGTCCACACAGACATAACATTCAATGTCGAACAGACATATAGAACACTTTCTCATACTTTTGCACACACAAGTCTTTGAACTTATTAACAAATAACATACATACATGCTCCACACCGCACATACATTGTGTTTTGATTATCTCTTTGCATTGCAGACCGTGTTCCAACTACTCGCTATCACACATTCCAATGTCATGACGTCACTTTCCCCCATGCAGCTACGGCCCCCTCTCTCCCTCTATATTCACCGGGCAACAGAGACACGCACGGTGCGGGGCACACAGATACACAGACACACAAGACACAATACTTCCTCAGCGCTGCAGCTGCACTGCATCATCACTCAACTTTCCACAATGCTTCACATGCTTACTTCCATGCACTCAATTCTCCAATTAAAATCACATCCTGTAATCTTCAAGTTTTGAAAATGACACAAATATTAGTTTTCACAAAGTTTGCTGCTAAACTGCTTTTAGATCTTTGTTTCAATTGTTTCTGTGATGTAGTGAAATATAATTACACGCACTTCATACTTTTCAAAGGCTTTCATCGACAATTACATGACATTTATGCAAAGAGTCAGTATTTGCAGTGTTGGCCCTTATTTTTCAGGACCTCTGCAATTCGACTGGGCATGCTCTCAATCAACTTCTGGGCCAATTCCTGTAATGACCGGCGTCACGCACAGGGAGGGAAAAGGGAAAGCCCTGCCCAAGGGAGAGGGAAAGGTGGTGACCCCTGACTCACCTTGCGGCTGGCACCTGACTGCCCTGACGTCCCTAGACGGGTTCCTCACCCGTGCGGCGATCACGTGCCTAAACCCTGGCTTTCCCTAGAATGAGCCCTAGATAGTGAACGGGCCGGTGGGATCGCTAGTCCGCACCACTGACACTAAGAGGGAAACACCAGGGAGAGGACAGACAATACAGACAAACACATACACCCAGGTGGGCGACCAACAGCAGACCACAAAGGTCCAACAGGGATCCGGAGGGTAACGTTCTGGACCAGCAACTAGAGAACGCAGCAACACAGCTCCAGAGGGTCAGTATAGAAGTCCAGGCAGGAAGCTCTATATCTGGCAACCAGAGAAGTGTGAGAGAAGTGTGAGAGGGGAATATAAGGAGGTTGGGAGTGCTGGACAAGGAACAGCTGAGGAGAAGGAGCTACGGATCCCTGAGTGAGCCAAAAAGGGTTGCAAAGCAAACCCAGAAAGCTACCATAAGGAAACAGCCCTATCTTACATAGAGCGCGCAGCCAACCGCTGTGACTTCCTGACCCCGGGTATAACGGAGTCAGGCGTAGGTCTTGACACCCTCTTGACAATTCCTGACTGATAGCAACCCATTCTTTCATAATCACTTCTTGGAGTTTGTCAGAATTAGTGGGTTTTTGTTTGTCCACCCGCCTCTTGAGGATTGACCACAAGTTCTCAATGGGATTAAGATCTGGGGAGTTTCCAGGCCATGGACCCAAAATGTCAATGTTTTGGTCCCCAAGCCACTTAGTTATCACTTTTTCCTTATGGCACGGTGCTCCATCGTGCTGGAAAATGCATTGTTCTTAACCAAACTGTTGTTGGATTGTTGGAAGAAGTTGCTGTTGGAGGGTGTTTTGGTACCATTCTTTATTCATGGCTATGTTTTTGGGCAAAATTGTGAGTGAGCCCACTCCCTTGGATGAGAAGCAACCCCACACATGAATAGTCTCAGGATGCTTTACTGTTGGCATGACACAGGACTGATGGTAGCGCTCACCTTTTCTTCTCTGGACAAGCCTTTTTCCAGATGCCCCAAACAATCGGAAAGAGGCTTCATCGGAGAATATGACTTTGCCCCAGTCCTCAGCAGTCCATTCACCAAACTTTCTGCAGAAGATCAATCTGTCCCTGATGTTTTTTTTTTTGAGAGAAGTGGCTTCTTTGCTGCCCTTCTTGACACCAGGCCATCTTCCAAAAGTCTTCGCCTCACTGAGGGGCTCACACCTGCCTGCTGCCATTCCTGAGCAAGCTCTGCACTGGTGGCACTCCGATCCCGCAGCTGAATCCTCTTTAGGAGACGATCCTGGCGCTTGCTGGACTTTCTTGGACGCCCTGAAGCCTTCTTAACAAGAATTGAACCTCTTTCCTTGAAGTTCTTGATGATCCTATAAATTGTTGATTGAGGTGCAATCTTAGTAGCCACAATATCCTTGCCTGTGAAGCCATTTTTATGCAACGCAATGATGGCTGCACGCATTTCTTTGCAGGTCACCATGGTTAACAATGGAAGAACAATGATTTCAAGCATCACCCTCCTTTTAACATGTCAAGTCTGCCATTTTAACCCAATCAGCCTGACATAATGATCTCCAGCCTTATGCTCGTCAACATTCTCACCTGAGTTAACAAGACGATTACTGAAATGATCTCAGCAGGTCCTTTAATGACAGCAATGAAATGCAGTGGAAAGTTTTTTTTGGGATTTAGTTAATTTTCATGGCAAAGAAGGACTATGCAATTCATCTGATCACTCTTCATAACATTCTGGAGTATATGCAAATTGCTATTATAAAAACGTAAGCAGCAACTTTTCTAATTTCCAATATTTATGTAATTCTCAAAACTTTTGGCCACGACTGTACACACAATGTGTAATGAAGTCAGGCGGCACAGCGTACTGGTTGAGGGGTGCTCGGTTTGTGTGGAGGTAATCCCAAAATCAGAAGAATGAAAGAAAACCGGCACTCCCAAAAATCTTTGCTGGTGATAGATTTATTGGTCACTCATATGACGCGCAGCGTTTCGGCACTCACAGGTGCCTTTTTCAAATAAGAAGTGAGCAGCAGTATGAGTGGAAGAACATGTATGAGTGGGAGGACAATACTATTTACATCAAAATCTTACAGCATTAGAGAGACAGACTATCAATCACCTACTTGATGACAGATCACTCATTTTCAAACCCGCGGACAAAGGGGGCGCTCTTGTAGTACTAGACAAGGAGTATTACACACATGAAATTTTGCAACAATTGTCGGACACTAAAACATACGCGATCTTACCACGCGATCCAGTATATGACATCAAAAGAGAACTGCAAATTCTGATACAGAACAGTTTAGAACAAAAAATTATAGACCAGAAAATGGCAGAATTTCTAATAAAACAGCATCCCATTACACCGGTGTTTTATACCTTGCCTAAAGTGCACAAATCAATGGAACGTCCCCCAGGTAGACCTATAGTGGCAGCATCAGATTCCATACTCTCTCCCCCAGCCATGTTACTAGACAAGGTATTGACCCCTCTTACACAAAGAACCCCCTCGTACCTTAAGGACACACAGCATTTCCTAGAAGAGCTTAGCCAGGTACATGTAGGTGAAGAATGCCTATTGGTCACATATGATGTATCCAGTTTATACACATCTATAACCCATGCAAAGGGGATAGCGGCAGTTAAATCACTACTAGACAACAGTCATTATAATACCGACCAGAAAAATTTCTTCACCTCATTGCTTACCATTGTACTAGAAAAAAACTACTTCTTATTTCAGGACACATACTACCAACAATGCTGCGGGACCGCGATGGGATCTAACGCTGCACCGCCGTATGCAAATACGTATATGTCACAGTTGGAGAATGATTATATATATCCAAATCCCATTTTTCATCAAAATTGCAAATTTTGGAAAAGATTTATAGATGACATATTTTGCATATGGCGGGGCGGCGTAGAAACCTTACAGCAATTCACTGACTACATCAATAATATTTGGCCTGAACTAAAATTCACACTCCACTGGGATCCTCACAGAATATCCTTCTTGGACACTTGGGTTATAAAGGGGACTGACGGCAAGTGTATAACAGACCTCTACACCAAAGAGACTGACCGTAATAGTTTACTCAATTATGATAGTAACCATCCCCCTGCAGTAAAAAAATCTTTACCCTACTCCCAGTACAAAAGAGTCCACAGAATTGTCAGTGATCCCACAACTCGTGACACACGATTGAGTGAGATGACTGACAAATTCAAACAAAGAGGATATCCCAGTTCTGTTTTATTACAACAAAGGGCCAAAATCAACAGTACTGATGCAACACCAAAAAAATCCAACCCCAAAAGAATTCCATTTGTGGTCAAATATCATCCGTGGATTAATCGCATCAGATCTGTCATGTATAAACATTGGAATATAGTTAAATCCTCTTACCCCACTGTTGCAGAACTCCAGAACCCTCCCATGATCTGCTACAAAAGGGCAAGAAACATCAGGGACATGGTGATTAGGGCCGACATAGGCAGCAATAAACTAAACATTAGACAAAGGACACTTGCCACTGTCAGAAAGGGCACCTTCCCTTGTCTCAATTGCGTCCACTGCTCAAGTGTCATTAAAGGGGCATGTATCTCACATCCCCATACAGGTGAGCAGATCCCAGTGAGGGGACACTTCACATGTGACAGCTCCTTTGTTGTCTATCTGCTGAAGTGCCCCTGCGGTCTGTGTTATGTGGGTGAGACCAGCATGCGCATGAAGGAACGCTTTGGTAAACACAAATCTACCATACGCAATGAGAATTTACTACTCCCCATTCCTCAACACTTTCACCAGCAGCGACACAATGCCTCACAACTCCGGTTTCAGATCATTGAAGAAGTCACTTTACCTAGACGGGGTGGGAACCGTATAGAAATGTTACTCAGACGCGAGGCTTTTTGGATCCATCGGCTACAGACACTGGCTCCTAAAGGGTTAAACCGGGACTATGCAATTAACAGCTTCTTATAAGATCTTTTATAAGACCGCTTAGTCCTCTTTTTTGCCTCTCTCTGTTGGTTGCACACTGTTGCAATATATAGCAATTAATGAATGTTGCTACCATGATATGTTCATATGCACAATTTGTGTTACTTACTTGCAACAATGTTTCTCTTCACAGTGCAACTGAAATTTATTGTTGGTTGCACAATTTTGTAATATATAACAATTAGTGAATGTTGCTACCATGATATGTTTATATGCACAATTTGTGTTAGTTACTTGCAACAATGTTTCTCTTCACAGTGCAACTGAAATTTACTTTCCAGGGTGTGACCTCTGTGAAGACTCAACAGGAGGCGTTCACTCACATTGTTGTTTATGTGTTTCCCCGGCAACGTGATGTCATCATCACATGACCAGGGGAGGGTTATTTAAACCTGTTTTGTTTGCATGTTCTTCCACTCATACTGCTGCTCACTTCTTATTTGAAAAAGGCACCTGTGAGTGCCGAAACGCTGCGCGTCATATGAGTGACCAATAAATCTATCACCAGCAAAGATTTTTGGGAGTGCCGGTTTTCTTTCATTCTTCTGTACACACAATGTGTCTTTTTGAATCTTTCCCAGACTAGCTTCCTCCCTAAATCAGGGTGCCACCGTACTAGTAATCCTAGGGTTAAGATTCCCATCAATTTACTCACTCACTCACTTCACACACACACAACCAAGACAGAAGCAGACACCTTCTCCTTCACACTCCCAAGCAGAGCTCACCCCTGGAGTATATACACTCTGGCTCCCACATCTGGGCCGTCAGCCGGGACTAATCCACCTGCCACCTCTTAAGGGGAGATCACTTAAGATGCCCCAGTCCAGGTGCAGTAGATATTTACCGTAGTCCTCCTGGGCTACTCCATCTGCCACCCCCTAAGGGGACATCTGTAAACATGCCCCAGTCCAGGTCCAGAAGTAATCAACTGTAGCCCCCCCTGCCAGGGTAAATCTCTTGCTCTGCTTAACTGTGAAGGTGCCTGACACAAACCACACCGAAGCAAAACACAACCACAGAAGAGCAAACTCAAAAGGATTCTAGGAACTCAGGATTTTACATCAACCAAAGTTGCTACTACGTACGTAACCTCAGTAGCAGAACAGATTACCACAGCACAGTGGAGCAGAAAGAGGCAGGTGAGATAACCAAAATGTTTTCACCTTGTCTCTGAGGCTGCAGTCCTCTTCCTCAAGTGTGGTCCACCGTGCTCTGGGAACCCCAAACTTCGGCTAGCGATGTTACTTCTCCCGAGCCCCACGTTGGGTGCCAACTGTAGAAGCTGCCCCTAAATCAGGGCCGATCACGTTTGATCTACTGCTCCAAATTAATAGTAACCCGAGGGTTTTACTTGCACGGAAGAAGATAACTGTGACACACACACTGGGGTCAAAGCAAATTCTCATTTATTACAGGAAGTACAGCAGTTTATAAAGTCATCAGAGGGGCATTCCCCCGAGGCATGTGGCATCGTTACATTGGCTAAAATTATGAAAAGAGATAACACTTGGCATCTGCCCATTGTGCATTGTTTTACTGACTGTGGTATGTGAACTATGTAAATATCTAGCTGTAAGCGCTATCATGTAATGGAGTTTTCACTAACAACAAAAAAGCATATATGACGTAGCAAGGAGGCGTGTTCTCTTCGGTAGGATGGAACCTTTGTGCTCTGGAGAAGATAAGGTGTTGTCTGAGAGTTAAAGTATGTGGGAGCTTTCTTAGCTGAATCAAAGAATGATGACCACATATCTATCAGGTGACTTGCATTATTCCTTCCCATGTGCATAACCTTACATTTGTCAGTATTAAACCTTATCTGCCCAAGCCTCCAATCTATCCAGATCCCTCTGTAGCAGTATATTGTCCTCTTCCATGTCAATTACTTTACATAGTTTAGTGTCATCTGCAAAAAATTATTTTACTGTGCAAGCCTTCTGCAAGATCATTAATAAATATATTGAAAAGAATAGGGACCAATACTGACCCCTGAGGTACTCCACTAGCGACAGTGACCCAATCTAAGTGTGTGCCGTTAATAACCACCCTCTGTTTTCTATCACTGAGCCAGATACTTTCCCACATACAGACATTTTCTCCCAGTCCAAGCATTCTCATTTTATATACTAACCTTTTATGTGAAATACAAAATAGGTTACATAAGGGAATGCGTGAAGCAACAGCGTGACAGAGAAGCCCCTCAGCAAAAAAAGCTAACTCAGATATAACTAGAACCTATAAACGAACACTGAGAATTGATAAGCTATAAAAAATATTATTTATTGAAGTACATGATTAAAACATACAAAGAGAGATGACAGACAAATCCATAATTGAAAAAAATTAACCTTAACCTTTTATGTGGTACAGTGTCAAATGCTTTGGAGAAGTCCAGATATACGACATTCATTGATACACCGCTGTCAAGTCTAGAACTTACCTCCTCATGGAAACTGATTAAATTAGTTTGACATGACCAATCCCTCATGAAGCCATGCTGATATGGCGTTATTTGCTTATTTTCATTGAGGTACTCCAAGATAGCATCTCTTAAAAAACCTTCAAACAGTTTACCCACGACAGATGTTAAACTTACCGGCCTATAGTTTCCGGGCTCTGTTTTTAGTCTCTTTTGAATATTGGCACTACATTTGCTATGCGCCAATCCTGTGGAACACTCCGTCACTACAGAGTCCTTTAAATATCAGAATTAAGGGTCTGGCTAGGACATTACATAATTCTCTTAGGATACGGGGGTGTATGCCATCTGGTCCTGGCGATTTGTCTATGTTAATCTTTTTAAGATGCAACTGTACTTCTTCCTGGGTCAGACAGGGCACTTTTAATGGGGAATTAACTTTTGAATTAACTATTCAGTAAATACAGTGGAGAAAAAAATATTTAATAGCTTTGCTTTCTCCTCATCGCTCTCTGCCTCCCCCCTCCTTATTACTCTGTAAAGGGCCAACACCTTCAGATTTATACTTTATACTTTTTACCATTTATATAATTGAAAAACATTTTAGGGTTAGTTTTGCTCTCTTTGGCAATTAATGTCTCGGTCTCTAGTTTGGCTGCTTTTATTTGTTTTTTTACATATTCAATTTTTTTCTTTTATAGTTTTTCAGTGCTTCCTCGCTACTCTCCTGTTTTAGTGATTTTAAATGCTTTCTTTTTGCTTTCTTTACAGTTCTATTTATCCAAATAGTTTTTTTCTTGTTCCTTAACCTTTTATTCCTGTAAGGTATGTACCTCTCACAATTAGATTTTAGGATGCTTTTAAAAATATCCCATTTTGTGGCAGTATTTTTTATTTTTGAGGACTTTGTCCCAGTTAGTTAGGCCTATGGCCTCTCTTAGTAGGCTAAATTTAGCTTTTTTGAAGTTTTGGTATTTTTGTTCCTGCCTGAAGAAACACTCTTTTGAATGATAATTGGAAGGTTATTACTTTATGGTCACTATTTCCCAGGTGTCCCCCAAGCTGCACATCTGTTGTTCTGTCAGGTCTATTGCTTAATACTAAGTTCAGTATGGCCGTCCCTCTAGTCGGGTCCTGAACCAGTTGGGAAAGGTAATTGTCTTTGGTTATTGCCAAGAACCTGTTTCCTTTATGAGATATACAAGTTTCAGTTTACCAGTCTATATCTGGGTAGTTGAAGTCCCCCATAACCACCTCATTATGATTTGCCACCTCGTCTATCTCGTTCAGTAGTAGATTTTCTGTGGAATCTGGTATATTAGGTGGTTTATAATAAACTCCTATTAGTAATTTATTATTGTTTTTGCCTCCATGTATTTCTACCCACAGTGACTCCACATGTTCATGTCCCTCCCTTATATCTTCTCGGACTGTGGGCTTTAGACAGAACTTTACATAAAGGCAGATCCATCCCCCTCTCCGGTTTTGGTGACCCTTTCTAAACAGACTGTAACCCTGTACATTAACTGTCCAGTCATAGCTATCATCCAGCCATGTCTCAGTTATTCCCACTATGTCATAGTCCTCCTCACACATCACTAATTCCAGTTCCCCAGTTTTATTAGTCAGGCTTCTGGCATTAGTATGCATACATTTTAAGGGGTTTATGTATATTTTTTACCCTACACTTTTCCTTCTGAGCTGTTCTAGTCCCTCCTTCCATTCCTCCCCCAGTCCCATTACCTTGCCCCCGGTCTCTATCTGCACTCTATCTTCCCATCCTATAACGTAATTACCCGGGCAACGGTCCTCAAGCCCGATTGTATCGTCGACTACAATCAGTATATGGGAGGAGTGGATCTCTCTGATCAAGTCCTCAAGCCATATAAAGCCATGCGCAAAACCCGGGCATGGTACAAAAAAGTTGCGGTCTACTTGGTACAGGTTGCCTTGTACAACTCTTTTGTACTATCCCGAAGCGCTGGCGGCACAGGGACATTCCTCCAATTCTATGAGGCAGTGCTCAAGGACCTGATCTTTTCGGACCGGGAAAGAGCAGGCCGGAGTACCTCGGGAACTGGAGGCGCCCGGATCGTCCCTGGCCAACATTTTCCAGGTGTGGTCCCCCATACTGGAAAGAAGGGACGAACCCAAAAAAGATGCAGAGTGTGTCACAAGAGGGGGATACGGAAGGACACCACCACTCAGTGTGACACTTGCCCCGATCATCCGGGCCTCTGCGTTATCCATTGCTTCAGGGAGTATCACACTTCCATGGAGTACAAAATTTTTATAATCTCCAACAGTCCCCTAGAGAACATAAAAAACTATGTCTCTCAGACTTTGGAGACACGGAAACAATATTTTTTTTCCCTAAAAATATTAGTTTTAGTGCAGGCATCCTCAAACTGCAGCCCTCCAGATGTTGTAAAACTATAACTCCCAGCATGCCCAGACAACCTACAGCCATCAGCAGGGCATGGTGGGAATTGTAGTTTTACAACATCTGGAGGGCTGCAGTTTTAGGATGCCTGCTTTTATTGGGCATCGCCGCGTCCGTAAAAATCTTCTCTATAAAAGTAACATGTAACCCCCCCCCGGATGAACAGCGTTAAAAAATAAAAAAGTGTAAAGAAAAAGCCATTTTTGCCCTATAAAAATAACATTTGACCAAACCCCTCGGATGAACAGCGTTAAAAATATAAAATAAAAATGGTGCCAAAACACCCATTTTTGGGCAAAATTTCCATTTGAATGCTTTTTTTCCAGTAATAAAGCAAGGGTTAACAGCCAAACAAAACTAAATATTTATGGCCCTGATTCTGTAGTTTGCAGAAACACCCCATATGTGGTCGTAAATGGCTATATAGCCACACGGCAGGGCATAGAACGAAGGGAACTCCATATGGTTTCTAGAAGGCTGATTTTGATGGACTGTTTTTTTTGACAACATGTCCCATTAGAAGCCCCCCCTGATGTAGCCTAGACTAGAAACTCCAAAAAAGTGACCCCATCTAAGAAACTACACCCCTCAAGGTATTCAAAAGTTACTTTACAAACTTTGTTAACCCTTTAGGTGTTCCACAAAACTAAATAGCGATTGTAGAAACAATTTTAGAATTAAAATTTTTAGTTACCTTGCCTCAAAAAAGTGTAATATAGAGCAACCAAAAATCATATTTACCCCTAAAATAGTCCCAAAACAACAACCACCTTATCCCGTAGTTTCCTAGATGGGGTCACTTTTATGGAGTTTCTACTCTAGGGGTGCATCAGGGGGCTTGAAAGGGTACATGGTGTAAATAAACCAGTCCAGCAAAATCTGCCTTCCAAAAACCATATGGCGTTCCCCTTCTTCTATGTCCTGCTGTTTAGCCAAATAGTAGTTTACGACCACATATGGGGTGTTTCTGCAAACTACAGAATCAGGGCAACCCATATTGAGTTTTGTTTGGCTGTTAACCCATTTTTTCCAGTAATTAAGGGTTAAAATGGAAAATTTTCCAAAAAATAGAAATTTCTAAATTGGTTCTCCATCTGCCATTAACTCTTGTGGAACACCTAAAGGGTTAACAAAGTTTGTAAACCCAGTTTTGAATACCTTGAGGGGTGTACTTTCTTAGATGGAGTCACTTTTTTGGAATTTCTATTCTAGGGGTGCAAGGGGGGGCTTGAAATGGGACATGGTATAAACAAAACCAGTCCTGCAAAATCTGCCTTGCAAAAACCATATGGCGTTCCCCTCCTTCTATGTCCTCCCGTTTGGCCAAACAGTAGTTTACAACATCTAAATTCAAAAATTTTATGTCCATTTACCATGAAGTCTTGTGGAAGAACTAAAGGGTTAACAAAGTTTGTAAAAACAGTTTTGAATACCTAGAGGGGTGTAGTTTCTAGAATGGGGTCATTTTTGGGTGGTTTCTATTATGTAAGCCTCACAAAGTGACTTCAAACCTGAAAAATTTCAACATTTGCTTCTAAACTTCAAACATGAAGTAGACATATGGGGAATGTAAAGTAAATCACAATTTTTGGGGGTATTACTATGTATTACAGAAGTAGAGAAACTGATACTTTGAAATTTGCTAATTTTTCAAAATTTTTGTTAAATTTGGTATTTTTTTATGCAAAAAAATTTACTTTTTTTTACCAAATTTTAGCAGTGTCATGAAGTACAATATGTGACGAAAAAACAATCTCAGAGCGGCCTGGGTAAGTCAAAGCGTTTTAAAGTTGGTATAGTAAGGACCAGCACTCGCTTCAGTAATAATTTCAAATAGATTTAATGGTCACATACAAATGATAAGTGGACTTATCACTTATCATTTGTATGTGACCATTAAATCTATTTGAAATTATTACTGAAGCGAGTGCTGGTCCTTACTATACCATTATCTGTGGATCTTCCTCCCGGGACGCGCGCACCGCACCGCTGAAAGCAGAAGTGCCGCTTGTATCTTCTCTGGGATCTAGCGTTTTAAAGTTATCAGCGCTTAAAGTGACACTGGTCAGATTTGCAAACAATGGCCTGGTCCTTAAGGTGAAATAGGGCTGTGTCCTTAAGGGGTTAAGGCCCGTACTCCCGTAGCCTAAAATAAAAAATTTCTAGGCTCCAGCAGGGCACATTTAAGAGAATTTCCCTTTAAGACGCATAAAAATGTCCCCTGATTAAGACACATTTCTTGTTGGAATTTTGGTCATTGATCCCCCTCTAGTATGTCACTGTCCATGTTGTGGGACTATTTGTGCACTTCTACTAAGTATTTGGTGGCTGCAAATATGAGCTGTAGGTTTTTCAGGTTCGCCTGCCATTATAGTGAATAGGGCCCGCTGCGAACTTGCAGATCGAACATTTGATCATGTTCGCGAACTGTCCCGGCTGATGTTCGTCCATTACTAGTAGCAACTACTCATCCCCATGCAGTGGAGATGATTGCTGCATGTAAATGTAGCTCTCACCTCACTGTCGAGTAGGCAGTTATTGGAATTGAATGGTTAATTTGTTCATTCGCAATAATTCCCTGCTAGGTTGGCTCATGCTAAGGGGCCTTTGCTGTGTGTGTATAATAAAAATGTATATTCATGAAAGATTGGTGAATCTCTGATGCTTCAGTGGGTTAGACTATCTGCTGCAGCAATGTGCAATTGTGCAAATATCTTCCCCTTTAACTAATAAAACATTAACTTGTTTGTTACGAACCTGCCAGAAGGCATGGCTGACCTCCCACATAAAATATTTTGGAAGAGCAGCCAAAAATCCATCCTCTGTCCCTGATCCAGAACTGCTTCACAAGTTTCTTAGGATTTGCAGCTTATTTGCTGTGCAGTTAAAAAAAAAAAAAAAAAAGTGTGTGTGTGTATATACAGTACAGACCAAAAGTTTGGACACACCTTCTCATTCAAAGAGTTTTCTTTATATTCATGACTCTGAAAATTGTAGATTCACACTGAAGGCATCAAAACTATGAATGAACACATGTGGAATTATATACATAACAAACAAGTGTGAAACAACTGAAAATATGTCATATTCTAGGTTCTTCAAAGTAGCCACCTTTTGCTTTGATTACTGCTTTGCACACTCTTGGCATTCTCTTGATGAGCTTCAAGAGGTAGTCCCCTGAAATTGTTTTCACTTCACAGGTGTGCCCTGTCAGGTTTAATAAGTGGGATTTCTTGCCTTATAAATGGGGTTGGGACCATCAGTTGCATTGAGGAGAAGTCAGGTGGATACACAGCTGAGAGTCCTACTGAATAGACTGTTAGAATTTGTATTATGGCAAGAAAAAAGCAGCTAAGTAAAGAAAAACGAGTGGCCATCATTACTTTAAGAAATGAAGGTCAGTCAGTCAGCCGAAAAATTGGGAAAACTTTGAAAGTAAGGGCTATTTGACCATGAAGGAGAGTGATGGGGTGCTGCGCCAGATGACCTGGCCTCCACAGTCACCGGCTCTGAACCCAATCGAGATGGTGTGGGGTGAGCTGGACCGCAGAGTGAAGGCAAAAGGGCCAACAACTGCTAAGCATCTCTGGGAACTCCTTCAAGACTGTTGGAAGACCATTTCAGGGGACTACCTCTTGAAGCTCATCAAGAGAATGCCAAAAGTGTGCAAAGCAGTAATCAAAGCAAAAGGTGGCTACTTTGAAGAACCTAGAATATGACATATTTTCAGTTGTTTCACACTTGTTTGTTATGTATATAATTCCACATGTGTTAATTCATAGTTTTGATGCCTTCATAGTCATGAAAATAAAGAAAACTCTTTGAATGAGAAGGTGTGTCCAAACTTTTGGTCTGTACTGTATATTGGTAATGAAATGTTACACTAAAATAGGGGTAAAATGCATTCTGTGAAATATCCAAAATACAAACATGAGCAATTGCGCCGCAGTATAACAATGGCTGTTTAGTGCCGGTATACATGTCTATTCTGCAAAAAAGGTACGGACAAGTCCTAAGGGATCCATGCCTGGTTCATTTTAATGAACGTGAGCTTGTCCACATTAGCTGTGGACAGGCGGCTGCGCTTGTCTGTGATGACGCCCCCTGGCGTAAAGGGCAAGCTCAGGCCATGTGCCCAATTTGGAGACCCAGAAGTTGAAGGGGGCAGACCCGTCATTCAGTACGTGTAGGCGTATGCACACATACTGCTCCACCATGTTGGTGAAATGCTGCCTCCTGGTAAGACGTTCCATTTCAGCTGGTGGTGCTGGTTGTTGTGGCGTGCTGACAAAGCTTTTCCACATTTCGGCCATGCTAACCCTGCCTTCTGAGGTGCTGGCGGTGCCCCAGCTGCATTGGCGACCTCTTCCTCGTCCTCTGCCTTCGCCTTGCGCTTCCACTGTGCCCCCGCTGTCAGGTGGGAATGCCACCAGCAGCACGTCTACCAGAGTGCGCTTGTACTCACGCATCTTACGATCACGCTCCAGTGACGGAATTAAGGACGGTACGTTGTCCTTGTAACGGGGATCCAGCAGCGTGGCCACCCAGTAATCAGCACAAGTTAGAATGTGGGCAACTCGGCGGTCGTTACGGAGACACTGCATAATGTAATCGCTCATGTGTGCCAGGCTGCCCAGAGGCAACGAAAAGCTGTCCTCTGTGAGAGGTGTATCGTCTGTGTCCTCTGTATCCCCCCATCCACGCACCAGTGATGGCCATGAGCTGGTCTGGGTGCCACCCTGCTGTGAATATGGTTCCTCCTCTTCCATCTCCTCCTTCTCATCCTCCACCTCCTCATCCTTCAGAACTGTGCCCTGGCTGGACAATTGTGTACCTTGGGTTTGTGGGTGCAGGAACCCACACTTGGAGCCACTTGGGAATGACTGGCCGGAAACCCTACGAAATGATCCCTCTTCCTCCTCCTCCTCCTGTGCCACATCCTCTTCCATCATCGCCAGGAGCGTTTTTTTAAGGAGGCATAGAAGTGGGATAGTAACGCTGAGAACGGCGTTATAGGCACTGGCCATGTTGGTGGAGTACTCGAGGCCCGTGCAGAGCTCATGCGCGGTGTGGGGTTTGTCCCCCAAACAGATAAGTTTTAGAACTGCCTGCTGTCATTTACCCCTGGCTGTGCTGAAGTTGGTGGTGAAGGTGTTACGCTGACCGGATGAGAAGCTGGTAGAGGATGAGGAAGCGGAGTAGGAGGAGGAAGCAACAGGAGGCAAACTGAAGCGCCCTGCAATCCTCAGTGGTGGAAGGACATGCGCCAAACTGCTATCCGCCTCAGGCCCAGCCGCCACTGCATTTACCCAGGGTGCTGTTATGAGATATAACGGCCCTGACCGTGCTTACTGGTCCACGTATCCGTAGTCAGGTGCACCTTGCCACAGATGGCGTTGCGCAGTGCACACGTTATTTTGTCCCCTACTTGGTTGTGAAGGGAAGGGATGGCTCGCCTTGAAAAGTAGTGGCGGCTGGGCACGACGTACTGTGGGACAGCCACCGCCATAAGGCCTTTAAAACTATCCGTCTCCACCAGATGGATTGACAGCATTTCAAAGGCAAGTAATTTAGAAATGCTGGCATTCAGGGCTAGGGATCGCGGGTGGTTAGGGGGGTACTTCCTCTTCCTCTCTAGCGTTTGGGATATGGAGAGCTGAACGCTTCCGTGGGACATTGTGGAGATGCTTGGTGACCCAGGTGTTGGTGTTGCTGGCAGATCCTCTGTTTGTGGGGTGCCAGGTGGCACTGTCACTCCAGAGGTGGATGAAGAGGCCGCGACTGCAGCAGAAGAGGAAGCAGGAGGAGCCAGAGACCTTTCTTGGTTTTTGAGGTGTCTACTCCACTGCAGCTCGTGCTTTGCACTTAAATGCCTGGTCACGCAGGTTGTGCTCAGGTTGAGAACGTTTATGCCTCGCTCAGGGGTGGACTGAGAACCCTCAGGGGCCCCGGGCAAAATAAATCAAGGGCCCCCTTCCAGGCCCCACCCATGTTCCACCTTCAGCCACGCCCATGTCCTACCTCCAGCCACGCCCCTATCCCGCCTCCAGCCACGCACTACACAAAGAACAAAAGTGCAATAATAATCAGTGCTGAGGGATATTGGTGCAGGGATCAGTTAAGTAAATAAAGGGTCTTTATTTAACAGGGAGGGGGGTACGAGGCAGAGGCAACGATCGAGGGCCATCGAGGGCGGCCTTTCTGGCAGAGGCTATCTCAGTGTCCTTTAGAGAGTGTGTTAGAAAGAATCCCCTCCAGGCCCCATTACAATGGAGTCAGTCTAATAGACTTGGATGGGGGTCTTTCTAACAGAGGCCATCTCAGTGTCCATTAGAAATAATCCCCTCCAGCCCCCATTAGAGACTACAACGGAGGGGACTCTTTCTAATGGGCCATCAAGGGCGGCCTTTCTGGCAGAGGACATCTCAGAGAGTCCCCCCCAGGTCACATTAGAGACTACAATGGCGTCTAATGGATCCTGGAGGGGGGTCTCTCCAACAATATGGTTCCTATTCACAATATAGCAACACAACATTACTACATAATTACGGTTGGTGGCTGGCAGGCTGTGGCTTGCTGATTGGCAGGCTCTGGGCTTGCTGGCTGTGGGCTTGCTGGTTGGCAGGCTGTGGGCTTGCTGGCTGTAGGCCTGTGGCTGGCTGGCTCTGGGCCTGGCTGGCTCTGACTGGGCCTGAGGCCTGGCTGGCTCTGGGCCTGGCTGGCTCTGACTGGGCCTGAGGCCTGGCTGGCTCTGGGGCTGACTGGCTCTGGGGCTGGGGCTGGCTATAATGAAAAATATAAATACCTAAATAACAATAAAATATAAACATCATGGGTATCACCCCGACCGAAAATGCCCATACTATTAAAATAGAACAAAAAAATTGGAACTTGGTCTAGGGTCTTCACTCACAGAGATCAGCAGGGAGACCATGACCGGTCTGTGGGCTATATAGCCCCATCTACAGCAAGTCATGATGCCTTGTGTGTTCTTAGGCGGCCGTGGCCTAAGAAGAACACATCACAAGGCATCATGACTTGCTGTATGGGGCTGTATAGCCCACAGACCGGTCATGGTCTCCCTGCTGACCTCTGCAAGAGCGCACATGGCCAGCTCTATATAGAGAATGCCTATTCTTTTGCGGACAAGTATAGGACATGCTGTCCGCATCTTTTGCGGCCCCATTGAAATGAATGGGTCTGTACCCGTTCCGCAAAATTGCAGAACGGGTACGGATCCGTTCATACGGCCGTCTGAATGGGCCCTTAATTGCAGGCAGTGGCCTAGCTAGCAGCCATGAAAATGTATCAAGGGCAGGCACAGCAGCATCCAACTAAGTGGCCTAGCGCTCATCTTCTCTGAGAAGATGAGCGCTAGGCCACGTAGTTGGATGCTGCTGTGCTTGCCCTTGGTACATTTTTATCATGGCTGCTAGCTAGGCCCCCCTGCCTGCATTTAATGGATGCTGCTGTGCCTGCCCATGCCCTTAGTACATTTTCATGGCTGCTAGCTAGGCCACTGCCTGCCTGCATTTAATGGAAGACTTCTCTCATCATTTACAACTTAGAAGATCACCGACAGACTCCAGTCCAGAGTTCAGACATCTGAGACACTGTATGATTCATCATCATCACACCACGTCACCACCTACCCTAACAGCTGTCCTGAGTTGACTCTCCTGTCCAGCTGTCTCCTGCTACTGGCTGTGTGACCTGCGTTCAGCGTCTTCAATCTGGGGCTCTGGCTGAGGGCGGCTGACACACAGTCAGTCAGCTCACCTCTAGGTAGGACCTGCGGCTGCACGCCTGTCTCCTGCTTCCCGCCGCACCGCTCGTCACACCCCCGTGGCCTGCCCTGAGCCCATGTTGCTGAGGCAGAGGGCAGTGCCAGTGGCGGCCAGGCTACCTATCACAAGCAGCAGACTGGGAAAAGGCGGGACTCGGGAAGCTGCAGGCGCGCCGCGCAAGTGAGGTAAAAAAAAAAAAGGTAATTCATTTTTTTCCGCCCTCCGCACACCCCAAAGGCCAGCCGGCGGGCCCCCTTCCCGGCCGGTGCCTCTGCTCATTCCGCCCCTGGCCTCGCTTCAGGCTCTGATTGCACAGCGTGCAAACCACTCGTGTCTTGTCGCCAGCACATTGTCTGAAGAACTGCCACGCCAGGGAACTCCTTGGAGCTGGCTTTGGTGTGCTCGGTCCCTTGCTGCGTTGGGCAGTAGGAGGCGTACTGTCTAGAGGATGGCCGCTCCGCTTTTGCACCCTGCTCCCTCTTTTGCTGTGCTGGTGGCTCTGTGCGACCACCGCCTCTTCCTCCAAACTACATCGGTCACTCGCATGACCTTGATTCCATGTGGGGTCGAGGACCTCATCGTCCTCCACATCATCTTCCACCCAGTCTTCACCCCTGACTTCCTTGTCGGTCTGCACGCTTTCGAAAGCCCCAGCAGTGGGCACCTGTGTTTCGTCATCATCCGAGACGTGCTGCGATGGTCCTCCCATGTACTCATCTTGAAAAATAAGTGGTTGGGCATCGGTGCACTCAATCTCTTCCACTTCTGGGGCAGGGCTAGGTGGATGGCCCTGGGAAACCCTGCTAACAGAGTCATCAAAAAGCAGAAGAGACTGCTGCATGACTTGGGGCTCAGACTGCTTAGCTGATTTGCAAAGGGGTGAGGTGAAAGACTGATGGACATCGGCTGCAGGTGCCAACTGTGGTCTTTCAGCAGGAGACTGGGTGGGAGACAATGTGAAGGAACTGGATCCACTGTCAGCAACCCAATCTACTATGGCCTGTACTTGTTCAGGCCTCACCATTCGTAGAGCAGCATTAGGCCCGACCAAATACCGCTGCAGGTTTTGTCGCCTACTCGCACCTGAGGAAGGGGTTTCACTTTTGCTTGTAGCTGGCACAGATCGACCACGTCCTCTCCCTGCAACAGGAGCTCCACCAGCAGCACCACGACCTGGGCCACGTCCCTTATTTGATGCTCTCCTCATATTTTTTGAATTTATGATCTTACCCTAAATGGGTGTTTAATTAATAGTAAAAAAGAACGACAGTATGTAATGGGTGTATCTCACATGGCCTGAACCAGACTAGGCCTCAATTAAAGATTTCTTTGCCCAAAATGGCTGTATTTCAAATGGCTGTATTTCAGATGGCTAATTCAAACCCCTGTATGTAGAGGTAGTATCTCAGAGGGCCTGAACCTCTGTAGGCCTGAAGTAAATATATCTTTGCACGAAAAGGCTGTATTTCAAATGGCTGTATTTCAAATGCCTAATTCAAACCACTGTATGTAGGGAGGTATCCCACACGGTCTGAACCTGTGTAGGCCTGAAGTAAATATATCTTTGCACAAAAAGGCTGTATTTCAAATGGCTGTATTTCAAATGCCTAATTCAAACCCCTGTACGTAGGGGGGTATCTCACACGGTCTGAACCTTTGTAGGCCTGAAGTAAATATATCTTTGCACAAAAAAGCTGTATTTCAAATGGCTGTATTTCAAATGCCTAATTCAAACCCATGTATGTAGGGGGGTATCTCACACGGTCTGAACCTGTGTAGGCCTGAAGTAAATATATCTTAGCACAAAAAGGCTGTATTTCAAATGCCTAATTCAAACCCTTGTATGTATAGAGGGGATCTCACACGCCCTGAATCAGTGTAGGCCTGAAGTAAATATATCTTTGCACAAAATGGCTGTATTTAAAATGGCTGTATTTCAAATGCCTAATTCAAACCCCTGTATGTAGGGGGGTATCTCACACGGTCTGAACCTGGGTAGGCCTGAAGTAAATATATCTTTGCACAAAAAGGCTGTATTTCAAATGTCTGATTCAAACCCCGGTATGTAGGGGTGTATCTCACACGGTCTGAACCTGTGTAGGCCTGAAGTAAATATATCTTTGCACAAAAAGGCTATATTTCAAATGGCTGTATTTCAAATGCCTAATTCAAACCCATGTATGTAGAGGTGGTATCTCACAGGGCCTGAACCTTTGTAGGCCTGAATTCAATATTGGTGCACCAAATGGCGGTATTTAAAATCTCTGAATGTAACCCAAATGTATTAAGGGTTTATCTCACAATGACATCTGCATCAAAGGCTGCCAACTAAATTTTTGGAGCCCAAACGACTGTTTGTTAACAACTGAATTTGACAGCAGTATATAAGCCTGTAATTTCACACGTGCTGATGCTGCAAGGCCTGAAAATAGTGTTTTTTGTCAATTAAGTGTGTTTTTCAAACCCCAGAAAATGATGGGTGTATTTCTAGCTTAAATTGCACACTGACTAATACAGATGTTGTAGATTGCCCAAAAAGTCTTTTTTTGCTAACAGAATATGAATGCTTTATATATTAAACTTGAATTTAACACTTGCAGATCTGGAAAATACTGTTTTTTGAGGAAAAAAAAGTGTGTTTTTCAAACCCCAGAAAATAATGGGTGTATCTCTACCTTAAATTGCACACTGACTAATCCAGATGTTGTAGTTTGCCCCAAAAAAATGGTGATTTGTAATGTCCCAAAAGCTCAGATGCAGTGCTGGTGCACTGAGCATGCATAAAATGGCCGCCGCCGCCACCACCCACCTAACTAACAGAATTCTAAAAGTTAGTATTTTTGCTCAGGGCAGGGTAAATCGATAGTGCCCTGCACCCACACAACTATTTGTCTGTAGATCGCTGAGTTAGATTCTCTCCTATGCTCTCCCTGAAATCACAAGTCCAGCAGCATCCTCTCCCTACACTTGTAACAGCAGAGTGACGTGCAGCGCTACGTGACCCAAGCTTATATAGAGCCTGGGTCACATGCTGCTCTGGCCAATCACAGCCATGCCATTAGTAGGCATGGCTGTGATGGCCTCTTGGGGCAAGTAGTATGACGCTTGTTGATTGGCTGCTGTGCAGCCTTTCAAAAAGCGCGAAGAAAGCGCCGAACACCGAACCCGAACCCGAACTTTTACGAAAATGTTCGGGTCCGGTGTCCAAAAATCCTAAAGTTCGGTACGAACCCGAACTTTACAGTTCAGGTTTGCTCAACCCTAGTTATCACTCATAAATGCTATTCTCTGCTACCCTCTCTATTGTAAGACACACATATGCTATTTCCTAAAGTTAAACAAAAAAAAAAAAAATGTAAATGTGGAGATGCCATGATACAGAGTTTGGACTAGTATTTCAGGTGTTTTCTCTGAGATTTCAAATGCTACATCTATTGTCTGGTTGGTAATACACGTGTTTTGAAATTATTCCCCCCACCCAACCCCTGCGCTGTTTTACTAGATTTGTTTGATACAAAACTAAAAAGGTTCAGGTTTGTCTGCTGGCTGAAATTTGACAAAATTTGTAACAAACCCGGTTTGTTGCGAACTGGTACGTTCATCTCTACCCTGAGAAAGTGCACAACTCCTGAGCTGCCAGCTTGAAATAAATCAGAACAAGTGGGGCAATGAATGGGCAGATCTCTGGATCCATGTGAGGTACAGGGCTGGTTTTAAGTTAGAAAGAAATCGTCATGTACTATATGATGTCTGATTTGCATTTTTTACATTGCTCATGGGATAACATATGAGCTACAACAAAATCTGACTAAACCCTCACACTGATGTTAAAAATGAGACTTTAGCCAATATATCCTTATATGAAGGACATTCCGGAGCCCGTGCACCACGTCATGGTATCTCAGGTGGCACGGAACCTAACGCTAACCTACCTGTGCCATATGGGCAGTACCAGGGGCCAGTGGGCAAATTATAGATGTGTAAGGTCCGAATCACAGCAAACAGCTCCCCTGGTACTGCCCATATGGCATAGGTAGGTTAGTGTGAGGTACCGTTCCACCTGAGATACCTTGATGTGGTGCGAGGGCTCCGGTATGTCCTTCATATAAGGATATATTGGCTAAAGTCTCATTTTTAACATTAGTATGAGGGTTTAGTCAGATTTTGTTGATTGAATCTACCACAGTAGTGCACCTATTCTTCTAAATGTTTATTTGATATAGTCAACTACATCCACACATTTTGCACAAACCATGTGCAATGAGCTGGACCGGGGTATGCACTCCGACGCCAAATTATGCAATGGCTGGGTCAGATGTAGGTGATAGTCTATAGTTTTGTTTGTGACGCCAATTGCAGTGTGCGCAAGGTACTGCCGCAGGGCCCTTTAAGGTGTTGTAACTCATGCACCAGGTTAGGAATGCCAGAGTGGTGTAATGTCTCTGTATGGTAGTGGGTATAGTGTCAATGGTGTCTCCTACCTGAGTACGGCTGGACTCCTGGATCCTGGATCACTTGCAATAAATTGAGTGTGGTGCTAGTAGGAGTAATAGAGGGATTTGCAGCAGTAATTGAGATCCAGACCTTTGGTAAAGTTCAAACTTGTCTTTACTGATGGTAACTGTGACAAACTCCCCTCTTTTGAGGATGCCACGAGTGCTTGGAGAGGACTACTTGCCCGCCTCTTACCATGCGATTATGGTCCCATGTTGTATGCATCAGTTTTGTGCAGAAAAGCCATAAGTACAGCCAGGCCAAAGAGACTTGTACTAACATTTGAATTCCTGGTCTAATTCGTGTCATTTTGGGATGTGTTAAATGTCTATGTGTATTGTAAAGGGTGGGACATTGTATGTTTGAGTAAGTGCTGTCTGTTCCATTGTCTCTCTGTGTGTATTGGCGATTGTCCTCTGTCCTGGAGACAACCGAGTTGTAATTCGATTGTCTCTCAGGACAGAGGGCAATGTGTATTCTCCTGCCTGTGTTGATTATGTTAACCATGGTGTCTATGTGGGTTGTAACCTTTGTGTTATGGGTTAATGTATGTTTGTTGTGGGTGTCTCCCTTGCATGGGAGGAGGGGATAAAAGCAATTGTATTTTTCAATGTGGGGTCTTCCAGTAAAGTATTTCTAGCATTCAGCTTGGGCTAATGTATAGACTTATTTGGCGATACCAGCGATACTAGCGATAATAGCAATCTATTGCTCTGTGGATTACTTGGCGGTGCTATTTCAAGGGGAGAAGGGAATACTAGACGGTGACATGGATGATACCGTCACAACTGGTGGCAAGCAGCGGGATTTTCCCTTCTTTTTCCCTGCACAGAGGATTCAAGGAAGGCACTAGTGTATGGTGCATGGAGGGCAACGCTGGCACTCGTGCAGCGACCCTGGCTTTGAAGGAGCTCAAGGGACAGAGCTAGCTACCGGGCAGCGTTCCTATCCACAGCAACATGGAAGAGGAGTTTAACTGGAGGTTGCAGCAGTACTTGGCCCAACAGGATGGGCCTTTATCAGAGGAGGGCATACTAGACTACAGAGATGCCACTCGAAATGGGCTGTGGTATGACGCTTTGGAGGAGGTACAGCGGCAGCGGAGAGAGAGTCTTCCCAGTGAGGAACAGAGGCTCCAGGTACTCGTGGCCCTGCGGTCACCCTTCCTAGGAAAGCAACCCTTGGCTGAGTGGGTGACAGAACTGTGGACCCTGAGTTGGAGGGAGTTGTGGCTGGACAAAGCGTACCGGGCTCTAAAGTGGTATGCCACCCAGCGCAACCCATGGATGACTAACCACTATCTGCCAGAGGGAGAGGATTATAATGGTCCGGGCTTACTGTGGGAAGCCTTTTTATGAGGGTGATGACTTTGGATGCCCCACAGAATGTCGGTTCTGGGACATCCACGACATCAGGGAAACCGAGCTGGAACTTCCCCGAGCGGACGACCTGGGGCCAGACCTGATTCATCTAGTCACCATGGAGTGGGAGCTGGAGCAGAGCTACCGTCAACTGTTCAACCTAGCTCAACCACCATCCCTCAGCCCAGAGGATTGCCTGGAAATTATGCCCTCTTTTTCCCAACCAACCTCAGAGGTGAGCAACCTCATAGACTTGTCCTGGGAGGACCCACAGATGGCAGGTGGAGATGGGACCGAGGTCTCTCTACCAGCCATACAGGGATGCTGGGCCGCCTGCCCAGATCTCCAGCGGCAGTGCATATCACAGGGAGAGGAGACAACCGGTCTCTCTCCCCAGCGGCAACCTGAGTTCCAGGGGGAAGAGATGCTGGATCCCTCTGCCCTACAGCAACCATAGTCCTGGGGAGGAGAGGCAACCGGCCTCACCTTCCAACAGAAGCCGGAGATACCGGGAAAAGGGGAACACAAACCCCTCTACACGGGCGCAGATGAGACCGCAGGCTCTGTGCCAGTCCTACAGGGATGCTGGACGGTCGGTCCAGATCCCCAGCCATCTCCGCAGGGATACCAGGAGGAGGAGGTAAGTGAGCCCTCCCCTTCCCAGCTACTTCCCAACCGAGTTCTGGGGGCAGGGGATGAGCCTGCGATGCCCACTGATCCCTCCAGCCGAGTTCTGTTGGCAGGGGATGAGCCTGCGATACCCACTGATCCCTTCCCAGCGGAAGAGCTGGCATCCGGGCAGAGCGCCGCTAGCCTCTGCTCCACCGACCCCCTTGTTACAGGACTGGATTGCACCCCCCTCGCCCCAGCAGAAGAGCTGGCATCAGGGCAGAGAGCCGCTAGCCTCTGCTCCACCAACCCCCTTGTTACAGGACTGGATTGCACCCCCCTCGTCCCAGCAGAAGAGCTGGCATCAGGGCAGAGCGCCGCTAGCCTCTGCTCCACCGACCCCCTTGTTACAGGACTGGCTTGCACCCCCCTCGCCCCAGCAGAAGTGCTGGCATCAGTGCAGAACACCGCTGGCCGCTTTTCCCCAAGTAGCCCCAGCGGTTTGCCTAGCTGCACCAGGGAGACTGAGGATGCGGAACTGTTTCACCACAACCTGGGACCTACAGACCAGTACTGTCCCTGGTGTGTGAGCTACCCTGTTAACTATTTACCGTGGATGGGCAACTCTGCTAATGTTTCTGTGTGGGTGGGCTTCCCGACTAATCTAGGTACTGACCGACAGGAGGTCAGATACCTGTTTAGTCTTAACCCCAAAGGGAAGATATGTGACAAACTCCCCTCTTTTGAGGATGCCACGAGTGCTTGGAGAGGACTACTTGCCCGCCTCTTACCATGCGATTATGGTCCCATGTTGTATGCATCGGTTTTGTGCAGAAAAGCCATAAGTACAGCCAGGCCAAAGAGACTTGTACTAACTTTTGAATTCCTGGTCTAATTCGTGTCATTTTGGGATGTGTTAAATGTCTATGTGTATTGTAAAGGGTGGGACATTGTATGTTTGAGTAAGTGCTGTCTGTTCCATTGTCTCTCTGTGTGTATTGGCGATTGTCCTCTGTCCTGGAGACAACCGAGTTGTAATTCGATTGTCTCTCAGGACAGAGGGCAATGTGTATTCTCCTGCCTGTGTTGATTATGTTAACCATGGTGTCTATGTGGGTTGTAACCTTTGTGTTATGGGTTAATGTATGTTTGTTGTGGGTGTCTCCCTTGCATGGGAGCAGGGGATAAAAGCAATTGTATTTTTCAATGTGGGGTCTTCCAGTAAAGTATTTCTAGCATTCAGCTTGGGCTAATGTATAGACTTATTTGGCGATACCAGCGATACTAGCGATAATAGCGATCTATTGCTCTGTGGATTACCTGGCGGTGCTATTTCAAGGGGAGAAGGGAATACTAGACGGTGACACGAATGATACCGTCACAGTAACTTTCATCCAAGCAAGATACAGCTTTAGTGTTAGGTCCCAGCAGGTATTGGCAATGGTTGGCAGGAATTTATGCTTCTGCTCTCTCATGTACCCGGAGCTTGCAGGAAAGGACGTCTGCTTGTTAGCTCTATACTGTGGCAGAATTTTGGCTTCTACACTTTCTATCGTCTGCTTTATGGGGACTGACTAGCTGAGGAGGAATATGGCTTCTCCTGGGTCTCTGGACTGTACTCACAGTTATCTTCACAGTGTATGCTTTCTTCCTGGAATTCTGGAGTTGTCTGCTTTGCTTCTTCCAGCTGAGGCTATAAGGCTCAGGCTGGGGATGATGATCAATGTCTTAGCCGAGACAAGATCCTGGCTTTATTCCCTATATCTGGGAGCTCCTACACGCACAGCTTTACCCTAGCAGGGGTGGGTGGCACACTGACTTAACTTCCTTCCCTCACCATGAGGCAGGATATGGACACATTACTACACAACAAGGTCTGCTGCTAGTATGGACAAACATGACCGGAATGCTCAATAATTCAATATAACAACAACCAAGAGAGTATATATAATTCCATCAATATAAAATATATATTTATTGATAATTTTTAAAAGAGTGTACAAAACAGTCATAAACAACATAAAGTACGAGTTTCCAAAGTTGTAGTACCACATCTATAGCGTCAAATTACTTGTGCAATAAAGCCACAACTTTGGAAACTCGTACTTTATGTTGTTTATGACAGTGTTTTGTACACTCTTTTAAAAATTATCAATAAATATTTATTTTATATTGATGGAATTATAAATTATATATACTCTCTTGGTTGTTGTTGTAAGGATATGGACACAGTCCACTCTGCTTACAGAGGGGGGAGCCAAGCTGGAATGAATTATACCAGCTCAGAAATACTATACTGATCCTAGCTCCTTGCCAGAACATTGCTGCCACCTGCTGGTAAACATGAAGAATGACAACAATATACATTTAACAAGGCTTATAATGCACAGTTGTGAGGTTATTATGTAAAATTACATCAGATGACAAAGTTAATTCTCTTAGCAGATTGTAGCGGGGTAAAAGAGTTTCGTAACACAACTCTTGGGAGTTACACATGGGGAAAGTTTAATGAATCATAAAATAGTGTCCTGCATTTTGGAATACAGTATGAAGGCCTCACGTGTCCCGTGATGTGGATAGCCACTCTATAGGTATTCTAGACGGCTGTATGGGGAATTTAGGCGAGACGGCATCTGGATGGTGTAGCCCCCAACTTTGCAGTAAATGGAGTCCTTTTTCCAGGGAGATGATGAGGTGCTGATCTCCATTTTTGGTCATGATAAACTTCTTTGGGAAGCCCCACTACGGAATCTCGTGGTGACAAAGGCTTTTGGTGAGGGGTAGTAGTTTTCTCCTTGCTGCCAAGGTGTGCTGCGAGAGGTCTGCAAAGAGTGTTACCTCTTGGAAGGGGTCAGGTAGCTTGCCTTTCTTTCTCACCGCCTGCATGAGCTGCTCCTTTATGTGATGAAAGTGGATACGTGAAATTGTATCCCTTGGTACTGAGTCAGGGAGAGATTTAGGCTTTGGTAGCCTGTGGGCCCTTTCATTAATTACATCCGTATCTGTAGCATGGAGTGTAGTGATGATCAGTTTCTGGAGAAATTTGACCAAGTTGGCTGGTGATACGGATTCTGGAATGCCGCAGAATTTTACATTGTTCCGCCGGTTGCGGTCTTCTTGGTCCGCCATTTTGGATTTCATGGACTCCATTTCCGCCTGTCTCGCGGTGGCGGGATTGCGAGCACCATTGTTTGCCGTCGAAAAAAAGCTATAAGAAGCTTAGGAGCTTCTTTCTTACCCCGCTTGGGCATCTTTTGTGGAGTGGGGTTCTTAAAGGGGTTGATGGTTGCCAAGTTTTTGGTGAGCCACTGCTTTATAAGTCGCTTTTGCAGGATGCCTGAAGGGAGCTCTTGAGCTAAGCAGTTATTGTGCTCCCAGTCCAGGCCACGCCCCCCCCCCCGTATATATATATATTTAACGTATAAATATATACATAGTAGAAAATAATAGACTGTAAACTTTATTGTTTTAATAAATTTATTTAATCATAATACCGTATATAGAGTTTTCAGTCGCCGCCACTGTAGTTCAGTACAGACACACAGTTCAGAAAGGTAAAGGAACAGAGATATAGAGATAGGAAGTAGGCAGAGTCAGTAGTAGTTGCCTATTTTTTTATATTAATTATTAATATTAAATCCCAAATATTAATAATTGATATGTCCTATAACAGGGGCACTGTAGGGTGCTCTATTACTAATGAATGGAATTATTATTGATGGGGCTTTGAGGAGCACAATTACTACAGGGGGAACTATGTCTTTGGCAAAATTATTTCTTCTGGATAGTATTTGGGGGTATTGTGGAGCACAGAGAGCAGCAAGATAAATCTTGTGGGACTTGAGGATGGGGAGAATGATAGAAAAGTGAGGAACCTAAGATGTCTATGTATTAATCTCTGCAGAGATGGGGCATGGCTGAAATAAGTTGTGTAGGAAAAGATGAAAGAAAACATCTACATCAGAGTAGACGTCACCTGGGAGGCTCTGGATGTGAGAAGTATGTGCTGCTGTATAGTCCTGTATGTTTGATAGTGTCTATGCAGCAAGTAAAGCAATTAAGGCTACTTTCACACTTGCGGTAGCAGGGTCCGACATTCTGTTCCAGTGGGAGAACAGCCTGCCGGATCCGTGCTAACGCTAGCCCACCATGCCACCAGAAGTCTGCTCCGGCCCCAATCACTATAATGCCTGCCGGACCCTGCTATCGCAAGTGTGAAAGTAGCCTAAAATCTTTAGTGCTAGTGCGAGCGGTGGGGTGTCGACTGGAGCCATATGCATTGGGGCTTGGGCCCTGGATCTTTTGAGACCCCAGCAATGCCCCTGATTGGTGGTGTTTTATAATTTTTATACATTTTTTTATTTATTTTTTAAGATTTCTTTTAATTGCTGATTTCTCCTGTAACAGAGGCCAACATATTAGCCCCAGCTAAGGGGGAATACTGCTTCTGCAGCTGCATGATGTCCTTGCAACTGCTAAGGCTACTTTCACATCTGCATTTTTGCTGGATCCATCATGGATCAGCAAAAACGCTTCCGTCATGATAATACAACCTTCTGCATCCATTACGAACGGATCCGATTGTATTATCTCTAAAATAGCCATGACGGATCCGTCTCTAAAACCATTGTAAGTCAAGGGGGGGCGGATCTTTCTTTTTGTATCAGAGAAAACAAATCTGTCACAATTGAGAGTCATGACGGAGCCGTCTTGCTCTGCATCCCAGGACCACTCAAAAGCTCTGCTTGCACTGTTTTTGTGTGCGTCATTGGAACACAATGAAACAGAACGGAATGCATTTTGGTGCACTCTGTTCCCTTCAGTTCAGTTTTGTCCCCATTGACAATGAATGGGGACAAAACTGAAGCGTTTTCCCCACTTTTGAGATCCTATGATGGATCTCAATAGCTGAAAGTGAAAGTGCAGATGTGAAAGTATCCTAACTTTGCAAGGACACTCAGAAATGTCCTTGTGTTGTTAAATGCAACACCCCCCCAGATGTATATAAATGGGCAGTCAACAACTGGTTAACATTGCCCAGTTTAATGAAGGAATTCTTCATAAGACAATTAACGCGATCATCTAGTTCAAGTAGAATTGCCCCTCCACTCATTTTAAGGGTCGCCGCAGGGGATTACAATAAAGTAATATGACAATATATTGTAAGATTACAATATAGTCACATACAGCATGCAAAGAGCATGTAGTATTGAACATGGTAAACAACTTATTAGAATGCAAGCAGTCAAATTCAAGAGATATGTGTCCTTGTCTTCTGTCTTCTTGGAATGTGGGGGTGTTGATGGTAGGCTTGACGGGTCCTGAAGATATGAGGTCTTCTTGTTAAAAAAGTTTTTATGCGTATATAAATATAATTTTCTCAAGCACAACAGAATATATTATTAATATGAATGAAATTAGATTACAGGCAGGCAGGGTATCGGAAATAATTTATTTCTTTAACGTTTTTCACCATTTTGATCATTACATTATCACACATATGCATTTCTCAATGATTTATTAGCTAACTATCTATCCTACCTGTCTAGAAAAGGCCCCTTAGACTGCCTGTACTGCATGAAGTATACAGATAAGCTGCATAGATCATGGGATGTTAGACATCCATTCCTGGCTGCCTCATAGTAGCCATTTCATCTGAACATTCACACATCTTTATGGAGTTGTTGACAACACACACACACACACACATAATTATCTACCTAAAAGGATGACGACAGCCAGCCAGAGGTACATCCCAACACAAGAACCACCCTGGAGTAATCCCCGGTGAAATCACGCTTTTAGGGCATTGACTCTTCTTGTAAGAGTGGTGCTCAAACTGCTAGGGTGCATCTGTGGGACCCTCTTTCAGAGATGATGTCCTCCACCCAACTCTCAAAAAGCTGAGGGGCCTTCAGGAGAGGTGGACAGTCGAGCTGGGCTATCAGACGGTCAACTCTGTAGCTGTGATGTCATCTTTCCTACAAAATGGACATATCCACGCCCTTAACTACGATTATTTTATATTAATCATTTCCAGGTAATTATTGAATGTTATATCAACAGAGGAGAAGCAGGAAAGTGGAAAGAAACCAGACATGAGCCAAAACCCTGATAATGATTGATACAAGAAATCAGAGTTACTTCTTTCCTTTCACATTTTCTCCTCTTTTGATCATTACATTATCACTCATATATGCATTTCTCATTGATTTGTTAGCTAACTATCTGTCCTAGCTGTTTAGAAAAGGCCCCTTAAATTGCATGTACTGCATGAAGTATCTAGATAAGCTGTATACATCATGGGATGTTAGATATCCCTTCCTGAAAACCTCATAGTTGCCATTTCATCTGAACATTCCGCTTCTTTATGGGGTTATTGACAGCACACACTTCATTATCTACCTAAAAGGATGACGACAGCCAGCCAGAGGTGCATCCCAACACAAGGACCACCCTGGAGTAATCCCCGGTGAAATCACGCTTTTAGGGCATTGACTCTTCTTGTAAGAGTGGTGCTCAAACTGCTAGGGTGCATCTGTGGGACCCTCTTTCAGAGATAATGTCCTCCACCCAACTCTCAAAAAGCTGAGGGGTCTTCAGGAGAGGTGGGCAGTCGAGCTGGGCTATCAGACGGTCAACTCTGTAGCTGTGATGTCATCCTTCCTACAAAATGGACATATCCACGCCCTCAACTAGGAATATAACATATTAATCATTTCCAGGCAATAATTGAATGTTATATAATAGAGGAGAAGCAGGAAAGTGGAAAGAAACCAGGCATGAACCAAAACTCTGATAATGATTGATACAAGAAATCAGAGTTAATTCTTTCCTGCCACATTTTCAACTCTTTTGATCATTACATTATCACTCATATATGCATTTCTCATTGATTTGTTAGCTAACTATCTGTCCTAGCCGTCTAGAAAAGGCCCCTTAAACTGCATGTACTGCATGAAGTATTTAGGTAAGCTGTATACATCATGGGATGTTAGATATCCCTTCCTGAAAACCTCATAGTAGCCATTTAATCTGAACATTCCGCTTTTTTATGGGGTTATTGACAGCACACACTTCATTATCTACCTAAAAGGATGACGACAGCCAGCCAGAGGTGCATCCCAACACAAGGACCACCCTGGAGTAATCCCCGGTGAAATCACGCTTTTAGGGCATTGACTCTTCTTGTAAGAGTGGTGCTCAAACTGCTAGGGTGCATCTGTGGGACCCTCTTTCAGAGATGATGTCCTCCACCCAACTCTCAAAAAGCTGAGGGGTCTTCAGGAGAGGTGGGCAGTCGAGCTGGGCTATCAGACGGTCAACTCTGTAGCTGTGATGTCATCCTTCCTACAAAATGGACATATCCACGCCCTCAACTAGGAATATAACATATTAATCATTTCCAGTCAATAATTGAATGTTATATCAATAGAGGAGAAGCAGGAAAGTGGAAAGAAAGCAGACATGAACCAAAACTCTGATCATGATTGATACAAGAAATCAGAGTTAATTCTTTCCTGCCACATTTTCTCCTCTTTTGATCATTACATTATCACTCATATATGAATTTCTCATTGATTTGTTAGCTAACTATCTGTCCTAGGCGTCTAGAAAAGGCCCCTTGAACTGCATGTACTGCATGAAGTATTTAGGTAAGCTGTATACATCATGGGATGTTAGATATCCCTTCCTGAAAATCTCATAGTAGCCATTTAATCTGAACATTCCGCTTTTTTATGGGGTTATTGACAGCACACACTTCATTATCTACCTAAAAGGATGACGACAGCCAGCCAGAGGTGCATCCCAACACAAGGACCACCCTGGAGTAATCCCCGGTGAAATCACGCTTTTAGGGCATTGACTCTTCTTGTAAGAGTGGTGCTCAAACTGCTAGGGTGCATCTGTGGGACCCTCTTTCAGAGATGATGTCCTCCACCCAACTCTCAAAAAGCTGAGGGGTCTTCAGGAGAGGTGGGCAGTCGAGCTGGGCTATCAGACGGTCAACTCTGTAGCTGTGATGTCATCCTTCCTACAAAATGGACATATCCACGCCCTCAACTAGGAATATAACATATTAATCATTTCCAGGCAATAATTGAATGTTATATAATAGAGGAGAAGCAGGAAAGTGGAAAGAAACCAGGCATGAACCAAAACTCTGATAATGATTGATACAAGAAATCAGAGTTAATTCTTTCTTTCCACATTTTCAACTCTTTTGATCATTACATTATCACTCATATATGCATTTCTCATTTGTTAGCTAACTAACTTTCCTACCTGTCCATAAATGGCCACTTAGACTTCCCGTACTGCATGAAGTATCCAGATAAGCTGCATAGATCATGGGATGTTAGACATCCATTCCTGGTTGTCTGATAGTAGCCATTTAATCTAAACATTCACAAATCTTTATGGGGTTATTGACAGCACACACCTACATCATTATCTTATAGAATGATGATAGTCAGCCAGAGGTGCATCCCAACACAAGTACCACCCTGGAGTAATTCCCCAGTGAAATCACTCAGGGAATTGACTCTTGTAGGAGTGGTGCTCAAACTGCTAGGATGCATCTGTGGGACCCTCTTTCAGAGATGATGTCCTCCACTCGACTGAGGGGGTCTTCAGGAGAGGTGGCCAATCAAACTAGGCTATCAGACGGTCAACTCTGTAGCTGTGATGTCATCCTTCCTACAAAATGGACATGTGCACACCTGCAAGGAAGAATACAGCATATAAATCATTTCCAGGCAATTGTGGAGGCAATAGAGAAGAAATATAAAATTTTATGTAAACTACAAATAAAACAAAACCCTGATAACGATTGATGCAAGAAATTATTTCAACTACTAGAACAATGGTCTCCAACCTCTGGCTCAGCAAGTGCTGCTGTAGAAATACAACTCCCATCATCCCATAATAGCCAGGCACTCTCAGAACATGTTTGGAGTTGTTTTCCACTCACTAAACATCTCAGGAGAAATTTATCAAGAGCAGGGGGGATGCATTTAATTTATCATGAAGTTCACGCCTGGTTACAAATGAAGTGCATCCTCTGACAGTCTATGCGCCCTGAATGAATTCTTGGCCAGCTCACAGCTGCCATAGATTTCAGTCATCATTTACAGCAGAAAACTGGCATACATCAAGTAAATCTTCTGGGGCTAATGTCTAAGTCCACCCCTTTCAAAAAATGAAGAGGCTGTCAGTAAAACACCATTTACAAACATTTTAAACAAAATTTGATCCGTTTAGATAATACAACCGTCTGTATCCTTTCTGAACGGATCCGTTTGTATTATCTTTAACATAGCCAAGACAGATCCATCTTGAACACCATTGAAAGTCAATGGAGGACAGATCCATTTTCTATTGTGCCAGATTGTGTCATAGAAAACTGATCCGTCCCCATTGACTTAGGCTACTTTCACACTTGAGTTAGGAGCGGATCCGTCTGGTGTCTGTACAGACGGATCCGCTCCTATAATGCAAACGCTTGCATCCGTTCAGAATGGATCCGTCTGCATAACTGTTTATTTCAGATCTGATTGTTCACTTCGTGAAAACTCAGATCCAACAGTATATTCTAACACAGAAGCGTTCCCATGGTGATGGGGACGCTTCAAGTTAGAATATACTAAAAGAACTGTGTACATGACTGCCCCCTGCTGCTTGGCAGCACCCGATCTCTTACAGGGGGCTGTGGGGGGGGGTGTCTGCCCCCTGCTGCCTGGCAGCACCTGTATTCATTGGTGGCCAGTGCGGCCCCTCCTCCCCTGTAAGAGATCAGGTGCTGCCAGGCAGGAGGGGGCAGACCCCCTCCCTCCCCTGTATTAAATGTGACCAGTGCGGCCCCCCTCCCTCTATATTCATTGGTGGCCAGTGCGGCCCCTCCTCCCCAGTATTAAATGTGACCAGTGCGGCCCCCCTCCCTCTATATTCATTGGTGGCCAGTGCGGATTCCCAATATTAAATGTGACCAGTGCGGCCTCCCCTCTTCCCCCCCCCCCCCCGATCATTGGTGGCAGTGGAGAGTACCGATCAGAGTCCCAGTTTAAATCGCTGGGGCTCCAATCGGTTACCATGGCAGCCAAGACGCTATTGCAGTCTTGGCTGCCATGGTTACTTAGCAATAAATAGAAGCATTATACTTACCTGCGAGCTGCGATGTCTGTGACCGGCCGGGCGCTCCTCCTACTGGTAAGTGACAGGTCTGTGCTATAGGCAATGCGCCGCACAGACCTTTCACTTACCAGTAGGAGGAGCTCCCGGCCGGTCACAGACATCGCAGCTCGCAGGTAAGTATAATGCTTCTATTTATTGCTAAGTAACCATGGCAGCCAAGACTGCAATAGCGTCTTGGCTGCCATGGTAACCGATTGGAGCCCCAGCGATTTAAACTGGGACTCCGATCGGTACTCTCCGCTGCCACCAATGATAAGGGGGGTGATTTTAATTAGGGGGGGGGAGAGGGGAGGCCGCACTGGTCACATTTACTGGGAATCCGCACTGGCCACCAATGAATATAGAGGGAGGGGGGCCGCACTGGACACATTTAATACTGGGGAGGGGGGGCCGCACTGGCCACCAATGAATATAGAGGGAGGGGGGCCGCACTGGTCACATTTAATACTGGGGAGGGAGGGAGGGGGGGCCGCACTGGTCACATTTAATACTGGGGAGGGAGGGGGGCCGCACTGGCCACCAATGAGTTAAATACAGGAGGGGGGGGGTCTGCCCCCTGCTGCCTGGCAGCACCTGCCAGGCAGCAGGGGGCAGTCATTTACACAGTTCTCAGTATATTCTAACTTGAAGCGTCCCCATCACCATGGGAACGCCTCTGTGTTAGAATATACTGTCGGATCTGAGTTTCACGATGTAACTCAAATCCGATGGTATATTCTAACATAGAGGCGTTCCCATGGTGATGGGGACGCTTCAAGTTAAAATATACCATCGGATCTGATGGTATATTATTAGGGACTGATGGTATATTATTAGGGACTCCTGACTTTACATTGAAAGTCAATGGGGGACGGATCCGTTTGAAATTGCACCATATTGTGTCAACGTCAAACGGATCCGTCCCCATTGACTTGCATTGTAAGTCTGGACGGATCCGTTTGGCTCAGCGCGGCCAGGCTGACACGAAAACGCTGCAAGCTGCATTCGGGTGTCCGCCTGCTGAGCGGAGCGGAGGCCAAACGGTGCCAAACTGATGCATTCTGAGCGGATCCGCATCCACTCAGAATGCATTGGGACAGTACGGATCCGTTCGGGGCCGCTTGTGAGAGCCTTCAAACTGAACTCACAAGCGGAACCCCGAACGCAAGTGTGAAAGTAGCCTTACATTATGGCTCAGTTTCGTCAGACGGACACCAAAGCAGAATGGAGACGGAACGAAGGCAAACTGAGGCATTCTAATCGGATCCTTTTCCATTCAGAATGCATTAGGGCAAAACTGATCAGTTTTGGACCGCTTGTGAGAGCCCTGAACGGATCTCACAAACGGAAAGCCAAAACGCCAGTTTGAAAGTAGCCTTAATCATCGCCTCTCCTTACCTTGGTGTTATCATGGTTGCTATTGTTTGTGTGACCAGTGACAGTGACCAGTGAAATAGGGGGAACATTAACCAGTAAGATAGAGCAGCATCCAGGAAGAGAGGGGAGATAGTAAGCAGTAAGATAGGACAGAGACCAGTAAGATAGGATGAATAATAACCAGTATGATAGGGTAATGACCAGTAAGACAGGACAGTGGAAATGTCAGACTATTAAGACCACTGATACATACGATAATGGGCGATACAGTAATTAATAATGGGTAAATTGTGAGAGTCACCCACAATAAATATCATCCATAACCCCAATTGTAGTATCAAAAAACAGATTTTACTGATTCATGACCATACCCAAAAACAGGACATTGAGATAACCCATAATTCCCAACATATCTTCTTTGGTGTTCTACATCATCAATCTCAGTGAATTGAAGATAGGACAGTTAGCAGTAAAATAGGGCGGATAGAGACCAGTAAGGTAGGGTAATAACCAGTGAGTTAGGACAGTGACCAGTAATATATGGAAGTGAATTGTAAGATAAGGCAGTGATCTGTAAATTAGGGTGGGAAGTGACCAGTACAATAGAGGGGGCAGTGAATAGATGAACCAAAGGCACTTTCCAAATGGTCTGAAAGCTGGAACCTTATTGGCTGCTATGAACAAGCTCTGCTCGTCTTATGCAGTGGTTTAGATGAACCTCTTCATACACATAAATCATCCCATACAGGTCCCTGGTACAGTAATGATCCCCCTCCTGAAATGTCAGAACTTACCATGATCTAAAGAGGGGTCGCAGACTTCACTACAGACACACGGATGCTTCTCTCTTGCAGACAGAGGGGGTGATGCAGCAGAGCTGGGAGAGATCTTCCTCCTCCTGCAGCCGGCAACCAGGAATGACAGTTGGTAACAGCAATTATCATTCATGTTTCTGAGGGGAAGTGCTGATTGGTTGATCAGATTCTAATCCACCAATCAGCAGCTCTCTGTTCTCTACAGCCTATGACTGGAGGAGCACACAACAGCCCGAGCCCTGAGTGCAGCACAACTGATGTGTGCGACTGTGAGGTGGACCAATTATTACCCCCATAGCAAAGTGTTGGTAGGGTTGATGCAAATACAATTTCTCATTAGTGTCCATACTTTTGCTCTTTTGCCCCTGAAATACTTCAACTTTTTTGTTTATAGCAGGGTACATATGGTTAAAGGAAAACATTTTTTTTTATTTCACTATGCCGTACATAAGCATCATTATTAATCCCACTAGATGGATTTCATCCCGTTCCTGTTATTTTTCACCTTCCTGACAGAGCCTAGTTTTAAAAATCTGTAACTTGGGGATGCTTTAACCACTACAGGACCGCTGTACGCAGGATTGCGTCTTTGCGGCGGTCCTGTTGTTCTGGGTGGACGCGCCGGCGCGTCATCTCGCGAGACGCGAGATTTCCTGTGAACGCGTGCACACAGGCGCGCGCATTCACAGGAACTGCAGGTAAGCGAGTGGATCTCCAGCCTGCCAGCGGTGATCGTTCGCTGGCAGGCTGTAGATGCGATTTTTTTAACCCCTAAAAGGTATATTAGACGCTGTTTTGATAACAGCGTCTAATATACCTGCTACCTGTTCCTCTGGTGGTCCCTTTTGCTTGGATCGACCACCAGAGGACACAGGCAGCTCTGTAATAAGTAGCACCAAACACCACTACACTACACCCCCCTGTCACTAATTAACCCCTTATTACCCCATATTAGACTCCCTGATCACCCCCCTGTCATTGATCACCCCCCTGTCATTGATCACCCCCCTGTCATTGATCACCCCCCTGTAAGGCTCCATTCAGACGTCCGTATGTGTTTTGCGGATCCGATCCATGGATCCGTGGATCCGCAAAACACATACGGACCTCTGAATGGAGCCTTACAAGGGGGTGATCAATGACAGGGGGGTGATCACCCCCCTGTAAGGCACCCACCCCGACCCTTAGGTGCACCCACACCGACCCTTAGGTGCACCCACTCCGACCCTTAGGTGCACTCACCCTAGTCATTAGGTGCACCCACCCCAACGATTTGGTGCACCCACCCGACTCTTAGGTGCACCCACCCCGACTCTTAGGTGCACCCACTCCGACCCTTAGATGCACTCACCCTAGTCATTAGGTGCACCCACCCCAACGATTAGGTGCACCCACTCCGACCCTTAGGAGCACTCACCCTAGTCATTTGGTGCACCCACCCCAACGATTAGGTGCACCCACCCCGAACCTTAGGTGCACCCACCCCGACCCTTAGGTGCATCCACCCCGACCCTTAGGTGCACCCACTCCGACCCTTAGGTGCACCCACTCCGACCGTTAGGTGCACTCACCCTAGTCATTAGGTGCACTAACCCCAATGATTAGGTGCACCCACCCCGACCCTTAGGTGCACCCACTCCGACCCTTAGGTGCACTCACCCTAGTCATTAGGTGCACCCACCCCAACGATTTGGTGCACCCACCCCGACTCTTAGGTGCACCCACCCGACCCTTAGGTGCAACCACCCCAACCCTTAGGTGCACCCACTTCGACCCTTAGGTGCACTCACCCTAGTCATTAGGTGCACCCACCCCAACGATTAGGTGCACCCACCCCGACTGTTAGGTGCAACCACCCCGACCCTTAGGTGCAACCACCCCGACCCTTAGGTGCAACCACCCCGACCCTTAGGTGCACCCACTCCGACCCTTAGGTGCAACCACCCCAACGATTAGGTGCAACCACCCCGACCCTTAGGTGCACCCACTCCGACCCTTAGGTGCAACCACCCCAACGATTAGGTGCACCCACCCTCACTTTTAGGTGCAACCACCCCGACCCTTAGGTGCACCCACTCCGACCCTTAGGTGCAACCACCCCAATGATTAGGTGCAACCACCCCGACTCTTAGGTGCACCCACTCCGACCCTTAGGTGCAAACACCCCAACGATTAGGTGCACCCACCCCGACCCTTAGGTGCAACCACCCCGACTTTTAGGTGCTACCACCCCGACCCTTAGGTGAAACCACCCCAACGATTAGGTGCACCACCCCGACCCTTAGGTGCAACCACCCCGACTTTTAGGTGCAACCACTCCGACCCTTAGGTGCACCCACTCCAACGATTAGGTGCACCCACCCCGACTTTTAGGTGCAACCACCCCGACTTTTAGGTGCAACCACCTCGACCCTTAGGTGCACCCATTCCGACCCTTAGGTGCAACCACCCCAACGATTAGGTGCACCCACCCCGACCCTTAGGTGCAACCACCCCGACTTTTAGGTGCAACCACCCCGACTTTTAGGTGCAACCACCCCGACCCTTAGGTGCACCCACTCCGACCCTTAGGTGCAACCACCCCAACGATTAGGTGCACCCACCCCGACCCTTAGGTGCAACCACCCCGACTTTTAGGTGCAACCACCCCGACCCTTAGGTGCACCCACTCCGACCCTTAGGTGCAACCACCCCAACGATTAGGTGCACCCACCCCGACCCTTAGGTGCAACCACCCCGACCCTTAGGTGCACCGACTCCGACCCTTAGGTGCAACCACCCCAACGATTAGGTGCACCCACCCCGACTTTTAGGTGCAACCACCCCGACCCTTAGGTGCAACCACCACAACGATTAGGGGCACCCACCCCGACTTTTAGGTGCAACCACCCCGACCCTTAGGTGCACCCACTCCGACCCTTAGGTGCACCCACTCCGACCCTTAGGTGCAACCACCCCAACGATTAGGTGCACCCACTCCGACTTTTAGGTGCAACCACCCCGACCCTTAGGTGCACCCACTCCGACCCTTAGGTGCAACCACCCCACGATTAGGTGCACCCACCCCGACTTTTAGGTGCAACCACCCTGACTTTTAGGTGCAACCACCCCGACCCTTAGGTGCACCCACTCCGACCCTTAGGTGCAACCACCCCAACGATTAGGTGCACCCACCCCGATCCTTAGGTGCAACCACCCCAACTTTTAGGTGCAACCACCCCGACCCTTAGGTGCACCCACTCCGACCCTTAGGTGCAACCACCCCAACGATTAGGTGCACCCACCCCAACCCTTAGGTGCAACCACCCCGACCCTTAGGTGCACCCACTCCGACCCTTAGGTGCAACCACCCCAATGATTAGGTGCACCCACCCCGACCCTTAGGTGCAACCACCCCGACTTTTAGGTGCAACCACTCCGACCCTTAGGTGCACCCACTCCGACCCTTAGGTGCAACCACCCCAACGATTAGGTGCACCCACCCCGACTTTTAGGTGCAACCACCCGGACCCTTAGGTGCACCCACTCCGACCCTTAGGTGCAACCACCCCAACGATTAGGTGCACCCACCCCGACCCTTAGGTGCAACCACCCCGACTTTTAGGTGCAACCACCCTGACTTTTAGGTGCAACCACCCCGACCCTTAGGTGCACCCACTCCGACCCTTAGGTGCACCCACCCCAACGATTAGGTGCACCCACCCCGACCCTTAGGTGCAACCACCCCGACTTTTAGGTGCAACCACCCCGACCCTTAGGTGCACCCACTCCGACCCTTAGGTAGAACCACCCCGACCCTTAGGTGCAACCACCCCGACTTTTAGGTGCAACCACCCCGACCCTTAGGTGCACCCACTCCGACCCTTAGGTGCAACCACCCCGACTTTTAGGTGCAAACACCCCGACTTTTAGGTGCAACCACCCCGACCCTTAGATGCACCCACTCCGACCCTTAGGTGCAACCACCCTAACGATTAGGTGCACCCACCCTGACCCTTAGGGGCAACCACCCCGACTTTTAGGTGCAACCACCCCGACCCTTAGGTGCACCCACTCCGACCCTTAGGTGCACCCACCCCGACCCTTAGGTGCACCCACTCCGACCCTTAGGTGCACCCACTCCGACCCTTAGGTGCAACCACCCCGACTTTTAGGTGCAACCACCCCGACCCTTAGGTGCACCCACTCCGACCCTTAGGTGCAACCACCCCAACGATTAGGTGCACTCACCCCGACTTTTAGGTGCAACCACCCTGACTTTTAGGTGCAACCACCCAGACCCTTAGGTGCACCCACTCCGACCCTTAGGTGCAACCACCCCGACTTTTAGGTGCAACCACCCCAACCCTTAGGTGCAACCACCCCGACCCTTAGGTGCACCCACTCCGACCCTTAGGTGCAACCACCCGAATGATTAGGTGCACCCACCCCGACCCTTAGGTGCAACCACCCCGACTTTTAGGTGCAACCACCCCGACCCTTAGGTGCACCCACTCCGACCCTTAGGTGCAACCACCCCAAAGATTAGGTGCACCCACCCCGACTTTTAGGTGCAACCACCCCGACCCTTAGGTGCACCCACTCCGACCCTTAGGTGCAACCACCCCAACGATTAGGTGCACCCACCCCGACCCTTAGGTGCAACCACCCTGACTTTTAGGTGCAACCACCCCGACCCTTAGGTGCACCTACTCCGACCCTTAGGTAGAACCACCCCGACCCTTAGGTGCAACCACCCCGACTTTTAGGTGCAACCACCCCGACCCTTAGGTGCACCCACTCCGACCCTTAGGTGCAACCACCCCGACTTTTAGGTGCAAACACCCCGACTTTTAGGTGCAACCACCCCGACCCTTAGATGCACCCACTCCGACCCTTAGGTGCAACCACCCCAACGATTAGGTGCACCCACCCTGACCCTTAGGTGCAACCACCCCGACTTTTAGGTGCAACCACCCCGACCCTTAGGTGCACCCACTCCGACCCTTAGGTGCACCCACCCCGACCCTTAGGTGCACCCACTCCGACCCTTAGGTGCACTCATCCTAGTCATAAGGTGCACCCACCCCGACCCTTAGGTGCAACCACCCCAACGATTAGGTGCACCCACCTTGACCCTTAGGTGCAACCACCCCGACTTTTAGGTGCAACCACCCCGACCCTAAGGTGCACCCACCCCGACCCTTAGGTGCAACCACCCCAACGATTAGGTGCACCCACCCCGACCCTTAGGTGCAACCACCCCGACTTTTAGGTGCAACCACCCCGACCCTTAGGTGCACCCACTCCGACCCTTAGGTGCAACCACCCCGACTTTTAGGTGCAACCACCCCGACCCTTAGGTGCACCCACTCCGACCCTTAGGTGCAACCACCCCAACGATTAGGTGCACTCACCCCGACTTTTAGGTGCAACCACCCTGACTTTTAGGTGCAACCACCCCGACCCTTAGGTGCACCCACTCCGACCCTTAGGTGCAACCACCCCAACAATTAGGTGCACCCACCCGACCCTTAGGTGCAACCACCCCGACTTTTAGGTGCAACCACCCCGACCCTTAGGTGCAACCACCCCGACCCTTAGGTGCACCCACTCCGACCCTTATGTGCACCCACCCCGACCCTTAGGTGCACCCACCCCGACCCTTAGGTGCACCCAATCCGACCCTTAGGTGCACTCACCCTAGTCATTAGGTGCACCCACCCCGACTCTTAGGTGCACCCAATTATTAAATGTATTAAATTATTAAAATTAAAAAAAGTGGGTGGAGCCACCAACAGCCAATCAGATTTCAAGCCAACATCCTGTGGTTTCTTCATAAGCGACACTTTCTAGTTATTATTATTATTCTTAGCCGCGTTTTCTATACGCTACTCCTCCTACAGTTTTGGGGCTACATACCCAAACTTTCTACACTTCTTCGACCTATAGCGACTCGAGTTGCTTGTGCTTTTATAAGCGATCCCACCCCCGGGGCCCCCGTGGCGGGCCCCGGAAGCCCCCTTTTTTCCCATAGACTTTGACAGGGTACATTTTCAAATCGCTCCCACTCGCCAGGCTTTCACGCTAAAGTCACCAAACTTGGGTCACTTAGTCATGGGGTCAACCCAAAATTTTTTGGCACATTTCGGGGACCCCAAAAAGTGGGCGGGGCCACACAGAACCAATCAAAATCTCCCCATTGACTGTAATGAGACGTTCAAATTGCTACTCCTCCCACATTTTTAGGAGTACAAATTCCAAACTTTGCAGTCTTGGTCGGCACTTACCCGAGTACCTTGCTTGTGCTTTGTTAACCGATCCCACCCTCCGGGTCCCTGGGACGGGCCCCCAAAATTCACATTTTTCCCATTGACTTTGACAGGGAAAATTTTCAAATCGCTCCCAGTCGCACAGATTTGAAACTAAAGTCACCAAACTTGGGTCACTTAGTCATGGGGTCAACGCGCAATTTGTTAGAACATTTCGGAGACCCTAAAATGTGGGCAGGGCCACACAGAACCAATCAAATTCTCCCCATTGACTATAATGAGACGTTCAAATTGCTACTCCTCCCACAGATTTAGGAGTATAAATACCGAACTTTGCACTCTTGGTCGGCACATACCCGAGTATCTTGCTTGTGCTTTGTTAACCGATTACACCCTCCGGGCCCCTGGGGAGGGCCCCCGAAAACCTCTTTTTTTCCCATAGAGTTTTATTGGAAAAATGCAAACGTTTGTCACTCATACAGCTTCGGAGTGAAACTCACCAAACTTGGGTCACTTAGTCATGGGGTCAACCTGAAAATTTATGTCACATTTTGGGGGCGGAATCTGCAACAACCAATCAGATTTTCCCTATTGACTTCAATGAGAAACCTTTAAAAAGCTGTCATTCTCACAGTATTTAAGCCACAGCACCCAAATTCGGCAGGGTGGGTCAGTGTGTGACAAAGGTTAAAAATTTATAAAAAAGTGGGTGGAGTCTACAACGGCCAATCAAATTTTAGTCAGTTGTTTTAATAGGAAAATTTAAAACTGCCGCTGCTCTTAGACTTTTATTGGCACAGTCTTCAAACTTGGCACAGTTGGTCACTGGAGGACTGGGATTCAAATTCAAAAAAGTGGGTGGAGCCACCAACAGCCAATCAGATTTCAAGCCAACATCCTGTGGTTTCTTCAGAAACGACACTTTCTAGTTTATTTTGTTATATATAAGTATGACGATCCTATTATTTTCTCTGTCTTTCCTTATATTTATACTCAGGGATCTAATTATATGATGTTCGGTAGATTGTGGGCCACTAAACCTTCTTCTTCCAGGTAAGTTATATTTATTCTTTTTACTTCTTTCATAATTGTAATATTAGTTTATTTCTTATGGGGTACTTTCCAGTTATATTACATAAAAGCTATGAAGGAAAAACCTTCATTAAGGCCTTGTGGACTCATTGTATTCAATCTGTGAATCCAGCGAGCCTCACTCTGTAACAATTTCTTATCTAAGCTCCCTCCTCTTGGTCCCAAGGATATTTTCTCTATGCCCCAGAATCTAAGGATGGAGCTCTTGTTGTTATGAAAATACACTGCTCAAAAAAATAAAGGGAACACAAAAATAACACATCCTAGATCTGAGTTAATTAAATATTCTTCTGAAATACTTTGTTCTTTACATAGTTGAATGTGCTGACAACAAAATCATACAAAAATAAAAAAATGGAAATCAAATTTTTCAACCCATGGAGGTCTGGATTTGGAGTCACACTCAAAATTAAAGTGGAAAAACACACTACAGGCTGATCCAACTTTGATGTAATGTCCTTAAAACAAGTCAAAATGAGGCTCAGTAGTGTGTGTGGCCTCCACGTGCCTGTATGACCTCCCTACAACGCCTGTCCATGCTCCTGATGAAGTGGCGGACGGTCTCCTGAGGGTTCTCCTCCCAGACCTGGACTAAAGCATCTGCCAACTCCTGGACAGTCTGTGGTGCAACATGACGTTGGTGGATAGAGCGAGACATGATGTCCCAGATGTGCTCAATTGGATTCAGGTCTGGGGAACGGGCGGGACAGTCCATAGCATCAATGCCTTCTTCTTGCAGGAACTGCTGACACACTCCAGCCACATGAGGTCTAGCATTGTCTTGCATTAGGAGGAACCCAGGGCCAACCGCAACAGCATATGGTCTCACAAGGGGTCTGAGGATCTCATCTCGGTACCTAATGGCAGTCAGGCTACCTCTGGCGAGCACATGGAGGGCTGTGCGGCCCTCCAAAGAAATGCCACCCCACACCATTACTGACCCAATGCCAAACCGGTCATGCTGGAGGATGTTGCAGGCAGCAGAACGTTCTCCACGGCGTCTCCAGACTCTGTCACGTCTGTCACATGTGCTCAGTGTGAACCTGCTTTCATCTGTGAAGAGCACAGGGCGCCAGTGGCGAATTTGCCAATCTTGGTGTTCTCTGGCAAATGCCAAACGTCCTGCACGGTGTTGGGCTGTAAGCACAACCCCCACCTGTGGACGTCGGGCCCTCATATCACCCTCATGGAGTCTGTTTCTGACAGTTTGAGCAGACACATGCACATTTGTGGCCTGCTGGAGGTCATTTTGCAGGGCTCTGGCAGTGCTCCTCCTGTTCCTCCTTGCACAAAGGCGGAGGTAGCGGTCCTGCTGCTGGGTTGTTGCCCTCCTACGGCCTCCTCCACGTCTCCTGATGTACTGGCCTGTCTCCTGGTAGAGCCTCCATGCTCTGGACACTACGCTGACAGACACAGCAAACCTTCTTGCCACAGCTCGCATTGATGTGCTATCCTGGATAAGCTGCACTACCTGAGCCACTTGTGTGGGTTGTAGACTCCGTCTCATGCTACCACTAGAGTGAAAGCACCGCCAGCATTCAAAAGTGACCAAAACATCAGCCAGGAAGCATAGGAACTGAGAAGTGTTCTGTGGTCACCACCTGCAGAACCACTCCTTTATTGGGGGTGTCTTGCTAATTGCCTATAATTTCCACCTGTTGTCTATCCCATTTGCACAACAGCATGTGAAATTGATTGTCACTCAGCGTTGCTTCCTAAGTGGACAGTTTGATTTCACAGAAGTGTGATTGACTTGGAGTTACATTGTGTTGTTTAAGTGTTCCCTTTATTTTTTTGAGCAGTGTATTTTATATGTCTGGCAATTGATGTATCTTTTCCTGTTTCGATGGTGCTGATATGCCCTGAGATACGGCGTCTTAACTCTTGTATCGTTTTGCCCACATATAATTTAGGGCATGGGCAAGAAGCCAGATACACCGCCCCCTGCGTCTTGCATGTGATGAGTTGTTTTATTTCGTACTCCTTTTTATCCGTAGGGTTGGTATACTTTTTTATGCGGGGAACATATCTACATAAGGAGCATTCTCCACATGGCGATGATCCTCGGTATCTTTCAACAGGTTTCTCGGAATTTACCCCCCTCTCCGTCAAGTGGCTATGCACCAATTGATCTTTAAGATTGGTGCCCCTCCTGTATGTTACTGATGGATTCGGGGTGAGTACCATATTTAGATCTCTATCTGATTTTATTATATGCCAATATTTCCTTAGGATTCCATATATTTCTTTATTGTACCCATCATAGGTACCTATACATCTGATGACATCACTTTTTTTGGGGGGAGTTTCTTTAAGAAGATCTTCTCTCTTAACTCTGTTGGCTCTATTGTATGCGTTTTTTAGAGGTTTTTTCGGATATCCTCTCTTCCTGAATCTCTGAAGGAGTTGTCCACTTTCTCTGGAAAACGAGGCCTCATCCGAACAATTTCGATGTGCCCTCAGATACTGGCCTACAGAAATTCCTTTCTTAAGAGAGGTGGGGTGCCAGCTATCCCAGTGCAGGTAACTATTCGTTGACGTTGGCTTTCTAAAGACCTCTGTCACTAGATGACCACTCTCTGTCTTAATTTAATTTTTAAGTCAAGGAACACAATCTCATTTTCCTGGATCTCATAGGTGTATTTCATACCTATACTGTTATCATTTAATTTCTGAGTGAACTCATGAAATAATGAGTGACCCCCATCCCATAGGATGAGAATGTTGTCTTTATATCTGCCCCAAAAATTAATGTGACATATATGGCGACATTCCCTCCGTAAAAACGTGATTGTTTTCCCACCACCCCAAAAACAAATTTGCTTAAGTGGGGGCACATGACGCCCCCATAGCAGTCCCATTAATTTGTTTGTAGAATTGCCCCTGAAAAATAAAATAGTTGTGCTCCAAAACAAACCTTAGTGATAATAAAACAAATTTATTGTGCCTATTAAAATTCTGACTTCTACCCTACTGCGTGTATTCCCAGTGAATGTTGGATGTTGCTGTAGAGCGATTCAACATCCAAACTTGCTAAAATCGTGTCTGGTGTTATTGTGATATTGTTAATCTTTAAAAGAAGATCTTTTGTGTCCTTGATATAGGAAGGTAGAGTGGTTACGAAAGGTCTCAGTATTTGGTCAATATATTCACTAACAGATTGTGTGAGATTGTCGTTACCTGACACAATTGGTCTTCCTGGGACAGGTTGTTTACCCTTATGCACCTTGGGGAGGGCGTAAAAAGTGGAGATCATTGGGTTTTTATTATAGAGGTATTTGAATTCATCCTTTGTTATAATGTTCTCTTGAAGTGCTTCATTTAATAACTTTTTGAGTTCATTCAGGAAATCTTTTGTGGGGTCACTCGCCAGGGGTTGATATGTCTGCTTATCTTTTAAAAGTCTCAACACCATTTCAATATAGTCATTTCTATCCTGAATGACTATATTGCCCCCTTTGTCACTCGATTTAATTATGACATCCTCATTCTTCCTGAGGGTTTCAAGGGCTTTTTGTTCCTCATTACTAAGATTTGGTGCTATATGATCTTTCCTCATTTGCAAAGAATTGATGTCCTGGGTGACCAGCTGCACGAAGGTCTCTATTTCTTGGAACTACGTGAACTGTGGAGTCATTTTGGACTTTTTTGGTTTTAATGTTGAGAACGGGGGATCAAGGTTAATTTGATACCCCTCACTCTCCTTCTGTAAGGACTCCAACATCTCCACACATCTCCTCTCTTTGTCATATAGCCTACGTGCATCATTTTCTTCTTGTTTATGTACCTTATGCAGGGCCAACTTTCGTGCAAAGAGGGTTACATCCTTAATCCATAGGAACTTGTCACACTGTGGGACCGGAGGTTCTGGCTGAAAGCCATATTTCCCTTAACAAGTTCTGTATGATGTTTCAATTGCGCATCGCTGTAGTTTTCTTCAGAAAAAACACATGGGTACTTTATAAATAATTCTTTCAAACCAAACGTGTTTCGGAGTATATATGGTTTCCTACTCCTTCTTCAGTGGTAACTTAACTGTGAATGAATGTACCCTTATATACCGTATCTTTAATTGAGGTTGAAGTCATCCTAAATTTGTGGAACTGGATTGTTGTATTAAACAACACAGCATACCAACACTTCATTTACTTCACAGTGAACTCTTGCATCATCTTAAATTTCAATAGCATAATAAACATCCAGAACAACTGGATACGCATTGCGGTTTGATGCGTCTTCAATGCGTTTTTTGGTCCCACATGTGTTTTCTGTTTATTTGTTTCCAAATTTGTTTATTTATTTGTTTATTTGTTCTGGATGTTTATTATGCTATTGAAATTTAAGATGATGCAAGAGTTCACTGTGAAGTAAATGAAGTGTTGGTATGCTGTATACAGGAGAATACAGCACTACATACCTATTACATCCAGTGATGTCTTCTATGATTGAAGATGTTCTCTTTCCTCATGACTTCCATTTAGTCCTGGCTGCCGTGACAATATGCCACGTCTCATCCCTGTAAAGTTTGCCACACAGAGATTACTCCCTTTTCCATCATCCTCCCCATGTTCTTAACACAAAGTCCCAATTCTGGTGCCCCAAATGTGTCATCACCCCGATACTAGGAAGCTGTTTTACATTTAGAAGCGGCGGTGTATCCACCAGCACCTCTACATAACTGTAGGGGATATTAAGACCGGCGTCTAAAACGTCAGTCTTAAAGGGGTATTCCCATCTTAGACAATGGGGCATATCGCTAGGATATCCCCTCATTGACTGATAGGTGCGGGTCCCACCGCTGGGACCTGCACCTAGAACGAGAATGATAAAGGGAGCGCTGTGGCTGGGGGACCCCGGATTTCCCGGGGTCCATCCACCACCAAGCGCTGCTCCTATAGAAGTCAATGGGAGCACATTACGCATGCGCGGCCCATGCTTCCATTCATTTCTATGGGGCAGACGGCAATATCCGAGCCAGCACTCGGCTATTTTCAGAGGCCCTATAGAAATGAATGTAGGGCTGCTGTGCATGCGCAGAGCGCCCTCCGTTCATTTCCCCGCTCTGTTTTCATTGTAGGTGGGGGTCCCAGCGGTGAGACCTGCACCTATCAGACAATAGGGGCATATCCTAGCTGTGAGGAATATGGATTAATATTTACTGTTAGCTATGTCCCCACACCAGCCATCAGCTGAAAGGTAGCAGAGGTAGGGAGCTCCACAGGCAGCAGATGGCAGAGGACCTCTAGCAGTCCACCAGTGTTTACAAATTTTTTCACACTTCCATTCAGCCAGCGAGGAACCCAGCTAATTAAACAGGATAAGCGTCCCTGCAGGGGGTTATAAGCCATTCCCCAATTCAATCTAGCAGACAGCATGGAATCTGCGATTTATAAGGAATTATGAATTGCCTGGCCATCACACGCGCAAACCGGATACATATTTGTGTCCTTGTGGCCACGATGAACAGGCCAGTGGTCATAGTCTGGCAGTGGGAGGCCAGGGAAGGGAGATATACATATCTCCCCACAGGGACTAAATAACGGTACCATGCTTGGACCTCTACTAGTAGCCGGAACCCAGGCGGGTCTGTTGGTCACAGAACCATCTCCCTGTGACCTTCTGGTTTTGTGGGTCATTGAGCTGCCAGGATCAGCAGGGAGCCCCCTGCCCAGAGGCAGGAAGAGGAGGGGCCAGCTACAGTTTAAAAGGATTGTGCTAGCAAGCGGGCGTGTCTTTTCTCTGAAAGGGGGTCACATTGTGTCATGTGTTTAGAGGGACCTGCAACCGGCTGACATCACTGCCTCTGATGTGAATACAGCTAGGAACTCATCACAACCTAAATGACTGGTAAACTGACTTATTGTTCTGCTTTACCCTGTTGTACCCTATTACTTGTATTTGTAACCTCAGACCACTGTATATATTCTTAGTGTGTATAGTGTCATTTCTAGTGAGCCCTTAAGGCGATTAAATATATAATTTAATCTCGTGCTGTCTTGTATCTCGATCACAAATCCCCACGTCCGTGTTTCGGCCTAGTAATACGCTACTGCGGGTTGGTTTCTTACCCTATATAATCCCGTTAGCGGACCGGGCTTATATCAAACAAGAAACTAATGGCAGTCTTCCCGGGCTGAGAATGCGCTGTTTCACTGGGGCAGTGAAAAGGCTCTCTCAGCTTGTTGCCTCTCTGTGACCGTGTGGACAGGATAAATCTGTGAAAACTGTACCAAGACTGACCTTACCCGCTCCTCCAGGAGGGCGTAACATCACGCCTTGGTAACCAGTGACCATATCGTATCTCGTGAGCTCGACGTAGTTGACGTCTGACGTCAAGCGTACACGAGGGGTGGTATTTGTCACACTAACCATATGCCCCTATTGTCTGAGATGGGAAAACTCCTTTAATAAATGACCCCCAAAGACCCTAATAATGCCTGGCCCCATGACCAGTTTATCCCTACCTTCTGGATCTGTTGGGAGTTGTGTTTTTCCCCAGAGAGAGCATTCCACAGGTAACCTTCTCATGGGGGAGGTCACACATAGCAGCCATAGCACAAAATGTTGCTAGGTTAAAGGGGTTCTTGGTCTTTGACAAACTGTTTGGATATATCCCCTGTTAGGTCATATGAGAGTACAAGAAGTGATTCCCCGCTATTAGCCAGCGGGTAAAGCAGCTGTCTCTGAAGGGAAGGGAGATATACATATCTCCCTACAGGGACTAAATAACGGTACCATGCTTGGACTCTACTAGTAGCCGGAACCCGTTAAATAGGGCCAGGCCAAAACATTGCAATCCAGAACTATGTCTTCAGAAGGTCACACAGTAAGGCTTTGTAACTTTTTGGGTTTATTTGTGCACTGCCGCCTGAACTCTGCACCGCCCCCATTATAGTCAATGGGGCCGAAGCGGTAATCCGGGGGCACGTGTGCACTAGCGGCAGCACGGATCCAACAGGCTGTTCACCCGCCGGAACAGCCTGCTGGAGTTCCTTGCCACTAGTGTGAAACTAGCCTTAGACTGCTGAGCTGATTTAAGCCAGATTTATCAACTTTAAAACTTCTTATCCAAATCTTATTCCAGTGAAGGGGTGGTGTAGAAAGTGGGAGTAAAATCTCAAGACAGAAGTGTTAGCCTTAGGTTACATGCACACGACCATTGTGTGTTTTGCGGTCCACAAATGGATGGTGTCCGTTCCGCAATTTGCGGAACGGCACAGATAGCCTTTAATATAACTGCCTATTCTTGTCCGCAAAGCACGGACAAGAATAGGACATGTTATATTTTTTCTGCGGAGCAACGGATGCGGACAGCACACGGAGTGCTGTCCGCATCTTTTGCGGCAACATTGAAGTGAATGGGTCCGCATCCGAGCCGCCAAAACTGCAGCTCGGATGCGGACCAAAACAACGGCCGTGTGCATGAGGCCTTAGTCTACTTTCATACTTGCGGTTCCCCCACCCAAACAGCCTGCCAGATCCGTGCTACCGCTAGTCCAACCGTGCCGCTGGAAGTTTGGCCACAGCACGGCAAACAAGCCGAGAGGCGGACGGACAAAAACTACAGCACGCTGCGTTTTTTGTCCGAAAAGGCTATCGCAAGTGTGAAAGTAGCCGTAAATGGGTATTCTGATTATTTCATGTGCTAGGCACAGGATAGTGGATAACTAATAAGGACCCTGTACACACTGGTGTATTGTTGGCCGAACCCGCCGAGAACATATGATATCAGGGGAGAGAAGGATCTGGAGAAGTGAATATTTTCGCCTGATCTTTTTGTTCTTGTGGGATAGAGCCACTGCCAGACAGCTCTGGTCGCAGCTCATCTTCCCTCTCCCCGTTGAATACACACACGTTTGGTCGAATCAAATGTGTATGTTTATGGGGGAGCTGGGAGAGATAGCTGTCGGCCGAAAGCTACTGAACGTGCATAGCAGCCTTTACATTGGTAAGGTTTCAACCATTTGGACCCCCACTGAGCACAAGAACAGGGGTATCATTACCCAAGGGGCCCTGAAACGAATGGAGCATTAGGTCGGGAACGCTTTAGTGTTGACTATGGGGGTACTCCATAGCTGCCAACTGTCCCAAATTTGTGGGGACTGTCCCTGATGTTCAGAGACAGTCCTGACAAATTTGCGATGTCCCGGTTGAAAGTAGGCGGGGCTACTGCAAACACCATACACAAATGGGTGTTTCCAGCGGGTTCTGGGAGTTTCATGGGCCAGGGCTTTTATATGCCCAAATTTTATCAACTGAAACGTTGGTAAGTATGGGCCTCTGATGGTGCAGTTTGTGGAAGCAGTTGCCAACATGACTTCCAACTGTGCGGTTTTCATTAGCTGTCACTGATTTCCGTGCGCCAAATCTGCAGTGCTGCACAGTACCAGCAATGTAGATGAGTTATTAGCAACTCTCATCCACATCTGGCAGGAAAAATCTGCACCAGAGACCGACCCGAGTTGCAGATTCTAAATCTGCAGCATATCAATTTGTACCACATATTTTCTTTGCATTCTTCACTTTATCCAATGCAAAGAGTGAAATCTGTGTCCAGTCAGCCTTACCCGATTAAAACATATGTTTGACCCCACACAACATGCCTGTGTATCGGGTATTTAATGTTCAGCAGCTTATACACCCTAAAATCCTGTGTATGAAGAAGAATGCACATATATTGTCTCAGATATGTATTTTGACCCTTGCGACTGGCCGTCCGTTCATTATTAGTTCCTCAAGTTTCTTGTCCGATAGAGGATGACGTGATCTCTACCGTTGTGTCGCCATCATGGAGCCATTTCGCTTTACTAACCTAAAAGGATTGGGCTACACAAAAATGGCCGCCGTCTCGAATCGAATCTGCTCATACTAATGGTGAATTGCGATTGGCTGTTGCCTGACAGTCTGACAAGCAGACGGAAACATGGCGGCTCCCAGGACGGCGGCTGAGTTGGGTGAGTGATTACTATATGAGATGGGAAAACGCTAACTGAATGGAGTGAAATATCTGAACGATGTCCTCTCTGACCGGCAGAGGCCTCCCGCGGGAAGCGTGCGGCGCTGTCCATTGCTGTGATCGCTGCCGTGGTCGGATTGCCGCTGTGGTGGAAAACAACCGAGACCTACCGAGCCTCCCTGCCCTATTCCGACATCAGCCAGCTGGGCCTTCTGAGGGTGAGCAGATCGTGCCTGTCATCAGCTTCTGCCTGTGTTCATGTGGCTGGTCAATCTACATACATACAACACACGCTGGGATATGTGAGCCAAAATGTGCGCCCCCCCTTACTTAAAGGGGTGTTCCCATCTCCGACAATGTCTGGTAGGTGCAGGTCCCACCTCAGGGACCCTCACCGATCTCTAAAATGAAGCCTAACTGAGGCCAGCCGTGCCGGGTCCGGCCATCACCACGCCTTCTTATTGACCCGCCTAAAATTACTGCTTCCATTCATTTCCGGTGGAAATAGCCAAGCCAGCGCTCCGCTATTTTTGGCGGGCCCATAGAAATCAATGGAAGGCAGCATGAGCGGTGCGCCCTCCAGGACTTTGCGGGCTACGTTTACGAGATAGCTCTGGGTCCCACCTCTGGAATCCGTACCTGTCAGATAATTGGGGCATGTCCTGGCGATATTCCCCCTTTGTCTTATAGGATACAACCGCTTTAATGGGGGACCTGACCGTTCACTTGAATGGAGCTTAGCCCCGCCCAGGCCAGTTAATACTAGTTGTGACGTCACTGGGCCAGCGGTAAACTGTGAGAAGGCCACGGCACTGCCGGAGCACCGCTGCCTTCTCAAACTGCTGATCGGCGGGGGTCGCGGGTGTCGGACCCCCGCCGATCAGATGCTGATGATCTTTCCAGAGGATAGGTCATCAGTTTAAACAAACTGCAGAACCCCTTTAACAAAACTTGTGTAAGAAAACTGGCTTAGTTGCCCATAGCAACCAATCAGATACCAACTTTGATTTTCCAAATGAAAGGTGGAATCTGGTTGCTATGGGCAACTAGATCAGTTGTCCTTTACGCCAGGTTTGATCACCTCCAATGGGTTCAGCCATTAGAGAGGTGTCCACGGCTAAAAGTCTGAGTTTACTTATGGCCTCCCAGACAGCACTGGGCAGTACAAGTCGCCATCACTTCATATCATGGGTTTCCAGCGTCCCTAGCAGAGGCGGAGTGGGACCTTACAGTAGTCCCATGTTGTAGGCGAGTCCAAATTGACAGAAGGCGGGGACAACACAAGTAGGCGGGGTCAGCGATACCGTAGTGCAGCACAAAATTCCGCCCAAGCCTTACGCCACCCTTGCCAATGGGGAGTGACGGAGGCGGAGCAAGCATTCCCGGCAGATTCATTAACATTTGCAATAGTTTCCTGAGATAAATGAGGATACAACTGTACGTCACCTAAGGGCTGGAGAAGATTTCAATCTAAGCGCATGGACTGGCGGAGGACGCTGCTCCAGCAGCGCAGGGGATATCAAAGACCAGCGTAAAATGCCCCCTTTAATAAATAAGCCCACCAATCCACAACTTCTGTTCCTCGGCTTCATTGACCGGTGTCTTCCTTTAGGCAAACAGGGAGCAGCTGCACAGTGGACTCCTCTCCATGTGCCCGTCTCCATTGTAAAACTATAGGGGAGATTTATCAAACTGGTCTAAAGTAGCACTGGCTTAGTTGCCCATAGCAACCAATCAGATTCCTCCTTTCATTTTTCACTGCTCCTTTGGAAAATCAAAGGTGGAAGCTGATTGGTTGCTGTGGAGAACTAAGCCAGAGTTACTTTACACCACTTTGATAAATTACTCCATGTGTTTTCTGCAAACCTGATGACGGGTTCCCTTTCATTAGAATGGATCCCCTGCATAAGACCGCTCGCCCTCTGTATGTCTGCGACAGCAACTGTACCGCCCAGTGTGCTACCTGCATCTCTGCACACACGATGTAAGATTTGTCAGTGACATAAATTTATAGAATTCTTCTGAATATTGATCCAGTCTGATCCCCACTTGGAATGCAGCGATGCACCAACATCCAGGAATGGCAGCAGTTCCAGAGGTCACACCCCACTGGTCATAATTTGATGGTGTATCCTAGCAATATGATCACTTTTTAAGAAAGGGATTGTTTGCTCTTCAAGGCTTTTTTTTATTCACCCCCCTTCATCCGCTGTACCTGTAGAGGGAAGCATACTTACCTGCTGGGATGGCCGAGGGGATGGCCTGTGTGTTCTGCTGCTGGGATGGCCGAGGGGATGTGTGTTCTGCTGCTGGGATGGCCGAGGGCATGTGTGTTCTGCTGCTGGGATGGCCGAGGGGATGTGTGTTCTGCTGCTGGGATGGCCGAGGGGATGTGTGTTCTGCTGCTGGGATGGCCGAGGGGATGTGTGTTCTGCTGCTGGGATGGCCGAGGGGATGTGTGTTCTGCTGCTGGGATGGCCGAGGGGATGTGTGTTCTGCTGCTGGGATGGCCGAGGGGATGTGTGTTCTGCTGCTGGGATGGCCGAGGGGATGTGTGTTCTGCTGCTGGGATGGCCGAGGGGATGTGTGTTCTGCTGCTGGGATGGCCGAGGGGATGTGTGTTCTGCTGCTGGGATGGCCGAGGGGATGTGTGTTCTGCTGCTGGGATGGCCGAGGGGATGTGTGTTCTGCTGCTGGGATGGCCGAGGGGATGTGTGTTCTGCTGCTGGGATGGCCGAGGGGATGTGTGTTCTGCTGCTGGGATGGCCGAGGGGATGTGTGTTCTGCTGCTGGGATGGCCGAGGGCATGTGTGTTCTGCTGCTGGGATGGCCGAGGGGATGTGTGTTCTGCTGCTGGGATGGCCGAGGGCATGTGTGTTCTGCTGCTGGGATGGCCGAGGGCATGTGTGTTCTGCTGCTGGGATGGCCGAGGGGATGTGTGTTCTGCTGCTGGGATGGCCGAGGGGATGTGTGTTCTGCTGCTGGGATGGCCGAGGGGATGTGTGTTCTGCTGCTGGGATGGCCGAGGGGATGTGTGTTCTGCTGCTGGGATGGCCGAGGGGATGTGTGTTCTGCTGCTGGGATGGCCGAGGGGATGTGTGTTCTGCTGCTGGGATGGCCGAGGGGATGTGTGTTCTGCTGCTGGGATGGCCGAGGGGATGTGTGTTCTGCTGCTGGGATGGCCGAGGGGATGTGTGTTCTGCTGCTGGGATGGCCGAGGGGATGTGTGTTCTGCTGCTGGGATGGCCGAGGGGATGTGTGTTCTGCTGCTGGGATGGCCGAGGGGATGTGTGTTCTGCTGCTGGGATGGCCGAGGGGATGTGTGTTCTGCTGCTGGGATGGCCGAGGGGATGTGTGTTCTGCTGCTGGGATGGCCGAGGGGATGTGTGTTCTGCTGCTGGGATGGCCGAGGGGATGTGTGTTCTGCTGCTGGGATGGCCGAGGGGATGTGTGTTCTGCTGCTGGGATGGCCGAGGGGATGTGTGTTCTGCTGCTGGGATGGCCGAGGGGATGTGTGTTCTGCTGCTGGGATGGCCGAGGGGATGTGTGTTCTGCTGCTGGGATGGCCGAGGGGATGTGTGTTCTGCTGCTGGGATGGCCGAGGGGATGTGTGTTCTGCTGCTGGGATGGCCGAGGGGATGTGTGTTCTGCTGCTGGGATGGCCGAGGGGATGTGTGTTCTGCTGCTGGGATGGCCGAGGGGATGTGTGTTCTGCTGCTGGGATGGCCGAGGGGATGTGTGTTCTGCTGCTGGGATGGCCGAGGGGATGTGTGTTCTGCTGCTGGGATGGCCGAGGGGATGTGTGTTCTGCTGCTGGGATGGCCGAGGGGATGTGTGTTCTGCTGCTGGGATGGCCGAGGGCATGTGTGTTCTGCTGCTGGGATGGCCGAGGGCATGTGTGTTCTGCTGCTGGGATGGCCGAGGGCATGTGTGTTCTGCTGCTGGGATGGCCGAGGGGATGTGTGTTCTGCTGCTGGGATGGCCGAGGGGATGTGTGTTCTGCTGCTGGGATGGCCGAGGGGATGTGTGTTCTGCTGCTGGGATGGCCGAGGGGATGTGTGTTCTGCTGCTGGGATGGCCGAGGGGATGTGTGTTCTGCTGCTGGGATGGCCGAGGGGATGTGTGTTCTGCTGCTGGGATGGCCGAGGGGATGTGTGTTCTGCTGCTGGGATGGCCGAGGGGATGTGTGTTCTGCTGCTGGGATGGCCGAGGGGATGTGTGTTCTGCTGCTGGGATGGCCGAGGGGATGTGTCCTTTAAGCGGCACCTCACTGGGGGACATGCTTGGAGAAATGTCTCCTCTGCAGCGGCACACATGACCCCTGTCCATTCCAGCAGTTTACAAGCGGGGACCGGAGCACAGCGAATGCAGAAGTGGACCTGCGGAGCCGGAACCAAGTATGCTTCCTTCCACAGATCTAGCATATAGGGGGTAAACAAAAAAGCTTTAAAAAGCTGGAGAACCCCTTTAAGCACCATGGATCCTGCAATACAGCATGGAGAAAACGGCTGAAGGTGATGCTGCCCCTTGGTTTAGGTGATCGGCAGTAGTCAGTCCTCCACTTCCCTGCATGTCCCTCAAAACTGACATCCTTGAAGGCCACATAAGAGGGTATCCACATAATAACTGAGACCATCTTCCTAGGATATCCCTTCATTCAGAGGTTGCAATAATGCCTGTACAAGGGTCATAGACGCTTGTTCAGGCCATTTTACTCCCTGGAAAAAGTCTAAGGTGTACCAATACGCCTTAGACTTTTCCCTGCTTTTCATCAGCGCAGGGCGCGCTGTGAACGGCACAGGCAGCGTAGCAATGCTGCCTGCAGTAACCAATAGCAAAGCTCCATACAGTAAGGAGCTTTGCTATTGGTTAGTTTGGGCGGGCGCCAGAGCGATACAGCGCCCTGCAGCAGAGGAAGCCGGAAGGAGGAGTGGCCGACGCCCGGGGTTGGCTGAAGGGCGCGCTGTGCAAGGACCCCGAGAAGCATGGCGGCGGAGGAACTGAAGCCTACAGCCCAGACATCAAGATGGAGCTGCAGAATGAGGTGACAGCGCAGGGTGTAATGTATGTAGTGAATGCAGGCAGGCTATTACAGCCAAGTGGTAGATCCACTATATTGGATTGGACTTGGCTATATTTGCCTGATGTTAGACCAGTAATGGTTCCCCCGCATAACTATCCACCTCTTAGGCCCCGTTCACACCAGCGCTATTTATTTCTGTTGTTCTGCTCATCTAATGGAGCAGAACAATAAAAATAATGGAAGTGGGTTTTTGCCATACATTCAACACACAACAGACGCCATACTGTGGCATCCAGCCCCATGGAGATCCATTGTAAAAACAAACACAAAAAAAGGATACTTTATTTTGCAGAATTCTGCAGGATGGGAAACCCTAGTCTAACACATTTTTTTTATCCTACAAAGTCCAGCAAAAAAAAAAAAATATATATATTTATTTATTTATAATTTTTTTTTTTACAATGGAACTATGGTGACGGATGCCACAGTGCGGTGTCTGGTAACATATATAAGTTTTTTGTGTGTACATTAAATGTATGAAAAAAACCGTGATGTGAACCCAGCCTAGCTGACAGGGAAGAATCTGAACGGACTCCGCCGACTATGATGGAGACCGTTCAGTTTCCATTCATGAGCCTGTCTTTTTACCATCATATAGGGCTTTTTTGTCTGGCCTTTTTGACAAAATCTGCAACAGAGGCTCCAAACCTCGAACGCAGATGTGAGCAAGTGTAGGCCTATGTATTATGTATATGAATTACTGCAAATTTTGTGCTCCTTCTCGGGTAAAAATACTCTTCAAAAATGGTCAGAGGAGTATTTCTACTTTGCTGGAAAAAATGTAGAGTCCGACCTCTGCCTTCATTTCATGGGAATACTTTTTAGAATGGCCTGCATGCTTTTCAGTTGGGACATGCAGGGAGTATATACATATATCCTTCTGAATCTGAGATTTGTCCGTAGGAGTAAGAAAGGGGGCATATTGCGTATTTATGCACAAGGTCTTGTAATGAGGTGTCCATCATATGGCAATGTGGTGTAAAGTGATTAGGATCTATCATAATCTTCTCGCTTCTCTCCTTCAGCTTCAGCTCACGGTCCCTGTAGAAGTGGTGTTCTCTAAAGGAACATTGACGGCAGAGCAGCAAAGGAGAATCCCGGCTTCAGATGTAAAGGAAAAGGAGACTGTACTGAACAGTGAGTACCTTCCCAGGAGATGGTTTCACTGCACAAGGCTTCTGTCAGGAAATATCATTCATGTATGTTCACTAGTCAAACAAGCCTAAATGGGAGTGCCTTCAATTATAAAACTTAAAGAGGACCTTTCACTAGAATAAAAAATGTTAAATATTATCCCTGGGCGCCGCTCCGTTCTCCCGGTATAGGCTCCGGTAGCTTCATATGTTCGGTTCAACTGGGTGAGCTGAGCGCTGCGATTGGCCAGCGCTACAGCCTGGGAGAAGGAGACGCCGGCAGGTTCCACCCAGTTGAACCGAACATATGAAGATACCGGAGCCTATACCGAGAGAACGGAGTGGCGCCCAGGGATAATAGTAAGAGCAGGGAGATCCCTGGGCGCCGCTCTCCATGTCTGTATGCTTAGTTTACATTTTTTATTCTAGTGAAAGGTCCTCTTTAAAGAGGTTGTCTCACTTCTTCAAATAGCATTTAATATGTAGAGAAAGTTAAAGGGGTTGTCCCACTTTGCTTTTTCAATCTTACCAGCAGTAAATGTCCTGATAACTTCCTGGTTTGGCTCAGGCAGTTGAGTGAAGGCCGGCCACGCCTCCTCATGACTCACCCTGAGAGTGAAGGCCGGCCACGCCTCCTCATGACTCACCCTGAGAGTGAAGGCCGGCCACGCCTCCTCATGACTCACCCTGAGAGTGAAGGCCGGCCACGCCTCCTCATGACTCACCCTGAGAGTGAAGGCCGGCCACGCCTCCTCATGACTCACCCTGAGAGTGAAGGCCGACCACGCCTCCTCATGACTCACCCTGAGAGCTCAGTCCTTGCGTGCTCGTTCATGTGGATGAGTCATCCTTCTGGAGCCTGCAGAGTATGTAAAGCCCATCCCCCTGCTGGGGAATCACTCAGTGACCACTGACCAATGCTAGTGAACTAATGTAGTAGTAACTTGTGGCTGTCCTGCATTCTAATACACTTTTACACATAAAACCTGTGTTACAAACCCATTCTGTGCAGCAAAAATAATAAATCACTACAGCCCAAATGCATGTTAGCTAGTAGCCATATGATCTGTGCTAGATATAGATATAGATATATTCACTGACTTATTACCCAGCTTTCCCGGTATCAGATATTATCACTGACTTATTACCCAGCTTTCCCGATGTGTGATATTATCACTGACCTATTACCCAGCTTATGGGGGGGGGGGGGGCATCTGTGGATGGCACTTATGGGGGTGGGGGGGGCATCTGTGGATGGCACTTATGGGGGGGGGGGGGCCATCTGTGGATGGCATTTATGGGGGGGGCATCTGTGGATAGCACTTATGGGGGGGCATCTGTGGATGGCACTTATGGGGGTGGGGGCATCTGTGGATGGCACTTATGGGGGTGGGGGCATCTGTGGATGGCACTTATGGGGGGGGCATCTGTGGATGGCACTTATGGGGGGGCATCTGTGGATGGCACTTATGGGGGGGCATCTGTGGATGGCACTTATGGGGGGGGGGGCATCTGTGGATGGCACTTATGGGGGGGGGGGCATCTGTGGATGGCACTTATGGGGGGGGGGCATCTGTGGATGGCACTTATGGGGGGGCATCTGTGGATGGCACTTATGGGGGGGCATCTGTGGATGGCACTTATGGGGGGGGGGCATCTGTGGATGGCACTTATGGGGGGGGGGGGCATCTGTGGATGGCACTTATGGGGGGGGGGCATCTGTGGATGGCACTTATGGGGTGGGGGGGCATCTGTGGATGGCACTTATGGGGTGGGGGGGCATCTGTGCATGGCACTTATGGGGTGGGGGGGCATCTGTGCATGGCACTTATGGGGTGGGGGGGCATCTGTGGATGGCACTTATGGGGTGGGGGGGCATCTGTGGATGGCACTTATGGGGTGGGGGGGCATCTGTGCATGGCACTCATGGGGTGGGGGGGGCATCTGTGGATGGCACTCATGGGGTGGGGGGGGCATCTGTGGATGGCACTCATGGGGTGGGGGGGGGCATCTGTGGATGGCACTCATGGGGTGGGGGGGGGGCATCTGTGGATGGCACTCATGGGGTGGGGGGGGCATCTGTGGATGGCACTCATGGGGGGGGGGGGGCATCTGTGGATGGCACTCATGGGGTGGGGGGGGCATCTGTGGATGGCACTCATGGGGTGGGGGGGGCATCTGTGGATGGCACTCATGGGGTGGGGGGGGCATCTGTGGATGGCACTCATGGGGTGGGGGGGGCATCTGTGGATGGCACTCATGGGGTGGGGGGGGCATCTGTGGATGGCACTCATGGGGTGGGGGGGGCATCTGTGGATGGCACTCATGGGGTGGGGGGGGCATCTGTGGATGGCACTCATGGGGTGGGGGGAATCTGTGGATTGCCGCCTGGACTCCTTCTGGGCACCAGAGAGCACGGCGTCCTCGGTTGCTATGACGCTGTGCGCTCCCTCCTGCTGCCGGAAAACAGTAATACACTGCTATGATCGGGCGCCCGCGCATGCGCAAAACTATGCGGCGTGCGCCCTCACAGTGTGAGTGAGAGGCTGGCTGCAGGATCGCAATAGATACCAGTGCGCAGGTGCGGCATGGATGCGGCTGGCGAGATGTGGCCGTATCCATGGGATACCAGCACAAACAAAGGGGAGTGAAAGGAGCATTTTTAGACTGAATAGTAGGGATCGACCGATATTGATTTTTTAGGACCGATACCGATACCGATAATCTGTGAACTTTCAGGCCGATAGCCGATAATTTATACCGATATTCAGTTTTTGTTTTTTTTTTAGAAAAAAAAAAATCCTACACAAATCTGCTGTTAAATTAACATGTTTATTGTTAACATTTAGATTTTTTTGTAAATCTTTCTTTTTCATTGGTGATACGAGTCAAATACAACAAATTGTACCACTTATTTTTCTTTAAATATCAGTCAAAAGGTAACAACTAACAAGAAAGAACAACAATGTTCAAATGTGGACATCACCTGATTCACCTCCCACCACCACAGGTTGACATGTTTCAAACTGTAGCGTTCTTAGGCTACTTTCACACTTGCGGCAGAGAAATCCGGTAGGCAGTTCTGTCGCCAGTTTTTTTGGCCGGAGATAAAACCGTAGCATGCTGCGGTTTTATCTCTGTCCTGATCAGTCAAAAAGACTGAACTGAAGACATCCTGATGCATCCTGAACGGATTGCTCTCAATTCAGAATGCATTAGGATAAAACTGATCAGTTCTTTTCTGGTATAGAGCCCTGTGATGGAACTCTATGCCGGAAAAGAAAAACGAAAGTGTGAAAGTAGCCTAAGTTGTAACCTCCTGGACATTCGAAACATGTCAACCTGTTATGGTGGGAGGTGATGTCCACAAGATGAAACCTGTGATATGAAATTAAAAATAAATACAATGCAAGTGCAACGGTAAATTTTTCCAGTGCTGGAATTTATCCTTTCACATTTATGTGCCGAGAGCCCGCCTTGGTACACAATGAGAGAATATTTAGAATTTCTTCAATACTTCCAGTTGAGAAGGAGTACATTGTAGTGCAGAAAGCACAACATTTCTGCATGCCCTCCTGTTAAACGGCTTCTGTTCCTTTCGTAGATTGCTGAGACTTCACTAAAAACACGCTCACTAGGTACAGAGGAGGGTGGAGAGCAAAGGTATCTTCTGGCATAAGAAGCAAGGGTTTTAAAGCGTGCCTCATTTTCTTTCCACCACTCAAGTGGATTGTCCTTTCTATTGATCACTGGTTCTTTCAAATAAAGATGAAGCTCATAATCAAGGCAGATTTTTGGTATAATTAGAGAATCCTCTACATGAGGCCCCAATAAAACGCTGAACATGGCATCAATTTGGCCATGTTTAAGCCTTTTTTCCATGTGTTTCCTTTTTGGGAATTTGTATGTTTCTGTGGCATCATCAACCTGCTCTTCCAGACTAGTAGTACTAGTAGTAGGCTCTTCCAGACTAGTAACATCAGGCTCTTCCAGATGTGACCTTTCTAGAACCTGCACCTCCTTTTGCATATCTTCTGTCAGCCATTCTTTTGCCTTGCTCAATACATTATCAGAAGAGAAAGCATGATGTTTGAATCGAGGATCTAAAAGACATGCCAACACTACGTTTATATTCTCTTCATACCACAAAAAACGTTTGTTGAGGCTTTCCTTCATGACCTCCCTAAGCGTTTTAATGCCTCGTGTAGTGGGCCCTTCATTCTCTTGAAGAAGCATCTTCAGCACTCTCACACATGGAATGACGGATGACACACTTGAGTCGTTATGGCTAACCTCTAGGGTCACTTCCTCTATTGGGAGGAGGGTCTGAATCAGATTTGCTACAATCTCCCACTGATCAGCATTAGGGCAGGAATATCCTCCATGTTCACCGGCGTAGATGCTAAGAGCTCGCTTCTGTTCCAGCATTCTTTGTAGCATATGGAGTGTGGAGTTCCACCGTGTTGGAACAGCCTGAATCAGGCTGTTTTGGGGCAGGCCAAGGTCTGACTGAATGCACCTCAGTCGGTGCTTGGCAATAAATGAATGGTGGAAATGACTTGCGCACTTCTTTAGCATTGCAATTATGTCGATCACAGCTCTCTGGCTTGACAGACCATCATTTACTACAAGTTGCAGGGTGTGTGCCATGCAGCTGAGATCTGACACTTCAGCAAGCTTCATTCCTTTCACCATGTTTGCTCCGCTGTCTCGAAGCACAAGCATCACTCGATCTTTGGTTATCCCCCAGTCATCAAGCATGCCTAGAAACATTTCTTTAATGTACTCGCCAGTGTGGGATCCTTGCATCACCTTTGTGTTCAACACCAACTGCCTTTTTGTCCATCCATTATCAATGAAGTGACACGTAAGACTCATTAGTGATTCTGTTGATCCAGACCAGCAGTCGGTAGTGAATGAGAGTGAATAGCCAGCGTCCTCTGGTTGTAACATTGTTTTCACTTTCTGAACCACCTTGTGATGAATCTTTGGCAGCATTTCCGTTCTGTAAAACTTTTCATTTTTCAGTGTGTACCTTGGCTCAACTATGGACATCAAGCGCTTAAAGCCAGAGTCAGACACCATTGTAAATGGCTGGTTATCCGTAACCATCATCTCTGTGATTGCTCTGTCCAGAAGTTGGGATCTTTCATCGGAATTTTGCCACTTTGTGTGTTTCTGAAATAGGTCTTTTATTTTTGGCTGGAGTAGAGTTGGTGTTCTTTTTCTGCGTTATTAAATAATTCAACATGATTAATTCTTAGATGGGTCCAAAGATTTGATGTATTCTTTGTTTTTGCAGTTGCAGATCCCATGCTCACATTGATTTTGCATGTGTTGCACATTGCCCGTCCTGGGGAGGGTTGACTAAAATAGTCCCAGACTATACTTTTATTTTTTCTTTGTGCATCCACCTGCATTGAAAGAAGAGGGTAACATGACTACTAGTGCTATTAGCCTTTTAGGAACAGTACAGATTAAGGAACAGCGTGCAAGAAATATGTGGAATTGAGGGGGGAGTAAAATATATATAGAACAATAAAAGCTTGTGAGGTGGAGTGGAGTGTATGATGTAGTATATGAGCTGAGGTGTGTGTGTGTGTATATATATATATATATATATATATATAACACTGTAGTCTGTAACTGTATATGTATAATATAATGAGGTATACTATATTAAATATATATATATACCTCACATATACAGTGTGTTAAACCTCATACTACATCACACACTTCTTAGGCTTCATGGCATGCACACATAGCTGTTTTGGTCCGCATCCAAGCCGCATTTTTGGCAGCTCAGATGCATACCCATTAACTTCAATGGGGCCGCAAAAGATGCAGACAGCACTCCGTGTTCTGTCCGCATCCGTTGCTACCTTCCATGGCCCCGCGAAAAAAATATATAACCTGTCCTATTGTCTGCGCTTTGCGGACAAGAATAGGCAGTTATATTAAAGGCTGAGTGTCCGTGCCGTTCCGCAAATTGCAGAACGTGCACAGACGCCATCCGTGTTTTGTGGACCGCAAAACACACCAAGGTCGTGTACATGAGGCCTTATACATACCTCATATTACACATATACAGTGTATAATACCTCGCTCAAGTCATAACTACATCATACTCTCCTTAAAGTCCTTATATACCTGATAATAGTATGCATAATATATGTGTGTTGTGTGTATGTGTATATATATATATATATATATATATATATATATATATATATATATATACCTCATAGTCATACTATTATACATATACCGTGTGTATTATATACCTCATATTCATACTACATCATACACACATTATAGTATGTAATTGTAATGTGTGTATGATGTAGTATGAGGTATATAATACATATATAACACACTGTATATGTATAATAGCATGAGGTATATATAACACAACTATGTATAGGTATACTATTATCAGGTATATAAAGACTCTAAGGAGTGTATGATGTAGTATGAGCGAGGTATATGATAGAATATAACACACTGTATGTGTGTAATATAATGAGGTATAGGAGTCCTTATATATACCTCATTATATTACACACATACAGTGTTATATATCATATACCTCGCTCATACTATTATCATACACTCCTTAGAGTCCTTATATACCTGATAATAGTATACCATCATATACTGTGTTATATACCTCATATAACACATATACAGTGTGTTATATGTATTATATATACCTCATACTACATCATACACGCATTACAATACAATTACATACTATATAATGTGGCACTGTGTATGATGTAGCACGGTCGAGGTATAGAATACATGATATAACACACTGTATAATAGTATATGAGCCTGAGGTATATAAGGTGATTCAGATCGTAGGAAAAATATGACGGCGCACGTATTTATTTTACCATGGCACAACTGTATATGGAGTCTAGACTAGACTGTAATGGTGGCAGCCGCAGGCACTCTGGTTCTCGCCTCTGCCCAACACTGTGACCGCCTCCAATGACGTCAGCGTCTGCTACGGAGTTCCGTTCGGCACGTTGAAGGCAGACACGCCCACAAGCGTAGTCTCTCCTGTAGTCCCGCGATAGTTGGCACTGGCAGCCGAAAGACATGGCCGGACTGACTTCGGACGGGCACATGCAGCGAGCGGCGGGCAGAGGGTGGCGGGCGGCGTAAGCATTATCGGTGGTATCGGCAGTTTAGATGCCGATACCGATAACTTGCAAAAACATGAATATCGGCCGATAATATCGGCCAAACCGATAATCGGTCGATCCCTACTGAATAGTATGTTTTTTTTAATTACATGTATTATAAGAAATGTTCAGTGGGGGGCAATGATTTAATGTAACCCTATTTAATGAAGTGGGACAACCCCTTTAATACAAGCCACTTACTAATGTATTGTGATTGTCCATATTGCCTCCTTGGCTGGCTGGAATAATTTTTCCATCACATTATGCACTGCTCGTTTCCATGGTTACGGCCACCCTGCAATCCTTTAGCGGTGGTTGTGTTTGCACACTATAGGAAAAAAGCACCAGCCCATGTGCGCTCCCACGGTCCCGGGCACCAAAGAGGCTTGCAGTTTTTCCTATAGTGTGCAAGCACGACCACCACTGCTGGATTGGAGAATGAACTGCAATTCAGGGTCCGCGCTTGAACTTCATCAGTAAGGAACAGTTCACACACAGCAACACTTCCACAAGACGATTTTATCTCGGTTTCAAACAATTCAAGCTCCTTGGTCTCAATATCCACCAGCAATCGCAGCTCTTTTGTCCTTAAAGAGGAACACGACATAGTGCAATACCCACGGGTTATTGAAACGCTACGTATTTTATTTTACTTACACTTGTTCACATCACATATAAAATCAGTTTGCCCAACCCGGGTTTCGCTGTCCGCTTCTTCTGGGGCGTTCCTCTCCTCTCCAGTTAACACAACTGAAAAAAACTCTAATCTCTGGTCACACGTGGTAAGTCTCTGTGTTATTTCCGTTAGATCGACTTCCAAATAAAATAAAAATAATCATTTTAAATACTATGTATGTGGCCAAAGAAATAGGCACTACGATGCGTGTCTGAACACCTTCCTATTGGAGAGGAGAGGAACGCCCCAGAAGAAGCGGACAGAGAAACCCGGGTCGGGCAAATTGATTTTATATGTGATGTGAACAAGTGTCGATCTTGTAAGTAAAATAAAATACGTAGGGTTTCAATAACCCGTGGGTATTGCACTATGTCGTGTTCCTCTTTAAGGATAAAAGAGCTGCGATTGCTGGTGGATATTGAGACCGAGGGGCTGGAATTGTTTGGAATCGAGATAAAATCGTCTTGTGGAAGTGTTGCTGTGTGTGAACTGTTCCTTACTGATGAAGTTCAAGCGCGGACCCTGAATTGCAGTTTATTTTGGTTAAGAAAGGAGAAGAGACCTACTCCTGTTGTTTGGGACTGCTGCTGATTGTGCCGCTTGGAAGACCACACCAAATATCTTTTGTTTCTTGGATTGGAGAGTGGTCTTAACCAATAAATAATAATAATAAATATAACTTTTAAAATAAAAAATCGTAGGTGCATCAAGTGTCCAGCGCACATAAAATAAAGAAATCTTACCACACTTTTCTTAATTGTTTGAGGAAGGACAGAAAGGTTATCAGCGTGGGATTCCTGGACTGATGTCCCCATCCAGTTACTCAGAGCACCCACTCAAAAAAGGCGACCCCCTGGACCATCCGTATAGAATACCCAACATGCACTCTATTGCAGATTGTACCAGCTCTGCATCAGGTGATAGTGTGTGCCAGGGGGTATCTGGAAAGAATTTTCCAACCCGGTTCCACTGGATAAGGATATCCAGTTTTATCAGCGGACCATAAGTAAAGTTGTGACCTCAAAAGGAGAAAAAAGGCATCTAACCCACAAATGTAAGCTGTGTGGGCTGATATGCTAAGTTTCCCTATGTGAGAACGTATGGCTCCAGAGCAGACGGAGAGTCGGATGTATGGTTGATAGACAGCATCTAGACAGATGTTAGGGATGGTCTAAGGGGGTTACCCATTTCGGGTGCTTAACTAACTGGACAGGGAGATTAGTCCAGGCCAAGTAGGGACAGGAATCCAGCTCTGCCCGGACCTACTTTGATAACCTTTCGCTCCCTCTTCCTCAAATGACCAAGAAAAATGTGGTAAGATCATTCTTCATTTTATGTGCACTGGACACTTGATGCACCTACGATTTTTTTTATTTTAAAATGTACTGCATATGGGTCATTCACTTTGTCTTTGCTATTATCTACTGTAATAAATGTTCGGTTGTATTATTGAAGTTACACCTTGTAGGCTTGTTTCCCTAGTGAGCACACATTGAATCCTGGCTACTTGTGATTGTACTGATTGCAGCCATGAATCACGGTGGCTGTGTTGTCTTAGAATATCATTCATGACCTATGCTTATAATAAGTCCTCTACGGTATGTGTGATCTTTGGGGGTCTGACCCCTAAAATTGGTAAGAGGAGGCTGGGGTCCTCATGTCGCAGCCCGATTTTACTGGAATGGGACAGAGCTGCACTACTGAAGCCAGCCACATGGGTGTGTTGGGTATTTAGCCCCTTTGTCTTTACTGATTGTAGTCATAGGTTGGGCCCCGCTGAACACACATTGATGGTCTTTTCGTTGGATACGCCATCCGTATTATTTCACGAAAATCCCCATTAGGATACGTCCGTGCAGGGTGTGTACACTGTGGAATTATAGAAGGAAAATCTGCAGCAGCAAAGTCTGTGATTAAACAAATTTAATCCGCACAGACATTGACCTATGGTGTGGATCTTATAGCCACGCCGTGACAAGTTATGCTGCGGATTTCACCCTTTGCAATCCATAGGGTGATATCTGTGGCAAATCCGCAGCAAAATCAGCAATACGTCTGCAGGTAAGTGGTGGGGATTTTGATGCGGATTTTGTGTGCATCTACAGCGGATTTTTCTACTGCAGTTTGTGGAAGTATCCTTAATGGAGCTTTCCGGTACTTAGATATTGACATCCTGTCCTCAGGATAGCTCCAGCACTCTGCACCAACACTGATCAGCCACTTCGGGCAGCTGCTGACGCTGGTAAGTGCACAGTGGATGGAAGGCTCCATGAATACCGCAAACGAATTTCACAAGACAAATATCATTTTATTCTGCAGCATCAACCCTACCAGGCAGTGTGTCTTGTTTAATAGGGTTGATCCTACGGACAGGTGCTTTTAAAGTCCTTCAAATTCATTTAGAGTCATATAAATTCCTCTGCAGTTTCCTCCTTCAAATAACGGTCAGGCCACTGGCAGCCCCCAAGCCGCTTATTGCAGAACACGGTGACAATCAGTCGAAGGCCTCATGCACACGGCAGCTGGGCGGCCGTGGCGGTATTGCGGCCCGCAAACAGCGGAACGGAGTCACGGAACAGAACACCGGATGCACTATGTAGTGCTTCCGTGGTGTTTCTTTCCGTGGTTCCGCACCGCAAAAAAATATGACATCATATTTTTTCGCAGTGCAGACATACCACAGACCCATTCATGTGCATGAGGCCTAAGTAGGAACAGACCACTATTAAAGGGATTGTCCAATCGCCATTAGCAGCGGCTGATACCAGTAGGTGTCCTGTAGTAATTTACATGGGAATTGAACATTTTGTAGCCATTCCATGTAACCTAACAAAGGTTGAGACAGAACAAATATTTACCCAATGCATCAGCATAAATTTGATTGTCATATTTGGTAAAACTTGGTTTTTCTTTTCCGCAGTAATTTTTAAGTAACAGAATTAATTTTATGAATTACATTGATATATATTTTGTGCTTTCCCTGCAGCTCACACGACTTTTAATTGCCGCTATGAGTTCCGATACAGGAGGACAACCCACGAGGAGGACGAGCTTTTGTCATTGCCCACCTTGGCCGGTGTGTAACAGTTCCATGTTCCTTTGATGCATTTTATTGTTTCTTCTTTACATATAGAGGTGTACAGCTGTAGCAAAATGGAGGATAAAACTGTACAATATTAGAGCAGTCCCCACATTACAATGTTAAATGGACATTTCGTTAGACACACGGCCTTGTGATGCGAGTAGCGCACATTTTACAGCCAGTTTTAGGAGCCATCAGTAACAGTCGTCTGGCTGTTTTGCTCACATGGAGTGACAACATGGGGGCAGCGAATGTACAGTCCTTAGGTGTGTATAGGGGTTACGCTTATAGGTGGAAAAGTTCTTGAGCAGCCTTATAGCGTATACATGTTACTGTAGTAGGGCTTGGCGGTTAATTGGATCGGATTTATTAATCTCTATCTCAATGAACATCGATTCAGATTTTATCAGAATCGTAAAATCAATATTGGCCCAGACGGGGCCACACAAACACCACAGGAGCCTGGCACTCACTGAAGCTGGGCTCCTGCTGTAACAGCCGGGATCAGATATCACTCCGATCCCAACTGTTTCACCCCCTGGATGCCACAATCAATAGCAACCACAGCAACTGGAGAGTTAGACAAAAGGAGAAGGCTTCCTTTCTCTCCATTGGCTCCTTAGTGAACGCAATCACAGGGTGCCAAATCATTGCCACAGACCTACTACAGGCCCCCAGGCCTGCCATGACTGAGTGCCACTGACGCAGCAGTAATAGGCTGTAATGCATTGGTATACAATCGTACAAAGCCATAGATTAAAAATGTATGGCTATCTAAGTGCAAGAACGCAAAAACTAAAATTTCATGTGGCTTTGACTCCAAAATAGTACTTTAGTATAGGGGGTTAACTGGTTTGGATTCTGACCACTGAGACCCCCATCGATCCAGAGAACACGGGGTCCCAGTCCCCCATCCTAATGAAGCAGCTGGTGTGCGGCCTTTCACTGCATTCATTCTCTACGAGACTGCTGTACAGTAGCAAAACGAGAAAACGTTCTCCATGTGTGAAGTCCCGCTGTCTTGTTCAGTAAAGTCTGTTCACATACTGCACGGTGCTCCTTCCTGGAACATGGCCACTGATGGAGGGGCACGTGCTAGATCCGTCCATCAGTGGCCTCCATTGAATAACACTGTGAACGGCATTAGCAACCAGTGCAGGCACCGTGCCAGTCCTACAGTGGTCACATGAATAGGGACAGAATGCGATTCCTTCTGGTCTGGTGCTGGAATGACAGAAAATAAAGACAACATAAACCTAGCGCCATCACAGTGGTACAGCTGTGATAGAATCGGTGTAAAGTCCGTCACTTTTCCTTATGCCGTCTCCATCAACATATATGGCATTTGCCATGTTTTAGGACTCCACCTAGACACACTGATTTTCTAGACACTTTTGAAAATGTTGGTGAAGCGCAAAAAGTGTCTAAAACATACAACAATTCTGGCTCAAGGTATGTACACCAGTTTTTTTGGGGGTTTTTTTTGTGCAGTTTGCCCCAGAATTCTGGAACGTTTTCCATTTTCCAATATTCAAAATATCCAATGCCCGATCCCAGTTAGTCTCCCCTGTGTCCTGGGTACATGCAGGCCTTGCCTCTGCTGATCATCCCCAGAAGGACAGAGATGAGGCCTTTTAGAAGCCATTGGGAACCTGCACGTGTCTATGCAGTATAAGAAGGTCCCAGGTCCCAGTTTCTCTCCATGATGTCCCGATATCACACAGGCTTTTCCTCCATAGGTCAGCCATTTTATTACAAAATCTGCTTTTCAGACCTACACATTTTAGAGGCTGCTGGCAACCTGCAAGCTTTTGTGGACCTTATTTGCAGACTATGACATGTTCTATAAAGTATTACTATATAGATTTACAGGGTTACATATGCAGAAGGGTTACAGAAGACCTTCTTCCCCTGTTTGTCCTCACGGATTCTCAGTATCATGTAGACCGCTCCTCTACAGATTGGTCTCTGGAGGTCACAGCACAACTATGGTGAAAGAAAAAGAAAGTCTTGCCCCCTATGTGACTGAATTAGGCAATTTTCAATGTACTTTTTTAGAACCATTACTCTTACCTGTATAATCATTATGAGGCCAGAAGGCACTGAATGTGTAACTATAATTTCTACATATCAGTAGAATTGTCACATTACGTTAAGATTATGACCAAATTGTCTGACAACCTTCGTCCCAATCTTCAGCCGTCCGTCCATTGTCCAGATCTTCTGCTTGGTATAAGGACAAAAATCTGATAAAGGTCTAAACCAGGGGTGCACAACCGGCGGCCCTTGATACCATTCTGTGTGGCCCCCAACCATCTGGTAACAGACATGTATATCTAGGTCTCGTGGCTGCTCACATGTATCTTTTTCATGTATTCTCCCATTAGATAGGAGCTCTGAAAGTGTAACTAGCCATTTGTGATATATACTGTATGTTCAATATGTCATAAATATAGTAGTTCAGTTTGTAATACCCCTTTAACTTTTATTTTTGGCTCTTGGAATTGGTTCAGGCTGACAATGTGGCCCCCAACCAGAAAAGGTTGTGCACCCCTGCTCTAAACAGAGGACATTACGTGACTTTGCTATGATCTGTGGCCTGACATCCGTGCACCACATCTGAAATCTACGTCAGCTTGGCGCTCGTGTAGATTTCAGGTAGGAGTCGTTCTGGTGTGTACGGTAATTTATGATAAAGCCTCTTTCCACTCACCGCCCACCTTTCTGAAAAGTGGAAACAAACCCCACAAAGTCAGCATGAGCCGGTGTAGATTTGTGCTATAATTTATGCCAGTTTCTGCATCTGTTTAGGAGCCCCATCCACTTTTTTATTTTTTTTTAAACAGTAAGAGTGGTGCAAAAAAAAAAAAAAGAATTTAAGTCGCAATTTCTATATGCAAGGAAACTGGCTACAACCTTTGATAAGTTCCCTCCATAACCCCATATCCCAAATTTCTAGTTATATAAATGTGTATACCTTCCAATGTTTTAAAAAAAAAAATTGAAACTGGTAGTAAAATGGAGGCAGATTTTCCTCTAAGGGCTCTTTCACACTTGCGTTGTCCGGATCCGGCGTGCACTCCATTTGTCGGAATTACACGCCGGATCCGGAAAAACGCAAGTGAACTGAAAGCATTTGAAGCCGGATCCGTCTTCAAAATGCGTTCAGTGTTACTGTGGCACCCAGGACGCTATTAAAGTCCTGGCTGCCATAGTAGTAGTGGGAAGCGGGGGAGCAGTATACTTACAGAATGACGTCAGAGCGCCCCATGCGCATGGATGACGTGATCCATACGTGTGGGGCGCCCTGACGTCACTCTGGAGCGCCCGGGGAGCCGCACGGACTGTAAGTATACTGCTCCCCACTACACTTTACCATGTCTGCCAGGACTTTAGCGTCCCGGCAGCCATGGTAACCACTCTGAAAAAGCTAAACGTCGGATCCGGCAATGCGCCGAAATGACGTTTAGCTTAAGGCCGGATCCGGATCAATGCCTTTCAATGGGCATTAATTCCGGATCCGGCCTTGCGGCAAGTGTTCAGGATTTTTGACCGGAGCAAAAAGCGCAGCATGCTGCGGTATTTTCTCCGGTCAAAAAACGTTCCGGTCCGGAACTGAAGACATCCTGATGCATCCTGAACGGATTTCTCTCCATTCAGAATGCATTAGGATAAAACTGATCAGGATTCTTCCGGCATAGAGCCCCGACGACGGAACTCTATGCCGGAAGAAAAGAACGCAAGTGTGAAAGAGCCCTTATTCTGCTGGAAAACAGCTCCAGAGAAGCGCTTTCCTTATATTGGATATTGTATATTTTTCAGCTCGGCTGCTCCATTTTCCCCGCTGTGCCCCCCCGTTCACTTTTGCCGCCCTGTATGCTAATTAGTAGCATCGGCACAGGGAGGAGGAGACGGCCGTGTTTCTCAAGGGGCGTCCCCTTCTCCCTGGCTGCGAGTTGTCCAATCGCTTCGGAGAGCGTCACAGCCAGGGAGAGAAAAAAAGCTAACCTTCTCCCTGTGATTGGACAACTCGCAGCCAGGGAGAAGGTGACGCCCCTTGAGAAACACGGCCGTCTCCTCCTCCCTGTGCCGATGCTACTAATTAGCATACAGGGCGGCAAAAGTGAACGGGGGAAAATGGAGCAGCCGAGCTGGAAAAAAAAGCGCCCTGATATCTACTAGTAAAGCCCTACACTGCCAGATACTAGTATTGTAACGTCAGGACCAGTGAAAGGTCCTCTTTAAGTCTTAAAATATAGAGATTTTGATTTTAGGCCATATCGCCAGCCCTACATTGTATAGAGACTTGTTAGGTCAGCTCAAGGTAACTGTTCACCCGATCCTTTTGTTCTCCCAGGAGATAAGCTGCCACCACAGGTATCTGGCATGCTCGGCCGAATTGGACATGTATGTGTATGGAGGAGTTGGGAGAGACCGCTGGGGACCTTTAGTGAGACAGTGATTGGCTGCTCTACACCTGAAGCTTTCTGTAGGAGTACAAGGGGAGCACCTTATGAATGATATAGATTGCTCCATACATTTTAATTAGGGTTGCTCGAGAAGCCATTCCAACCCTGCAGGAAATAGCCTTCGTGCTGAACACAGACAATGATTTGTTTCACTGTATTGGTTCATCTCTGATAGCTGTGAGCCCTAGATGACCATATAAAACAGCTTTCAGAATGGAAACGTGGCGCCCTCTAGTGTCAACTACAGAAAATAACAATAGATGTTATGCTGCCAAGTCTAAATTTGGGAGAAAGAACAGAGCTGCACACATGAAAAGTGGATGTGATAGTCAGCAAAGACAAGTATTTCCCACAGATGAGGTGACTAATAGTAATTCAATATCAGGACAGAAAAAGTCAAAAGGTATTCTGCATTTAAACACTGGGTACCAAAAGGGCGTGCCCACCAGTGCACATGGAAAACGTCTCCTCCACTGCAGTTAAATTAAACGCTACTGAAGCCCTGGCTGCCATGGTAATCTCCATGCTGCTGTGTGTACTGTGCACAGGGCAGCAGGGAGAGTGTGAGGGCCTATTCACCATAATAGAGCTCTATTAGGGTGAATAGGACAAGGGATGAAAAGATCCCAGGTTCTAGCCCCTAAAGGGGGAAATAGTTATTATATAAATAGTAAAAAAAAAAAAATACTAAGTATAAATCACCCCCTTTCCCAATTTTACATATAAAATATATAAAAAAATAATAAATAAACATATTACATATCGCCACGCCCAAAAAAGTGTGAACTATTAAAATATATATTAAAAATAAATAAATAAAAACGGCGGCATTCGCCAATTTTTTTATTTTTTTTTGTCACTGTGTCCCCCAAAAAAATAGGATCGGACTGTTCGATTATGGGCCGGACGTTCCATAAAATGCAGAGTGCACGCTGCTTTTTTGGTGGTTTATTTTTTTTGCGTGGTATCGAGTATCGCAATACTTTTTTATGGTATTGAAATCCAATCAAAATTTTGGTGTCGCAACAACATTGAGGATAGGCCATCAATATCAACATCTCAGACAACCCCTTTAAGAGCGGCTGCAATGTGCATGAGATCCCCCAGAAGTAGCGTTTTGTTGGGGGGTTGCTCATGTGTGGGGACCCTGGTTCAGTATGTCTCGTTCATTGTATGTGTTTTTTTTTCTGTTTATCAGGATGTTATTTATGAAGTAATAGGAGGATGTGTTCCCGTTCACACCATCCGTCTTGTTTTACAGAGGCAGATAGAGCTCTACAGCAGCAAAGTAAAGGAATCCAGGGATCTCTGTCCTTGTATGTTATACCAGAGAGCACACCGCTTTTTCCTCAGGTAATGTATACCGTTTCCTTACTTGACAGCTGGCATATGCCATAAGTGTCTGATAGGTGTGGGTTTTGCCTCTGGTATCGCCAGCTGTCTCGAGGCTCCTGTGTGTTTTCATCCAGTCTGTGATTGAATGCCGAGGTAACCGGGATCGTGAAGGCATCGTAGCGCAGCGAGCTCTGCTGTTTCCGTAATCCCGGCCACCTCTGCATTTGATCACAGTGAGGGTGCTGTAGCGATATCTGCCATGGGCCCTCTGTTCTCAGACATTTATGGCCTATCCTTTGGATATGTTATAAATGTTTAAGATGGGAATGCTCATTTACTTCCTTACTTTCCTACAGTAAAGGTTAAAGGGGTCGTCCAGAACCTTGCTGTAGATGGCGTGCCCTCCAACACCCTGTACCCCAACCAAGCAGCTTTTCTGCAGTAGATCTGACTTATACAGCTCCTTCTGCTATGTAGTGGACCGAGCTGGTTACTGTAGTGCAGCTTCCATTAAGAGTTCATGCACACGGCTGTTACCTGGCTGTGTCCGTATTGAGGCCCACAAACAGCGCTTTGGTGGGTTTTCTGTCTGTCTGTGCCTCCGCACCGCAGAAAAGTAGTGCATGCACTACTTTTTTGTGGTGTGGACTGTTAGATGCGGATCCCATTCAACTGGGTCCTGCATCCACATACGGCTGCTCTACGGTTGGTGCAATTTGTGGTGCACAGCACGGGCCCGGCAAGCACACGTTCCTGTGCATGAGCCCTAAAGTGAACCTGAACAGCACTGCAGTAATCTGCTCAGTTAACAAACGGTGTTCTGGTGCTGGAGCTCACCTGAAACAGCTGATGGATGGTGGTGCGGGGTGGTAGACCCCTACTGGTAAGATATTGAGCTGGTCAATGAAGAAGCTGTGGGGTTACATATTATGATTATTAGTAATAAGTGGCTTAATTGGAGAGCTCAACAGTGATTTACATCTCTAGCGGAGCTTACTTTGTTATTAAAGAGGACCTTTCACTAGTTTAAAAACTAAAAACTAACTATATCAGTGGGCAGAGCGGCGCCCAGGGGTCCCCCTGCACTTACTAGTAAAACTCCGCCCAGTACAACAGAGGGAGCGCAGACACCGGAGCCTATACCGGGCGAACGGAGCGGCGCCCAGACATACTAGTAAGTGCAGGGGGACCCCTGGGCGCCGCTCTGCCCACTCATATAGTTAGTTTTTAGTTTTTAAACTAGTGAAAGGTCCTCTTTAAGGTGGCTATACACATTAAATGAATGTCAGCTGAACCCAGCGGGACAGGACGATCATCTAATGTGTTGGATTTCAATGTACCCAACCCTTTTGTTCAAGTCAAACAAAGAAGTGGATGTAGATGAGAGGAAAATTATTAATATTTTCTTTATACAGTATTTTAAAATTAATTTTTGCTGCCTTTATCCAAAGCCAGAATAATGTCGGTACAGCTGTTTTAGGCTTCATTCACATCTGCGTTGTAATGACGCAAAATATTGGAAGCGCTAGATCTGTTCCATGGTGGACCCAAACTGCCCCCGACAGACCGCATTGAATAATGATTATTATTCAGGCAGCATTGTCAATCAAAATCAGCAATAAACAATTTTTATTTTTCAAGAGTAACTGGCTGGTCATTTTTTTTTATAAATATAATTTTTTCTTATCAGAGAAAGGTGCTTCCTTCTCCTCTCCTGCCTCTCTTCCTCTTCACCATCTCCCAGTTCACTGCTCACATTCATCTGCTCTGAGGGGCTGTCTGCTCGCTGATGGATCAAATTAAATAGAAACTTATGGAAAGGAGGAGAAGGGAGGGGCTGATGAAGACAGGCAGGGAGTAATTGCTGGATTTACATCTAAACTGCTCAGTCCAGCTGTTTAATGTCCTCCATTACTGCTGCTTCTTTGTAGGCTGTGCTGTAGTTAGGTTGCAGAAGCTCCTGTTTCTCCATGTCCTGTGTATGGGCAGACATGATTCCAGCTACCCACCAGCTCAGAGCAAAAATGAGAATGAGACACATTGCAGAGGAAAAAGCTGGTGAAAAACACCAGATACAAGTCATATAATGGCCAGAAATATGTACACCCACATGTCAGCTTATTCTGATAAATTGCTTGATACGACAGTTATACTTTCATTTTTACTGTTTTTACACTGGCCAGTTCCTGTTACAATTTCTCAGAAATGGCAGTAACAAGCATGTTTGGTTTGGCCCAATGTGTTTATTGGCTTTCTTAGCATAGGCAAGGGTAAGTCTCTGCTGGATGTTAGCCATGTAGAGAATTTAACTCCCAAGTCCCCTATACATATTGGTAGAGGATATCAGAATTCACATACACTACTCACAAAAAGTTAGGAATATTTGGCTTTTGGGTAAAACTTATGGAAAACGTAAAAAGTTCACGCTGCAGTGATACTAGATCATGAAAGTAGGACATTTAAGTAGAGGCATCCAATGGTGATTTCCTCATCTCAAAAAAAGCCAATAACAATAGTATTGACTAGACACACAAAAAGGCAATAACAATAGTATTGACTAGACACACCTGCCCACACTGTAACACCACCACCACCACCAAAGGCTTGTCTAGTGATAACAGTGGCTGATGCATAGCACTCTCCTTGACGTCTCCAACATCATTGGCGGCCATCATTTCTGCTCAGCGTGAATCGACTTTCATCAGTGAACAGCACTGGGGCCCACTGGTCCCTCATCCAGTGTAGATGCTCCCTGGCCCATGTAAGACGATGACACCTGTATTACCCTTGCAGGTTGTCTAACACTCAGACTAGGCTGATGTAAACAGTTTTGAATGGTCTGACATGACACTTGGGTGCCTCTCGCCACCCTTAAATGTGCCTGGAGTTGTGTGGCATTCATCATCCAGTTGCACAGGACATTGTTCACAATGAAGTGGTCATCAGTGTGGGATGTGGCCAAAGAATGTCCACTTCTATGCCTTTCTGTGAATCTTCCAGTCTCTCTGTATTTCTGTTGCAATCTGTTGATGGACACTCTGTGACACTAAGCTCAGTGGCCACGTCTAATAACATCCTGCTTGAAGCCTGGCAATGGCGAGGTACTGTTGATCAATTGTTAGGTGTCATCTTGGTCTCATGATGTCAAAATGTGAACAGCATCATGAGGATGACTGTTTGTTTAAATACCAGTTCTAATTGAACAAGGATATGTATTGGTCGATTCATGGACCAAACACCTGTTGTGAATTCTGCCGTTAAGCTCCTTGTTAGAGAACAAGTTGTGCAAAAAGTACTGTAACATTGAACATGTGCATTCAAAAGTTTAGAGAAGGGAGGCGTGGCGGACGCATGGTTTGTGAGCTTCGGGAGTGAAGGACCACAGTCCACCTTTTAACCCCGCAATCCCTCTCACCAGCACCAAGGTCTGGCCTGGGGTCCTCTCCTCCACGCTTGGGCACCCTTTTTCACTGCTCCTACCCTGCCTCCTGGGAACCGAGACCCAAGGCCAGCAATCTGAGGCCTGCTCCTACCCACGATCTTTGAGACAGACCCTGCGGCCTCTTCTTCCCAGACGCCTCTGCCATCTTAAAGGAGGAGGTTCTCTCCGGGCCTGATACCCGCAGAACCCTGAGGTGAGCAGCAAGAGAGAGGGGACCCCGCCGGAGCCGTCCGGACACGCAGTAGCGCCATCTTCTACAAGTGCCTAGCGGCCTCCCACCCCCTGATCTACTGCCCAGCTGAGGCCCGCCTCCAGTGCATTCAAACACTGACCCTGTATCTCGGTGGAAAATGGGTGCTTCCAGCACAGTTGGGGTGCGGGGGTTCCTAGATGTTGTGGAGTGTAATTTAGCGCCAGTGTGCATTCAGCTACAACGGGACTCCAGCACTCTCCCGCTACCCCCCCTTCCCCCACCCTATCGATTGCAAAGAAACCCCAACAGGTGGCAAGTGAAAGCCACAACATTTGAGACCCAGCAGGGTGACAGTCCTACTCACCCTTTTTAAGTTTTACCCTTGTGGAGCCTCTGGGATCCCAAGCATTGAGGTCTTCACAAAACACCATCTCCCTCTTGTTAGAGATCCACACTGCCACCTAGTGGCCATCTATCTAATTTTACTTCACAAACCTTAAAGAGGACCTTTCACCGATTCTTACCCTATGAACTAAGTATACAGACATGTGGAGCGGCGCCCGGGGATCTTCCTGCACTTACTATTATCCCCGGGCGCCGCTCCGTTCTCCTGCTATGCCCTCCGGTATCTCCGTTCCCTAAGTTATGGTAGGCGGAGTCTGCCCTAGCGCTGGCCAATCGCATTGCAGAGCTCTCAGCCTGGGAGAAAATAACCTCCCAGGCTGTGAGCTCTGCGCTGCGATTGGCCAGCGCTAGGGCAGACTCCGCCTACCATAACTTAGGGACTGGTATCTCCGCCTACTATAACTTAGTGAGCGGAGATACCGGAGGGCATAGCAGGAGAACGGAGCGGCGCCCGGGGATAATAGTAAGTGCAGTGAGATCCCCGGGCGCCGCTCTACATGTCTGTATAGTTAGTTCATAGTGTAAGAATCGGTGAAAGGTCCTCTTTAATGAGAGTTGCCAGAACACCTTTTTTTTTTTTTTGTGCTTCACAAATCTGATATTTTTGTATTCATAATGGCGTAAAAACCCATGTGACCCTAGGTTTTTACCCCAAATCAACTACCAACATTAATTGACAAGATGGTCAAGTACGAAAAAGATGTCATGAGAGAGGGTGGTCAACCCCAAAGATCCACCACTGTTAAAGGAGACCTCAAGAAGTTCATGAAAAAAAATACAGGAGCGGCGCCTATTTCCGCTCCCAAAATGTTATGCTCATAGGCGTGCGCACGGGGTGTGCCGGGTGTGCCTGGGCACACCCTAATCACACCCCTGTGCTCCGCCTCCTGTACTGCCGCCTGCCACTTGAGCCCCGGCTGCCAGCCCTGGACAGCTTCAATGACATACATCTGCTTATACGACTGCTCACTGCTGCTGCGCTCCGTCTCCCGGCGGCCGGCCGCGTAACTTCACTCACTCCGACGTCACGCGCCTGCTCCGCCTGCTTCATTAATAAAGTGGGAGGAGCAGGCGCGTGCGGCGTGACGGAGTGAGTGACGTCACGTTAAGCTGCCGCCGGCCTAGTTTGAATATTTGAAGAGCCTGCCTGCCCGCCCAGTGCCCATGCCCAGTGAATATGGTGATTGTGTCAAAAAGAAAAACTGAATACCAGCTGGAGTCCTGTCCAAGTAAGTTAGTAATAGATTAAATAGTACTAGTAGTACAATTTGGCACAAGTTTAACAACACTTTACATATGGAACGCAGCGGGGTGTTACAATAGTTGCCAGCCTCCACCCCCTGTTGGGGGGTCACTGTCAGGGAGACTGTTATGGGGGGGATCTGTGGATGATGACACATATATTGAACAAGATGCTGCTATATATGTGTCATCCACAGATCCCCCCCCTGGCCCCCCATAACAGTGTCATCCACAGATTCCACACAGATGCCCCCATAACAGTGCCACCCACAGATATCCCCTTAATAAACTGTTAAGGGGATATCTGTGTGGAATATGTCACCTTTTATGGGGGATATGTGGATGATACTGTTATGGGGGGATCTGTGGATGACGCACTGTTAATAACAGTGCGTCATCCACAGATGCCCCCATAACAGTGTGTCATCCACAGGTCCCCCATAACAGTGTGTCATCCACGATGCCCCCATAACAGTGCGTCATCCACAGATGCCCCCATAACAACCCTAATGTCGGTTTGCGCTGTCTCCGAGTCAGGCTCGAAGTCAAGTGGGCAGCGGCCTCCTTGCTTCAAGTAAAGCTAAGCCCGCCCCTTACCCCTCCTCTACAATTAGATGGACATGCTGCCGGGATCGCAATCTTCTAGCGCATGCGCGGTACGCTGCCTGTTACAGCGTGACGGCTGGGCGCACGCGCAATCAAACTGTCCGGAGCATCCGCAGTCAGCAAAATGTAGGCGGGTGAGTGAGGATCGCGTTGTAACAGGCAGCGTACCGAAGAGCGCGATCCCGGCAGCATGTCCATCTAATTGTAGAGGAGGGGGTAAGGGGCGAGCTTTACTTGAAGCAAGGAGGCCGCTGCCCACTTGACTTCAAGCCTGACTCGGAGACAGCGCCAACCGACATTAAAACAACGTTTTTAACAAGTATGAAGAAACGCAAAGAGCAAAGAAAAATATGATTAGCAACACACTGGGGGATACTGTAAGGTACTGTGGTCGGTTTAATATGCGTTTTGCAGGTGACAGGTTCCCTTTAAAGGTTTCCGTTTTGCATTCCATCTTGCCATTCCGTTATATTCCGTTTGAAATGGAACCTATAACGGAATGGGATAACGCAGATGTGAACCCACCCTTAGGAATAGATTGTTTCTGAATACTCAAGCGTACAGAGGAAGAAAGGAAAACTCGTGAAAGCTTGTCTTTTAAGTATTAGGTTAGTACAATCAAAATTGACACACTGTTGGGGAGGATCTGTGGATATTTGTGTGTGTGTGTATATATATATATATATATATATATATATATATATATATATATATATATATATATATATATATATATATATATATATACACACACACACACGCACACGGCGTGTGTGTTTGTGCTTTACGGTGCACACCCTAATGCAATAGGCTGCGCACGCCTATGGTTATGCTCCCAGGAAGTACAGCGCCCTCGGGATAACTCTGAGGTGGAACATAGCGACACGGATGACACCTTCACAACTGCTTTGCCTATTTCTCGTGCCTTTTTGCAAAAATCTCTTGCCAAAGCCTTAGAACCCCTAGCCAAAGATCTCGGTGACATTAACCACCTCCGGACCGCCTAACGCAGATTCGCGTTCCGGAGGTGGCAGCCCTGCGCAGAGTCACGCATATATGCGTCATCTCGCGATGGCCGAGATTTCCTGTGAACGCGCGCACACAGGCGCGCGCGCTCACAGGAACGGAAGGTAAGAGAGTTGATCTCCAGCCTGCCAGCGGCGATCGTTCGCTGGCAGGCTGGAGATGTGTTTTTTTTAACCCCTAACAGGTATATTAGACGTTGTTTTGATAACAGCGTCTAATATACCTGCTACCTGGTCCTCTGGTGGTCCCCTTTGTTTGGATCGACCACCAGAGGACACAGGTAGCTCAGTAAAGTAGCACCAAGCACCACTACACTACACTACACCCCCCCCCCCGTCACTTATTAACCCCTTATTAGCCCCTGATCACCCCTGATCACCCCATATAGACTCCCTGATCACCCCCCTGTCATTGATTACCCCCCTGTCATTGATTACCCCCCTGTAAAGCTCCATTCAGATGTCCGCAAGATTTTTACGGATCCACTGATAGATGGATCGGATCCGCAAAACGCATCCGGACGTCTGAATGAAGCCTTACAGGGGCGTGATCAATGACTGTGGTGATCACCCCATATAGACTCCCTGATCACCCCCCTGTCATTGATTACCCCCCTGTCATTGATTACCCCCCTGTAAAGCTCCATTCAGACGTCCGCATGATTTTTACGGATGCACTGATAGATGGATCCGATCCGCAAAACGCATCCGGACGTCTGAATGAAGCCTTACAGGGGCATGATCAATGACTGTGGTTATCACCCCATATAGACTCCCTGATCACCCCCCTGTCATTGATTACCCCCCTGTAAAGCTCCATTCAGACGTCCGCATGATTTTTACGGATGCACTGATAGATGGATCCGATCCGCAAAACGCATCCGGACGTCTGAATGAAGCCTTACAGGGGCATGATCAATGACTGTGGTGATCACCCCATATAGACTCCCTGATCACCCCCCTGTAAAGCTCCATTCAGATGTCCGCATGATTTTTACAAATGCACTGATAGATGGATCCGATCCGCAAAACGCATCCGGACGTCTGAATGAAGCCTTACAGGGGCATGATCAATGACTGTGGTGATCACCCCATATAGACTCCCTGATCACCCCCCTGTAAAGCTCCATTCAGATGTCCGCATGATTTTTACAGATGCACTGATAGATGGATCCGATCCGCAAAACGCATCCGGACGTCTGAATGAAGCCTTACAGGGGCATGATCAATGACTGTGGTGATCACCCCCCTGTCATTGATTACCCCCCTGTAAAGCTCCATTCAGACGTCCGCATGATTTTTACGGATGCACTGATAGATGGATCCGATCCACAAAACGCATCCGGACGTCTGAATGAAGCCTTACAGGGGCATGATCAATGACTGTGGTGATCACCCCATATAGACTCCCTGATCACCCCCCTGTAAAGCTCCATTCAGATGTCCGCATGATTTTTACAGATGCACTGATAGATGGATCCGATCCGCAAAACGCATCCGGACGTCTGAATGAAGCCTTACAGGGGCATGATCAATGACTGTGGTGATCACCCCATATAGACTCCCTGATCACCCCCCTGTAAAGCTCCATTCAGATGTCCGCATGATTTTTACGGATGCACTGATAGATGGATCCGATCCGCAAAACGCATCCGGACGTCTGAATGAAGCCTTACAGGGGCATGATCAATGACTGTGGTGATCACCCCATATAGACTCCCTGATCACCCCCCTGTCATTGATCACCCCCCTGTCATTGATCACACCCCTGTCATTGATCACCCCCCTGTCATTGATCACCCCCCTGTCATTGATCAACCCCCTGTCATTGATCACCCCCCTGTAAGGCTCCATTCAGACATTTTTTTGGCCCAAGTTAGCGGAATTTTTTTTTTTTTTTTCTTACAAAGTCTCATATTCCACTAACTTGTGTCAAAAAATTAAATCTCACATGAACTCACCATACCCCTCACGGAAACCAAATGCGAAAAATTTTTTAGACATTTATATTCCAGACTTCTTCTCACGCTTTAGGGCCCCTAGAATGCCAGGGCAGTATAAATACCCCACATGTGACCCCATTTCGGAAAGAAGACACCCCCAGGTATTCCGTGAGGGGCATATTGAGTCCATGAAAGATTGACATTTTTGTCCCAAGTTAGCGGAAAGGGAGACTTTGTGAGAAAAAAATTAAAAATATCAATTTCCGCTAACTTGTGCCAAAAAAAAATTTTTTCTATGAACTCGCCATGCCCCTCATTGAATACCTTGGGGTGTCTTCTTTCCAAAATGGGGTCACATGTGGGGTATTTATACTGCCCTGGCATTCTAGGGGCCCCAAAGCGTGAGAAGAAGTCTGGTATCCAAATGTCTAAAAATGCCCTCCTAAAAGGAATTTGGGCACCTTTGCGCATCTAGGCTGCAAAAAAGTGTCACACATCTGGTATCGCCGTACTCAGGAGAAGTTGGGGAATGTGTTTTGGGGTGTCATTTTACATATACCCATGCTGGGTGAGAGAAATATCTTGGTCAAATGCCAACTTTGTATAAAAAAATGGGAAAAGTTGTCTTTTGCCAAGATATTTCTCTCACCCAGCATGGGTATATGTAAAATGACACCCCAAAACACATTCCCCAACTTCTGCTGAATACGGCGATACCACATGTGTGACACTTTTTTGCAGCCTAGGTGGGCAAAGGGGCCCATATTCCAAAGAGCACCTTTAGGATTTCACAGGTCATTTACCTACTTACCACACATTAGGGCCCCTGGAAAATGCCAGGGCAGTATAACTACCCCACAAGTGACCCCATTTTGGAAAGAAGACACCCCAAGGTATTCCGTGAGGGGCATGGCAAGTTCCTAGAATTTTTTATTTTTTGTCACAAGTTAGTGGAAAATGATGATTTTTTTTTTTTTTTTTTTTTCATACAAAGTCTCATATTCCACTAACTTGTGACAAAAAATAAAAATTTCCATGAACTCACTATGCCCATCAGCGAATACCTTGGGGTGTCTTCTTTCCAAAATGGGGTCACTTGTGGGGTAGTTATACTGCCCTGGCATTCTAGGGGCCCAAATGTGTGGTAAGGAGTTTGAAATCAAATTCTGAAAAAAATGACCTGTCAAATCCGAAAGGTGCTCTTTGGAATATGGGCCCCTTTGCCCACCTAGGCTGCAAAAAAGTGTCACACATCTGGTATCTCCGTACTCAGGAGAAGGTGGGGAATGTGTTTTGGGGTGTCATTTTACATATACCCATGCTGGGTGAGAGAAATATCTTGGCAAAAGACAACTTTTCCCATTTTTTTATACAAAGTTGGCATTTGACCAAGATATTTATCTCACCCAGCATGGGTATATGTAAAAAGACACCCCAAAACACATTCCCCACCTTCTCCTGAGTACGGAGATACCAGATGTGTGACACTTTTTTGCAGCCTAGGTGGGCAAAGGGGCCCATATTCCAAAGAGCACCTTTCGGATTTGACAGGTCATTTTTTACTGAATTTGATTTCAAACTCCTTACCACACATTTGGGCCCCTAGAATGCCAGGGCAGTATAACTACCCCACAAGTGACCCCATTTTGGAAAGAAGAGACCCCAAGGTATTCGCTGATGGGCATAGTGAGTTCATGGAAGTTTTTATTTTTTGTCACAAGTTAGTGGAATATGAGACTTTGTATGAAAAAAATAAATAAATAAAAAATCATCATTTTCCACTAACTTGTGACAAAAAATAAAAAATTCTAGGAACTCGCCATGCCCCTCACGGAATACCTTGGGGTGTCTTCTTTCCAAAATGGGGTCACTTGTGGGGTAGTTATACTGCCCTGGCATTCTAGGGGCCCAAATGTGTGGTAAGGAGTTTGAAATCAAATTCTGAAAAAAATGACCTGTCAAATCCGAAAGGTGCTCTTTGGAATATGGGCCCCTTTGCCCACCTAGGCTGCAAAAAAGTGTCACACATCTGGTATCTCCGTACTCAGGAGAAGGTGGGGAATGTGTTTTGGGGTGTCATTTTATATATACCCATGCTGGGTGAGAGAAATATCTTGGTCAAATGCCAACTTTGTATAAAAAAATGGGAAAAGTTGTCTTTTGCCAAGATATTTATCTCACCCAGCATGGGTATATATAAAATGACACCCCAAAACACATTCCCCACCTTCTCCTGAGTACGGAGATACCAGATGTGTGACACTTTTTTGCAGCCTAGGTGGGCAAAGGGGCCCATATTCCAAAGAGCACCTTTCGGATTTGACAGGTCATTTTTTTCAGAATTTGATTTCAAACTCCTTACCACACATTTGGGCCCCTAGAATGCCAGGGCAGTATAACTACCCCACAAGTGACCCCATTTTGGAAAGAAGAGACCCCAAGGTATTTCGTGATGGGCATAGTGAGTTCATAGAAGTTTTTATTTTTTGTCACAAGTTAGTGGAATATGAGACTTTGTAAAAAAAAAAAAAAAAAAAAAAAAAATCATCATTTTCCGCTAACTTGTGACAAAAAATAAAAAGTTCTATGAACTCACTATGCCCATCAGCGAATACCTTAGGGTGTGTACTTTCCGAAATGGGGTCATTTGTGGGGTGTTTGTACTGTCTGGGCATTGTAGAACCTCAGGAAACATGACAGGTGCTCAGAAAGTCAGAGCTGCTTCAAAAAGCGGAAATTCACATTTTTGTACCATAGTTTGTAAACGCTATAACTTTTACCCAAACCATTTTTTTTTTACCCAAACATTTTTTTTTTATCAAAGACATGTAGAACTATAAATTTAGAGCAAAATTTCTATATGGATGTCGTTTTTTTTTGCAAAATTTTACAACTGAAAGTGAAAAATGTCATTTTTTTGCAAAAAAATCGTTAAATTTCGATTAATAACAAAAAAAGTAAAAATGTCAGCAGCAATGAAATACCACCAAATGAAAGCTCTATTAGTGAGAAGAAAAGGAGGTAAAATTCATTTGGGTGGTAAGTTGCATGACCGAGCAATAAACGGTGAAAGTAGTGTAGGTCAGAAGTGTAAAAAGTGGCCTGGTCTTTCAGGGTGTTTAAGCACTGGGGGCTGAAGTGGTTAAACAAGATATGAGGCAAATAGGGGAGAGAGTGGACACTTTGGAAAACACTCAAAAAGCTGTTTGTGAGCACACAGAGGAAATCGCTAACCACTTTAAATCTTGCCAGAAATACCTCAATGTTGCATTTGATCACTTAGAAGACCACGAAAACAGAGGCCGCAGAAACAACTTGAGAATTCGAGGCCTACCAGAAACCATTCCACCAGAATCAATATTGGATACTGTGAAACTCCTCTTCATGTCTCTACTAGGGGACGACTATCCAGAATAAATCATTATAGAAAGAGCTCATAGGTCTCTATGCGTAAGACCTAAACCTACTGAACCCCCGCATGACATCATCTGTAGATTACTGGACTTTAGAATCAAAGAAGCTATTCTCCAATGTGCAAGGGACAGTAGAGCTATCTCTTGAGTGATATATATCTTTTTCAGGATCTAGCTCCCAGTACTCAACAAAAGAAGGACTCTCAAACCATTGACAGATCTGCTATGTGATAGAAGAATTCCTTATAGATGGCTGTTCTCGTTTGGTCTCATTTTGTCCGTAGATACAGTAGGTAAAAGATTCACTATCCGAGAACACGCAGAATTACCGCCGCTTCTTGATGCTTTAGAAGTGCCTCATCACAGCATACCGGACTGGGCCATGGGTCAAGACCTCCTCACAATCCCTTCAGTTGCTCCTCCTCCCACCCCATGGGAAGTAGTTGATCATTCTACAAGATCAAAGAAGAAAACTGGAAAAATTCACCTCAAGACACTTGCTGCTGGATAACACTTGAACTCTCCGGAAGAAACACTTTCTTGATCCTCATATCCATTTATTTTTTTTTTTGAAAAGGGATTAGCCGTAATATGTTTTTACTCCACCTATTGTGGATATGTGTGCGGCGTAGTTTATTCTTTAGGAGTTACTCATCTGTTTTGTAGAATGTTGGTAACAGATTTCTCTACCTTATCTAGGTTTACTCTTTAGAACTGCTAGTTGGTCAGGGTTAGCCCTATTTAGTGACCATAGTAATGTTCACTTGAAAGCATTGTTTTATAATGCTTTCTTTTTCATCTACCATTTTCCAATACGGGCCCTGTTGCATGTTATTGGCCCTCAATTGACCTTGATGCTACTGTTGATATCAATGTCTTGGTGTTACAGCTCTTTCTTACTCTGTTCCCCTCCCCCCTCATATCGACCTACCCATACAATTACTTTGCACTGGTTCTTGCACAATGTTGGGCGCCTTTTACTCTTGTTTCCTACTATGGCTGAATTCAAGGTAATGTCCTTTAATAAAAGGACTTAATATCCCGCAAAAAAAGAAGCCAAATCTTCCACTATCTGTGAACCCATAAAGTATCTATTGCATTGTTACAGGAAACCCATCTTAAGTTGTCTATAATCCCTGCTCTTCCCCATAAGCACTTCTCTAAATGGTACCATAGTACGTACACTACAGCCTCTAGGGGAGTTGCTATTGCTATTAACGCTAACATTCCTTTACAGCTCCTAACATAAACGGTGTATCCGGATGGTCGATACCTCTTTATTAAGGGGAGAATGGGTAACTCTGTATACTCTATTGCAAACCTATATGCTCCGAATACGCACCAAGTAAAATGGCTCATGCCATGGTGGGGAGGGATGAGTTAATAAAAATGGGGTGGATAGGGGACACAAACTATTTAGAGGTTTTGGAGTCAGGAACACTAGGGAAAAATAGCACAGGAAATAAGATAATGAATTCAATGGGAAACACATGGGTGGAACTTAAAAAAATCATGGATATTAAGGGCTATCTGCACTATACACCTATTTGGAAAAATATAAACTTAAAGGAAGTGCAAAGGATTAAATCCTATATAGACTGGGAAAAAAAGGGGGTGAAATATTTAGCGCAAATATTTGAGGAGGATAAACTGAAGGACTTCTCTACCTTGGCAACGGAGTTTGGGATCCATCAAAAGGATAGTTTTAAATATCTCCAGCTAAAAAATGCTGTTAGGATACCAGTTAATCCAAATAAATACAGAAAAGAACAATCAAATAGAATATATAAATTTATTAATGAAGGGGGAAAAAAAGGAGCTACAAAAAAAAGATATGGAAATTTGATGGAGGCAAAAAAAGAAGGGATTATAATATCAGCTAGAGGAAACTGGGAAAAAGAGCTATCTTTTTCGGAAGAAAAATGGAATGATGCCCTTAGAAGTTATACTAGGGTCTCAGAAAGGGCTTCACATAAAATTTCGCAATTTTTTTTATACTCCATAGGTTACATTGATCTCCCTGGGCGCTAAAGAAAATGGGGGTTAGAACCTCGGATAAGTGTCCAAAATGTAGGGGTGAGAGGGCGGATCTTATACATTGTTCTTGGAGATGCCCAAAATTGATAAGGTATTGGAAAGAGATTGTAGAGATTACATCAATATTTTTGGGTACTCAAGTTCTGGAAGATCCCGTAGTCTGTATACTGGGGGCTACTGCACACCTTAAGTTAAATAGAGAGCTACAGTTGGTGTTGAATAAAGTACTGTTTCAGGCCAGACTGTTGATACTTCGTAAATGGATAAACAAAGACCCCCCTACAGTAGGACAGTGGCAGGAAGCTGTGCTTAACTTGATCAGATTGGAACAGGGTTCGGAGAGATTGAGTGATAGACAAGAAAAAACAGATAAAATTTGGAAGAAATGGTTGAACGAGGGCCGAGGTGTTTGGAAAGGATGAAGAAAAAAAAAAAATATATATATATTTATTTATTTATTTTTTCCTCTCTCTCGCTTCAATGGGGTGGGTGGGTATTTGGGATAAAATGTTAAGGCAAATGTGTATGCAAATGTAAAATGTTTTTTGTAATATGGACCTTTTGGACGGTCCAGTATTGTATTGGCCTTTTTGTATTTTGGAAAATAAAAGGATATAATAAAAAATAAAAAAAATGGCTCATGCAGACATTGCAAAAAGTTGGGCAGTTTGCAGACTAAATAAAGATAGTTGGTGGTGACTTTAATCTCTCAGTAAACCCTATCCTAGACTCCACTGGTGCCTCTCGTATCTCCTACGGGTCTCTGAGATGCCTCACCAGTACCCTACAGGACCTATATTTGGTAGATATCTGGAGATTCACAAATCTACATGCCCCATATTTGCAAAGCAGATATTGGTGACATTCTACTCTCCGACCATGCCCCCGTATCAATTACCTTTTACTTTTCCTGACCTACCAAAAAGGGCTTTGTGTTGGAGACTGAACGAGCCCTTAATAGAGGAACCAGCAGTATCCAAGTCAGTACTGGATTGCCTCACTACCTTTTTTTGAGACTAATGATATCCCACAGACCATCATACGGGGAGAGTTGATATCCGTTGGAAGTCGACTAAAAAAGCAAAGATCTGCCCTTCTTGACTCACTAATGTCCCAAGCCTCTAAACTAGAAAACTCACATAAAAGGACTAGAGACCAAGCTGTTAAACAGGAACTCATGGAAATAAGAACTAAGATTAAAAACATCATTAATATTCGCTTGGCTAAGATATTCCACATGTCCAAGTTCAAATACTATGCCCACGGAGATAAATGCAATAAGATTATGGTAAAAAGAAAAAACATATATTACTAAAATCCGCACAACGCAAAGATCCTTATCCACTGATTCAAAATCAATTGCCCAGGCATTTAAAGATTTTTATTCTAAAATCTAAACTCTATGCTCTACATTCGGATCCAGCTTCCCTAGTGTTGACACCCTACCCGAGAGCTTTTGACCAGTTCCTAGACTCACTCAATCTTCCTTCCAGTTCAGAGACAGATAAAATCTCCTTGACGCAACCCTTCACACCTTTAGAACTGGGTAAAGTACTGCAGTCCATCCCATTGAGTAAGGGTACTTTCACACTTGCGCTAAAGTTTTCCGATATTGAGTTCTGTCCTTGGGGCTCAATACCGGGAAAAAAAACGCTTCAGTTTTGTCCTAATGTATTCTGAATGGAGAGCAATCCGTTCAGTATGCATCAGGATGTCTTCAGTTCAGTCCCTCTTATGGCATTTGGCCGGAGAAAATACCGCAGCATGCTGCGGTATTTTCTCCGGCCAAAATTCCGGAACACATGCCGGATCCGGCATTAATTTCGATTTAAATGTATTAATGCCAGATCCGGTAAGTGTTCCGGAAAAACGGATCCGGTTTCCCGGTCTGCGCATGTGCAGACCTTTTAAAAGAGTGAAGAAAAAAAATACCGGATCTGTTTTTCCGGATGACATCGGAGTGACAAATCTGGTATTTCAATGCATTTGTCAGACGGATCCGGAAACAAATGCTATCTGTTTTGCAAACGGATTTCCGGATCCGGCAGGCAGTTCCGGCAACGGAACTGCCTGCCGGAATCCTCTGACGCAAGTGTGAAAGTAGCCTTAGTCACCAGGCCCGGATGGCTTCTCCATCAACTTACTATAAAAAGTTTAAATCTTCTCTGCTGCTGCGTTTTACCAAAGTATGTAATGCCCTGTTGGGAGGAGATACCTGGCCCCCGCAATCTCTACAAGCCCATATAACTATATTACCTAAGGAGGGCAAAGATCCTACTCTATGCAGCAGCTACAAGCCGATATTTCTTCTCAACATGGACCTGAAGTGGTGGGCTAAAGCCTTAGCATATAGACTGAGTCCTTTATTGCCCAGGATTGTTGGTGCTGAACAAACAGGGACAAGGGAAAGATAATACTGCTAGGGTTATACGTATCATTTCACATGCCAGGTCTACTAAAACGCCTCTTCTTTTTTTAAGCGCAGACGCTGAGAATGCGTTTGATAGGGTTAGTTGGCCATATATGATTGCAACTCTCCGGCGGTTCCAATTCCCTGATATATTCATTAATGCTATACTTACACTATATGATAAAATATATAGGCGAACTATAAACTATAGGCGAAAATAAAGTGAACGGAATCTATTCTTCGAACTTTCACATAAAATGGTACCAGGCAAGGTTGCCTATTGTCCCCTTCATTGTATGTACTAGACAGGGATATCGGGTGGGATCTTTCACACATACCACTGCGGCTTTCGCTGATTATTTGCTGATATTGACCACAAACCCTTTGCAGTCTGTTCTACGTATCTCTGCTCTGCTGGAACAACATGGAAGTCTGTTGAACTTTAAAGTCAACTTCAGCAAATCGGAAATTCTGAATATAACGCTTCCACTACATCAGACACTCCAACTTCAGCTTCAAACTAAATACACTTGGCCTGTAGATTCCATTAAATATCTGGGTCTTAACCTAACACTGGACCCAGCTGCCTTATATAAAGCCAACTATCTTCCAGCACTTCATGACATAACTGAACCGCTTCAAAAACTACATCTACCTTTCATTTCGTGGATAGGGTTGTCACGATACCAACATTTTGATTCGATTTCGATACCATAAAAAAGTATTTGCGATACTCGATACCATTCAATACCATGCGAAAAAAATAAAACGCCAAAAAAGCCACTTGCATTCCACATTTTATGGAACGTCCGGACCATAATCGAACAGTCCTATCCTATTTTTTGTGGGGACAAGGTGACTAAAAAATGGCGAATCGCGCAGTTTTATTTTATTTATTTTTTCTGTTACAGCGTTCACCGCATATTAGATATTTTTTAATAGTTTGGACTTTTTGGACGTGGTGATATGTACCGTAATATGTTTATTTATTGTTTATATATTTTATATGTAAAATTGGAAAAGGGGGGTGATTTATACTTAATATTTTGGTGTGTTTTTTTTTATTTTTTATTTAATAACCATTTCCCCCTTAGGGGCTAGAACCTGGGATCTTTTCATCCCTTATCCTATTCACCCTTATCGAACTCTATAAATAGGACTTCACACTCTCCCTGCTGCCCTGGGCTTTGTGCACACAGCAGCAGGGAGATTACCATGGCAGCGAGGGATCAGTAGCGTCCTGGCTGCCATGGTAACTGATCGGAGCCCCAGGATTACACTGCTGGGGCTCCGATCAGAAGCTGCCACTGCACCACCAATGAGGAGGGGAACCTGTGGCCACTGCCACTAATGATTTAATACTAGGGGGTTGGGGTGCGCCACCAATGTTTTTTAAACCATTAATACAAATACAGGAGGCGGGTGGTGGCGGCAGAATCACATAGCAGGCACCCCCCTCCTGTATTTGTATTAATAGATTACGTATCTTCATTGGTGGCGCAGTGGCCACAGCTCCTCTCTCTCCTAACTGGTGGCAGCAGCAGCACAGGGGGAGGGAGAGAGTGACTCCTTCTCCCCTGTGCTGCTGAGGGAACATGGAGTGCGCTGCTCGCAGTAGCGCAGCCTAGTATCGGTAAATTGCAAATCCTGGTATCGAATTGATACCAGTACAAAAGTAGCGATAATTCGATACCCAGTGCAACCCTAGGGCAGGAAAAACTTCCTTAAAGCTTATATTGTACCCAAATTACTTTACCTTTTACTAACACTCCCTATTTGGCTTCCTGTTTCTTTCGTTTCCAAAATACAATCCATATTCAATTCATTCCTATGGAACAACGCGCGCCCTAGACTTCCCTTTAGACTTCTTCTGAAACGCAAACAAAAGTTTGGAGGTTATGGGCTCCCAGACCTTCTCACCTATTATAAAGCGAACCAGCTTAGTAGATGGATCATAATCACATTGAACCCAAAATCTGATCTATATGCCAACATTGAAAACCATCTTTTCACCCTGGCAGACCGCGGCTGTTGGTGGGGCATCTCTAACCCCGTCAACTATCACCCTCATATATTGCTTAGGGGTATTGGCGATGTGTGGCAGAAGCTCGATAAACAAACAGCTCTGATCTCCTCCCCATCTCCTGTAAGTATGTTAACCCAGGTATAAGAACCCCCTCAGACTTCTGGAAACAACTTTCTAACATTGCAGTGGCCGATATATTTTACACAGATACTATTCCCACATCAGACATTTTACTCCCAACTTTGTACAGCGACACGACTTTGACAAGAGACTGCCACCCACACGTCAGGGTACATGGCTAGAATTGCACTTATTGAAACAGTCGCCTCACTCCGAAGATCTTTCTTTTCTATATAATTGGCTTTTAACCAATGATTCTCAATTTAAACCCCAATATGTGGGAAAGGAATTGGGTGTGACCTTTTCTGATCCAGAATTACATTTTCCGCTCTCCAGATCACATGGATTTTCACGCTGTGTAACGCTTCAAGAGAACTCTTTTAAATTATTAACACATTGGTACAAAACCCTGGTTTTTCTCCACACAATTAATCCCGAGATCCCAGATACCTGCTGGAGATGTCGATCTGGCAGAGGCACCTTATCTCACCTTTGGTGGCATTGCCCTCTTATCAAAGATTATTGGGAAGCTATCGAAAACAGCATAAATGAAGTGTGTTCTAGTAAGCTCCCATTGACTCCTCAGTTGGTTCTTCTGTGGTGCCCAACCTCCTCTTTTACACCACGGAAACACAATCTACCCACATTATTACTATCTGCAGATAAATTGTTCATTCCAACATTCTGGTGGAACTCAAGGCCTCCAACCCTACAAGACTGGGCCAATAAGGTCAATCAAATACTTTGACTAGAGGAGAAGCTCACTGGGAAGCTATGACCAGAACATCCTTCCTCAAAATCTGGGATCTCTGGATGCAATCCAAATACTTGGACACATCCCACCTGACTCCTACACAGCCTTGAATTTTATTTTATTAAGGGTACATTCACACGACTGTGTGTAATCCTTTCCGTTTTGCGGTCCACAAATAACGGAACCGTGTGTCCGCATCTTGGGGACGAATGACTTCCGTATGTCTTCCATTTTTTTACGGTCTGCAAAAAACGGAAGGGGAAAAAAAAAAGAGACAAAAAAAGACCTTCAATAATACGGAATCGGATCCGCAAAAACGGATGACATACGGAAACCATTCCGTATGTCATCCGCAATTTGCGGATCCGTTGACTTGAATGGGGCTGCGGACCGATCTGTGCGGACAATAGTAGTACAAGCTTCATATTTCTGCGGACTAGAAATGCGGAAACACTGATGCGGACAACATACCGAACGTTGTCCACATATTTTATTCACCCATAGGAATGAATGGATCCGCATGTATTCCACAAAATGCAGAACGGATGCGGTTAAAATTATACGGTCGTGTGAATGTACCCTTATAGTTTACTAATTGCACCCTACGAAGAACTAGTGCAACCCATACCGTTTAACCCCCACCTCCCAAACCTTTTTTCACTTTTTTTTTTTTTTACTCTTTTGCTTTTTACCGCTCTAATTATTCAGTTTTTTTTTTTTGTTTTTTTTATTTGTTGATGCACATCTCACTAGCGCTGTAGAGGTAGACATCCAAATGCTGTCAGTTGAAGACTAGTCTGTTTGCATTAGAACAATTTGTCATGGATCATATTTAAACCTCTAAATGATTGTGCTGTTTAGGGTCCATTTACACGTCCATATGTATTTTGCGGACCGCACATCTCCGGCACTCTCATAGAAAATGCGGACAAGAATAGGACATGTTCTATTTTTTTGCGGAACGGAAGTGCGGATGCGGACAGCACATTCCAGCCCCATTGAAAATGAATGGGTCCACACCTGTTCCGCAAAATTGCGGAACGGATGCGGACCCATTTTGCGGACGTGTGAATGGACCCTTTTTGTGAGAAATTGACTTTCTTTATATTCTATGACCTGCAGAATATCATTGAATAATAAAAAGAGATTTAACACAAAAGTTTAGAGAAGGTCACATCACCTGTGAAGGTTAGAGTGCATTTGAGGTTCATCCTGAAATTTCACCCACAAGCCAAATATCCGTAACATTTTGCGAGTAGTGTATATAGCAAGTTATCTGATGTGAGCTGGGGGAAGTGAATTTCCCACTACTAAGGCCACTTTCACATGGTCACTATTTGGTCCGTATGTTGCATCAGCTTTTGTAAGCCAAAACCAGGAGTGGAACCTGCAGAGAGAAAGTATAATGGAAAGATTTGTACCTCCACCAGGTTTTTCTGCCCCACTCTATATACTGATGAGGGCTTATTCACACGACTATATCTGTTTTTGTGGTCTGCAAATTGCGGATCCGCAAAACACGGACTCCGGCCGTGTGCATTCCACATTTTGCGGACCGCATAGTCTTTCTTCTGTGTAGAAATGTCTATTCTATGCAATTACGGACCAGAATAGGACATGCTCTGTGTTTTTTGCGGGGCCACGGAACAGAAGTATGGATGTGGACAGCACGCGGTATGCATCTTTTGTGGCCCCATTGAATTGAACAGATGCGGACTGAAATATACAGTCGTGTGAATGAGCCCTGAAAGATACTGATTAAATACGGCCTGTGCTCATTCCCCTCGGTATAGGCATAGCAGTTACTGAATAGATCTCTCTAGATTTGCATCTGTTTAATTTTTCTCAGAAGTTGCAGGACATTTTTTCCATCTTCGTTCCTTTCTATTACATTTTCCGGCATCAGGAAGTAGTCGGTGCTATTCTTGTCACTAAAAGAGGAATCCACACGTCTGCTCCCAGCATTGCTTGCAGTTTGGGGATGATTTTAACTCTGGTCTTGATATCTCCTGCATCCCTTAAGTATGCGCTGAATTAATGACAAGGGGCACGCTTTGTGATAAATTAAGTGCACCTTCCAGCAGTTTGTGTTCCTACAATGAAATCTATGTCAGCTGGCGTAGGGTACTGTTGTAAATGATGACAGATCTGCTGGAGCCGGTGCCCCCCCCCCACCACCACCATGGGGATGATAAATGGGTTACATGGGTTGCAGTATTACTCCAATGTTGTACCTGCCCATGGCATAACTATAATAGACAACATTCAGACAGGGTGAATTTGTTGTATATTTATGGGTCTGATTCTGCACTGAAAATCTGCCGCTAATTAATGTAGAAACATAGAAACATAGAAACATAGAATGTGTCGGCAGATAAGAACCATTTGGCCCATCTAGTCTGTCCAACATACTAAATACTATGGATAGCCCCTGGCCCTATCTTATATGAAGGATGGCCTTATGCCTATCCCATGCATGCTTAAACCCCTTCACTGTATTTGCAGCTACCACTTCTGCAGGAAGGCTATTCCATGCATCCACTACTCTCTCAGTAAAGTAATACTTCCTTATATTACTTTTAAACCTTTGCCCCTCTAATTTAAAACTGTGTCCTCTTGTGGTAGTTTTTCTTCTTTTAAATATGCTCTCTTCCTTTACCGAGTTGATTCCCTTTATGTATTTAAAAGTTTCTATCATATCCCCTCTGTCTCTTCTTTCTTCCAAGCTATACATATTAAGGTCCTTTAACCTTTCCTGGTAAGTTTTATCCTGCAATCCATGTACTAGTTTAGTAGCTCTTCTCTGAACTCTCTCTAGAGTATCTATATCCTTCTGGAGATATGGCCTCCAGTACTGCGCACAATACTCCAAGTGAGGTCTCACCAGTGTTCTGTACAGCGGCATAAGCACTTCACTCTTTCTACTGCTTATACCTCTCCCTATACATCCAAGCATTCTGCTGGCATTTCGTGCTGCTCTATTACATTGTCTTCCCACCTTTAAGTCTTCTGAAATAATTACTCCTAAATCCCTTTCCTCAGATACTGAGGTCAGGACTGTGTCAAATATTCTATATTCTGCCCTTGGGTTTTTACGCCCCAGGTGCATTATCTTGCACTTATCCACATTAAATTTCAGTTTCCAGAGTTCTGACCATTCTTCTAGTTTTCCTAAATCCTTTTCCATTTGGCGTTTCCCTCCAGGAACATCAACCCTGTTACATATCTTTGTGTCATCAGCAAAAAGACAAACCTTACCAGCGAGGCCTTTTGCAATATCACTTATGAAGATATTAAACAAAATCGGTCCCAGTACAGATCCCTGTGGAACCCCACTGGTAACATTACCTTGTTTTGAATGTTCTCCATTGACTACAACCCTCTGTTGTCTGTCACTCAGCCACTGCCTAATCCACTCAACAATATGGGAGTCCATGCTCAATGACTGCAGTTTATTGATAAGTCTTCTATGTGGGACAGTGTCAAAAGCCTTACTAAAATCTAGATATGCGATGTCTACTGCACCTCCACCGTCTATTATTTTATTCACCCAGTCAAAAAAATCTATAAGATTTGTTTGACATGATCTCCCTGAAGTAAACCCATGTTGTTTTTCATCTTGCAATCCATGGGATTTTAGATGTTCCACAATCCTATCCTTTAATAGGGTTTCCATTAATTTGCCTACTATTGATGTCAGACTCACTGGTCTATAGTTGCTCGATTCCTCCCTACTACCTTTCTTGTGAATGGGCACGACATTTGCCAATTTCCAATCTTCCAGGACGACTCCTGTTACTAATGATTGGTTAAATAAATCTGTTAACGGTTTTGCCAGCTCACCACTAAGCTCTTTTAATAATTTTGGGTGTATCTCATCAGGCCCCTGTGACTTATCTGTCTTCACCTTAGACAGCAAACTTAGAACATCTTCCTCTGTAAAGATACATGCATCAAACGATTTAATAGTCATTCTTTCTAGTGGAGGTCCTTCTCCTTTTTCTTTTGTAAAAACTGAACAGAAGTATTCATTAAGGCAGTCGGCTAGCCCTTTATTCTCTTCTACATACCTTCCGTCCTTTGTTTTTAATTTAGTTATTCCTTGTTTTAATTTCCTTTTTTCATTTATATATCTGAAGAATGTCTTATCCCCTTTTTTCATAGACTGAGCTAGTTTTTCTTCTGCCTGCGCTTTAGAAGTTCTTATAACTTGCTTGGCCTCTCTCTGCCTAATCTTGTAGATTTCCTTATCTTCATTGCTCTGGGTTTTTTTATAATTACAAAATGCTAGCTTTTTATTTTTAATGATTTGGGCCACTTCTGCTGAGTACCACATTGGTCTCCTCCTTTTTTTGCTTTTACTGACGAGTCTAATGCAATTTTCTGTTGCCTTCAATAATGCACCTTTTAAGTAGTCCCATTTCTCCTGGACTCCATGTAATCCGTTCCAGTCTGATAAGGACTCATTTATGACTAATTTCATTTTTGAAAAGTCTGTTTTTCTAAAATCTAAAACTTTTGTTTTTGTGTGGTGGGACTCTTTCACAGTTCTTATATTAAACCACACTGACTGGTGATCACTAGATCCCAAGGTTTCGCCTACAATGACATCATATACCGAATCCCCGTTTGTGAATACCAAATCCAAAATGGCCTCCCTCCGGGTTGGCTCCTCAACCACTTGTTGTAGAGATAACCCCAGTAGGGAATTTAGAATATCTGTACTCCTGGTAGAACTTGCTATTTTGGTTTTCCAGTTTATATCTGGAAGATTGAAATCTCCCATAATGATAACTTCTCCTTTCATTGTCATTTTAGCTATTTCTTCAACTAGTAGATCATCTAGTTCTTTAACTTGACCAGGTGGTCTATATATCACACCTACACGAGTTACTGCATGGTTAGCAAACTGCAACGTAACCCAAACTGACTCTATGTTGGCCTCACCAACTTGTATTAGGTTAGATTTAATGCTATCTTTCACATACAGGGCCACTCCTCCTCCTTTCTTGCCTTCTCTGTCTCTTCTGTATAAAGAGTACCCTGGTATGGTTATGTCCCAGTCATTTCTTTCATTAAACCATGTCTCCGTAACAGCCACTAAATCTACATTCTCAGATGCCATTATTGACCCAAGTTCATTGATTTTTTTACCTAAACTGCGAGCATTTGTAGACAGGACTCTGAGCTTATCATTTCTTAACCTCTGTGCTTCTGACCTGTTCTGGCATTGTTTCGGGGGGCAATTGGACTCTTTTATTTTCACTCTTTTGCCCCCCCTTCCTAGTTTAAATACTCTTCCGCAAATTCTTGGAGTTGTTCACTAAGTACATTTGTTCCTTTGAGAGAAAGATGCAAACCATCTTTTTTGTACAGTTCCTTTCTATTCCAAGTAGAGCTATCATGAGAAACAAAGCCAAATCCTTGCTCTTGACACCATTTACCAAGCCATATGTTGAACTCCTTTATGCGCCTCTGCCTATCATTCTGAACATTATGCACAGGCAGAACTTCAGAAAATGAAATGGTAGATGCAAAATCCTGTACGTCATTACCAAGTGTGATAAAAGATTTTTTCACCTCTGACACTTCATTGCAAGCCAGATCATTTGTCCCTAGATGGACAAGAACATCCACGTCCCCTTCCTGCTTTGCTTGCTTAACAATATTAATAATACGTCTTCTATCTCTTCTAGCAGTAGCCCCAGGGAGACATCTCACAAAAGCATTTTCTTTAAGCTCCACACTTCTTATGATTGAATCACCCAGCAACAGCTGCATCCTTTGAGACTTCACTTTATCTTTTTTGTTGCATACATTAGACATAGGAGTCGATGGTTTCTCACCCTCTGTGCTTGAGTCCATATCCATGTTGTCCTTACATTCTGAGAGTGCTGCAAATGAATTATGGAGAACCACCGACTGTGGGACATGTCTTCTATCCACCACTCTAAGACTTCCAGAACCTACATTAACCCATCTGCCATTTCTGGGGGTCCTCTGTGGCAGTGGCATTGCAGCAGTCCTAGCTGGAGTTTGTGTAACAGATAATTTAAATATTTCAGCTTTCAAAAATGCAATTTCCTGCTGCAGTAAGGAGAACTGTCTACAGATCTGACAGCATCCGAATCTCCAAAGAGTGGAACATGAAATAAATGCACAACAATTCCTGCACTGAACCAAGTCTGCCATTTTAAAGAGGAGAAAAAAAATAAAAAAATAAATTTGTAACTTTAAATCAAACAAATCTTACCTTTTTTTTTTTTGTATTGTTTCCACCTTCCAGCCTACCTCCTGACGATCTCCTGCAATATCTCTTTACTAGTACTTAATGTAGTACTTGCAGCTAATGAATTAGGCCAGCTAATGAGTCTGTCTCTATATATACACACACTCCTTCCCAAACTCCTCCCCCAGCAACAAATGTAACACCTTAGTGAGCTAGGCTCATTAGCAAACGCACAATAGCAAACAGCTGACCGAATTCCTTACCTCTTAAGCAATGATCAGCAAAAACAACACAGATGAGCCAGTTGGAGACTCTAAGCCAATCTCTTGCAGTATCTCTTGAATCTCTTCAGTCTCCTGCAATATCTCTTTACTAGTACTTAATGTAGTACTTGAAGCTAGTACTTTCAGCTAATGAATTAGGCCAGCTAATGAGTCTGTCTCTATATATACACACACTCCTTCCCTACAATGCAAAGGACATTTTACAAGACCTTGTTCACACAGTGCATAGAAAAATTGGTGTAAGCTTAGCTAAGAATAAGTTTAGGGTACGTTCACACTAGCGTTTTTCTTTTCCGGCACTGAGTTCCGTCCTAGGGGGCTCTATACCGGAAAAGAACTGATCAGGCATATCCCCATGCATTCTGAATGGAGAGTAATCCGTTCAGGATGCATCAGGATGTCTTCAGTTCACTCCTTTTGACTGATCAGGCAAAAGATAAAACCGCAGCACGCTGCGGTTTTATCTCCGGCATTTTTTTCCCATAGGAATGTATTAGTGCCGGATCCGGCATTCAAAATACCGGAATGCCGGATCCGTCCTTCCAGCCTGTGCATGCGCAGACCGGTAAAAATGTGAAAAAAAAAATACAAGACGGATCCGTCTGTCTGCATGACAAGCGGAGAGACGGATCCGTTCTTGCAATGCATTTGTGAGACGGATCCGCATCCGGATCAGTCTCACAAATGCTTTCAGTCACATCCAAATCGGCGGATCCGACGGGCAGTTCCGACGACGGAACTGTTTGCCGGATCACACTGCCGCAAGTGTGAAAGTAGCCTTAAGGGGTTTTACTCTGATGACCTATCCTCTGGATCTGTCATCAGTATCTGATCGGTGGGGGTCTGACATCTTGGACCCCCTCCGATCAGTTTTTTGAGAAGGCATAATCACTCGCAGTAGTGCCGCGGCCTTCTCTCAGCTCACCAAGCACAGCTCCATATAATGTATAGTTGGTATCGCAGCCCAGCGCCATTCACTTCAATGGGACGAAGCTGTCCCTAGGTCACGTGACCGATGAACGTGATGTCACACTGCCTTGGATAAGGCTACTGCAAACGCTGCTGCCTTCACAAACAGCTGATCGGCAGGAGTCCCAGGTGTCGAACCCCCACCGATCAGATACTGGTGACCTGTCCATCACTGTTAGACTCTCGGAAAACCCCTTTAAAAGGTTTGTCTGGTTTTAGTTAAATAGGTGAATAGGCTGCAGTAAAGAAGTGAGCTGTACTTGCCTAGTGGATCCAGCGACACCCTGAGCGGGCGCACTGGATCCCCTAGGTAAGTACAGCCAGTCCCCCGGTGTTGTCTGTGCTCCCTTATATTTTCTAGCTAGGGGGGGTTGCAGTCATTGTGCTAGAATTATTCTGGTCGAGGAGGATACTGACTGTCTTTCTAGATCTTTGGATAGTTGTCAGCTTTTTTGTGTTCTTGTACTTGAATTTAACATCTTATTTTTTTCTCCAGGGAGTCAGTGTCTACATAGGAAAACATCGAAGATCACTAGTAAAGCTTACTTTCGACCCATCACTTAGTACTGAAGAAATCCGCCGTGCCTTGTACAGTAAACTGGACCGTGTCATTCAGACCATGTCGTTCACAGAAGAAGCTATGACTGCTGCGCTGTCGGACAGAATCTCCACTAATAGGTTTAATAAGGATGACTTTGAGAACAGCAGGAGAGCGTTTAAGTCCAGTCCAGGTACAGACCGACCAGAGATCTTCTGTTTCACCGCCTTGCACATATCTACTGGATATTTGACCTATACTAAACCTTCCCTTGTTCTCTTCCAGGTTATGAGATCACATTTACCTTACTCAACCCAGATCCAAAATCCCATGACCTGAACTGGAACATAAGCTCCGCCTCAGACCAGTATATCCAGCCATTCCTGGATAAGCTGCAGCCAGTCGCTAACTTCTCTGTTGATTCCCAAGTAAGTATCTTGTGCGTAAGGTTGGTCAGAGTCATAAAGGGGTTGTCTCATCAAGGCAACCCCTATCCGTATGCCATATGAGGGTGAAAGGATGGAAAAACCGTGACTTACTCATTGGGGGACTTGGCCTGTGCATGTATTACCATGCGAATGCTGCCCTTTACTACTTAGTTTCCCCTGCAGGGGCTGGAAATTTGCCGTGCCGCATGTAAAGGCCGAGGAACGGGGCAATTATTGTGAATCGTACCTGATAATTGTCCCATGTAAAGGTGTCGGAGATCACCTGAAAAAATGCCTGTTCATTAGTTGCATCTTTTATGTGGCACCTACAGTCATCATTTGCTGGCAGCCCACTATCCTGTGTTAAAGGGATTGTGTCCGCTAGTTTGAGCCTATAGAGCTGAGGACATGCTCTGCTAGATCGCCACTAGCACGTCCGCAATATACATTTTCCATAGCTGTCAAAAAAAGATTTTATCTATATGCAAATGAGACTAGTAAGGAGCCCAAGGGGCTGTTACCAACATTTCAGAAGCACAGCCATGCCCATTGTGAAGGAGCCCAGCACCACCCGCATCCTCTGAATCTCCTCCTTGCTCCCCCGACATCACAGAGTTGCTGTAATCTCACGCATGCGCTAGTATGCCGCATGCAAGTGCCAGCATGGTGTTCCTTCCTTGTGCTGGCATCAGCCTCAGGGAATGAACTGCGCACGCGCTAGCTGGCAATGGTGACATTACGGCGCTTCAACTATGTGACATGAGGGGAGCAAGGAGGAAATTCGGAGGATGCAGGCGGTGCTGGGCTCCTTCACAGTGGGAGTGGATGGGCTCCTGAAACTTTGGTAACAGCCCCTTGGGCTCCTTACTAGCCTCATCTGCATATATATATAAAATTGTGTTGTTTTTGGCTGAATAAAAGCACTCAGAGCTATGGCGAATGTATATTGTGGACGTGCTAGTGGTGATCTAGCAGCGCATGTCCTCAGCTTTATAGGCTTAAACTAGCTGACAGAATCTCTTTAACAGGAGCGTTGAATCTGTCAGGGCACAAACGATCATTGTGAATAGAGATGAGCGAATTTCCGCTTATGAAATTCGTTCACACTTCGTTTGGTGGTAAAAGGTGAATTGCGTTATGGATTCCGTTACCACGGACCATAACGTAATTCTATGACTGAATGCCTTTAGAGGCATTCCGTTATTCAATCCGTCATAATAGAAGTCTATGGCCTGCAAAATGGATCCGTCCCGTTTCCGTTATGCAGGGGAGTGTATGAAGTCAGACCTGCAGAGATCAGCTGATTGCAATGCCAGCTTTGATAAATGAAAAACAATACGTTGAGATGATCCCTTTTAATAACTAAAAATTGCATTAATGCTTGCACAACAGGGCGTTTCAACTTTGGTTGATTTCATTGCTTTGTAGATTGGCAGTTATAATTTTCATCAAAGGAAAATGTTTGCTTTTTCCTGTTTTTCTCAAATTGGTTTGCGAAGCCTATAATATTTTTTTACAAACTGCTAAAAATGTTGTAAAATAATAAAAGTACCGTATCCTTCAGACTGTGTGGACTGTAAGACGAACCTAGGATTTAGAGGAGGAAAACAATATTTAATCAGACCCACAAACTCCCTAACACCTCTGGTCACCCCCCCCCCCCCCCATCACACCTCTGTACCTTGCATGCTCTGGGCAGCGCTGCCACTTTGCAGATCCAGAACTCATCGCTCGATGGTCTTCTGGCCCACTCTGCATTGTAACGTCGCACAGCGTCAGGTAATAGTTTGCGCCTATGTGCACTACGTCCTGACACTGTACGTAGTCGGGACACAGGTCAGACCAGGGAGCGCTGAGTAGAGCTAGCGCAGCGCCTCCCTCACTGCTCCCTGCCCCTCTCACATGCTGATGACCACTTCCATAATAGAAGCAGTCATTAGCATTCGGACTATAAGACGCACTGCCATTTTCACCCACTTTTGAGGGGTGGGAAAGTGTGTCTTATAATCAGAAAAATACGGTAATACACCCCCTACCAATCTATTGCTGCTCCTGTGCCGACGCTGGTCTTTTTCGCAGTGAAGAAGTGTCGACACATCATATGACCGATGCGGGTACTGATTGGCTTCAGCAGTCATGTGTCGACATATGAAGTATTTGCTGGAGCATTGTAAACTAGGACCAGCAGGGTGCCAGGGAGATGTTGGCACAAGAACAGCGGGTTTGTCATTTTATACTATTGTGGCTAGACTACCCCTTTAAAATCCTAATCAGCGGTATGGGTCACGTGCAGTTATGTGGTCTCACTTACTAGAATTATTAGATTACAATCTCCGTGATAACATGCGTTTCTTTGCCTATGTTACAGATATTGTATTATGCGATCCTGGGCGTCAATCCTCGCTTTGAAAAGGAAACGTCAAGCTACACCCTTAATGCCCACAACCTGCCTCACGTCATTAACCCTGTAGAGGCAAGGCTTGGTAAGAACTCTTATTCTCAGTTTAGTAAATATTGGTTACATTAGGTAACATTGATGAACCTGCCCTAATACCGTATATTGTTAACATGGCGTTAGCTATGGCTTGGTTTCCACATTCGGATTCTTTTGATGTGCTTTTTGAAACTAAAAACCAGGTTTGGATTAAGAAAGTGGAGATTCACTCTTTCCTTTATACCCGTCTTCTGTTTATGATGCGTTCCTGGTTTTGGGTTCAAAAGCTGAAAAAAAAAAAAAACTTGAAGTAGAAACCCAGCCAAAGACCTTGATCACACCTCGGTGTTTTGATCAGTGATTTCCATCGGTGATTGTGATCCAAAACTAGAAGTGAAGCCTCCACAGACATGAGGTATAAGGGACAGATCTGCCCCTGTTCTGTGTTTAGAGCTGCACCTGGATTTGGCTCACAATCACTGATGGAAATCACTGACCAAACACTGACATAGGGCCTAATACATGGCTATTGAAAGTACTACCTTTAGCAAAGAATACAGTCAGTTGAAATCTCTTTTTTAAACCAGACAAGGGCTGCAAGTAGTGTTGAGCGAACTTGTGTTTTAAGTTTGGCGTCTAAAGTTCGGGTTATCGACGTTAGGGATCGACCGATATTGATTTTTTAGGGCCGATACCGATAATTTGTCAACTTTCAGGCCGATAGCCGATAATTTATACCGATATTCTGGGTATTTTTATTTTTGAGGAAAAAAAAAAAATTTCCTACACAAATCTGCTGAAAATTAATGTTTATTGTTAACGTGTATTATTATTATTTTATTTTTTTTGTAAATCTTTTTCATTTATACTTTAATATTTTTTTTTTTTTTTTACTAACTTTTAGCCCCCTTAGGGACTAGAACCCTTGTCCCATTCACCCTGATAGATCTCTATCAGAGTGAATAGAATCTCGCACTTTCCCTGCTGCCCTGTGCTCTGTGCACACAGCAGCATGGAGCTGACTATGGCACCCAGGGCTTCAATAGCGTCCTGGCTGCCATGGTAACCGATCGGAGCCCCAGGCTTACACTGCTGGGGCTCCGATCGGAGGAGCAGGGGAGAGGGGATCCTGTGGCCACTGCCACCAATGATTAGAACTGGGGGGGGGCGCACTGCGCCACCAATGTTTTCACTATTGGGATGGGGGTGGGGGGCGCACTGCGCCACCAATGACTAATACTAGGGGGCTTGGGGGGGGGGGCGCACTGCGCCACTAATGTTTTTACTATTGGGGTGGGGGGCGCACTGCTTGAGGGGGGGGGCGCACTGCGCCACCAATGAAGATACCTCTCTTTCACATACAGGAGGCGGGAGCTGGCTGCAGAATCACATAGCCGGCTCCCGACCTCTATGAGCGGTAGCTGCGATCCGCGGCACCTAAGAGGTTAACTACCGCGGACTGCAGCTGCCGTTCATAGAGGTCGGGAGCCGGCTATGTGATTCTGCAGCCAGCTCCCGCCTCCTGTATTTGAATTAATGAAAGACTCATCTTCATTGGTGGCGCAGCGGCCACAGCCCCTCCCCTCCTCTTGTGTTCCGTCCTGTCATTGGAGGCAGCGGCAGCAGCATCACAGGGGGAGGAGACACTGCTTCCTTCTCCCCTGTGCTGCGGAGGGAACACAGAACGCGCTGAGAGCAGCGCGTTCTGTGTTCCCAATACGTTATCGGTATATCGGCAAAATAGATACCGATAACGTTCAAAATCCTCAACATCGGCCGATAATATCGGCCAAACCGATAATCGGTCGATCCCTAATCGAAGTATCCCGTTATGGATTCTAAATTCCGTTCTGGTCCGTGGTAGCGGAATCCATAACGGGATACTTCGATAACCCGAACCCGAACTTTAGACGCCGAACTTAAAAAGTTCGCTCAACACTAGCTGCAAGCTTTTTAATGGATGTCAATTTGAGTTTGTGTCTCAGATGTCTACTGTTAAATATACTCGTTGTAAAGCTTTCAAATGTTCACTTTACCACTTTTTTTTGGGAATTCAAAGGTTCCAGTGCCGCCTCTCTATACCCTGTCCTGAATTTTTTGCTGTATGTCCCAGAGTATTTCCATTCTCCCCTGTACATCCATGATAAAGATGGAAAGAGAGTGACCTCTAATGCATTTCACAGCCCCCGCTGGGGGGGCATCATGGTAAGTCCATAGTTAAGGTCTACCCACCCACCTAGGGTTATTACACGCTGTGGCTATTGGTATCTGCGAGCAGGCAGGGTTTCGCCTGCATGTGGAAGCCGGACAGTGTAAACCAGGCCTGAAAATTAAATGTGAAACTGGCCCGCTGACATCAGCCTCAAGGCTCCAGAAATCTGAGATATTTGACATATCGGAGAGTTGGCGATTACCTTCGACTTGCTTTCCGTGACTGCAGGATTAAAACTTGTGAAATGTTCTGGTTTCAGCCCAGCAGATTTTTTCTCATAGAGAGGATTGCTTCTGTTGGCCTACTACCTTATTTTCCCTGGACAATGCCGATTATTTGTGAGCGGCCACTGATAGCTGCTTCTGTAAGGTGACGGGGGACAAGTAATGCATGTGATCAGTGCTGGAGCTATGAAAAGGCCTTACTATTAGAAACTGTTAATACTAATGGTGAGTGGTGGTCACTGCCACTATCAATGGGCATTGCCTGTGACTGGCAGCGTTAGCATTGGCACCCTTAAAGGGCTTCTGTCACCCCACTAAACTCTTTTTTGTGTACTTCTAATCCCTATCCTGCCATATTGCCATACATTATGTTATTAATAATTTTCGTTCAGTAGATTTAGCAAAAAACGTACATTTATGATATGCTAATTACCTTTCTACCAGCAAGTAGGGCGTCTACTTGCTGGTAGCAGCCGCAGAAAACCGCCCCCTCCTCCTGTTGATTGACTGGGCCAGCAGCATGCTCTCCATTGACGTCTATGGAAGTCCCATAGAAATGATTGGAGGGCCCACCGCGCAAGCGCTGCCACAGCTCCATTGACTTCTATGGCTATGCACTCATATGGCTTGGTTTGGGACACTTAATAATTTTTCTTGCCTTTTTTTAAATGTAAAAATCCATTGAGCTAAACATTAAGGTCTAAAATGCAGCCAGCATCCCGCATTAGGATGTTGGTTTTTAATAGGGCGGGGGCCCAAGTTGTATTTATAAAAAATGAGGATTTTCAAATTCACCTCAATCCCACACAGTATCTGGTGATCTCTCCTAAAACCAAGTTTCTCGCCCAGTTTCCTTGGGGGACACAGAAGACCTTGGGTATTGCTCATCTCCATAGGAGGCGTGACACTAAGTGAAGACTGTTAAGCCCCTCCTCCACAGCTATACCCTCAGCCTGGAGAGAGAGACTGCCAGTTTTTGCTTAGTGTCCAAGGAGGCAAGACACTCCCTGCTCTGCAGGGCTGCTTTCTCCTTGTTTAAATTTTAGATTTTTACTTTTTTCTTTTCTTTTTGTTCCAGATCATCAGGGACAACAGAGACGCACTAGACCTCTCTGTTTCTCCCGGGGTTGAGCTGCGCCAGTGCCGGTCACCCGCACTGCTGCCTCCCCCACAGAAGGCAAGGTGGATCAGGGCAGCCCAGCTCCCCTACATCCCGCCAGCGCAAGGGTCGCCCGCACGCCAAGTCCCTCTTCCAGCGTCCTGCCACTACGGTGCCAGTAGCTGAAGGGGCGACCCTGCTGGAACGGACCGAGGGTGAAGACGACTATGGTGAGAGATTGGCTTCTCCAGCCCTACGTCCCCGTCCCCCCCGGTCTCCTGCGTGCCTGACCCTATACTGGGCCTATGGACCCTTCTGTCCCTGCTAGACCTAGGCTGGCCCCTGGGCTGCCGCAGGGCGACATTCTGCTCCCTCTCTCCTGGCCTCCATAGGTCATTGGCACCCTTCTCCCTACAAGAAGAATGCCTGGGGAGCTGCAGAGGTCCGCAACTAGCTGCCCCTGACGGAGGGGTTATGCAGGCGTCCCACCCTCACAGGCACCCGGTCTCAGGGTCCCCCTCCCTCTTACCGGCTACTGCTTCAGGGCCAGAGCCTTGCTGCCCCTGACCCTCCTCTGCCCTCACGGGCACCGGCCCAAGGGCAAGGTGGTTGTGGCTGTTGGCCACATGGTGCGCTGTTATAAGCCAGGGCCCGCTCCATGGGTAAAATGGCTGCCGAGCGCAGGGTCCTCGCTTCCGGGCAGGGGGGTGGGCACCCGCGGCCTGCAATATGAGCGCTATGCTTCAACAGCCCCAGGCCGACCGTCGGAACATTCCGGTCGGCCGGGCACCGCAGGCTTTGCGCCCGCGATCCCGGCGCTCTATCCGGGTCCCCGGCTCTTCCGGCCCGCGGGGTGGGCACCCGCGGCCGGCATGTGCATGCGCCGCTTCGTTCCCCGGCCGGTACTTGAATACTGTGCGGCCCCGGTCAGCCGGGCGCCGCTAAAAATTTAGGCCCCGGCTTCACGGCCTACAGTTACTAGGCCGCAAAATTCCGGCCTCTGTTGGAGGGGGCTGGAACTTCTCCAGGCGGGAATTCTTCCCGCCGGGAGGTTCCCCCGCCCCCAGGGGATCGCAGCGCCGCCCTCCAGGCCGGATCCCTGTTAACCCTTTGGGTACAGGCCGGCTTCAGATGGCCTGTATGGGTGCCCCCAGGGGATCACAGCGCCGCTGTACAGGCCGGCTTCAGATGGGCCTGTATGGCTGCCCCCAGGGGATCTCAGCGCCGCCCTCCTGGCCGGATCCCTGTTTAACCCTTTGGGTACAGGCCGGCTTCAGATGGGCCTGTATGGCTGCCAACCACCCCCCCCCGTGCCCCTGTAGGTGGCTCCCCTTTCTGTTATATATATATATATATATAAGAAAAGAAAAAAAAAGAAAAAATTATTTTATATATATATATATATATATATATATATATATATATATATATATATATATATAAATAACTTGTGGGCTGCGCAGGACGCTGCAGCCTCATGTCAGTACATGCCCCCCTTCCCTAGGCGGCATGTCGCGCTCCCCGGCTGCGGCGCTGCCAGGGTCATTTTACCCTCCTAGCCCTCTCTCACGATACGGCGCTGGTCAAGTGCATGCGGCCCTTTCTGTAGGCAGCATTCGTCACCCTCTTCAGTTATGGTGCTGCCATGTGCGGGACCCCCCTCCTGGGCGGGATACTGTACTCTCCCTGGCTGCGGGTTGGCCTTGTGCATGATCCCCCTTTCATTGGCGGACTACTGCAGTTTCACCGGATACGGTGCTGGCCATGTGCACGACCTCCTTCCATAGGCGGAACGCTACACTCTCACTAGATTCGTTGCGATCTGTGCATGACCCCCTTTCTTAGGCGGAATACTGCACTCTCACCAGATACGGTGCTGGCCATGTGCACGATCCCTTTCCATTGGTGGAACGCTGCACTCTCACTGGATTCGTTGCCGATCATGTGCGTGACCCCCTTCCATAGGCGGAACGCTGCACTCTCTGAATTTGCTGACGCCCATAGGCATGACTCCCTTCCATGGACGGCATTCGGCACTCTCACTGGATTCACTGCCAGCCATGTGCATGACCACTTTCCATAGGTGGTATGATGCACTCTCATTGGATTTTCCCTGTGGCGGCATACATACACTCCCTCGGTCGGTGATGTTCTCTCGCCGGTACGTTGTTGGCCATGTGCATGAACCCCATACATGGCGGGGTGCTTGCACTCTCACTGGATCCGCTGCCGGCCATATGCATGACCCCTCTTCCGTGGGCGGTGTACGCACTCTCACTGGATTCGCTGCCGGCCATGGGCACGCCTCCTTCAGGTGACATGCACACATTCTCACCGACTGATCGCACTCTCCCTGGATGCGATGCTGACCGTGTGCATGACCCCCCCCCCTTTTTCTGGGCGGCATACTACACTCTCACCGGATACGTTGCTGGCCTTGAGCATGGCCCTCTAACATGGGTGGAACGCTTGCGCTCCCATTGGATACCGTGCTGGCCTTGTGCGTGACCACCCCTCATTCCATGGGCGGAATTTTGCACGCTCACGAGATTCAAGGCTGTCCTTGTATGTGCCGTATTGGACTTGCACATGTTCCCCTTCATTGGGAGTAGTTACACTCTCACGAAGTTTCGGTGTTGGGTGAGTTGTTGCACACTCACTTAATGCTAGGATAGCCCTGTGCATGTCCCCCTTTCACTAGGTGGACCTCCTGCATTCCTGCTGGATACTGTGTGGCTATGTGCATGGCGCCCTTCGGGGCGAAGTATGGTATGCCCTACTTCTCTGACGTAGGTACGGCCTTGGGCATTCCCCCCTTTTTTGGGGCGGGCTTTTGCACCCTTGCCGACTGCAATTTGCCAGGTACATTTCCCCCCTTTCGGGGCGGTCAGTTTTGCGTTCCATCGCATACCATACTAGTCTTGTGCATAACTCCTTTTCAGTTTGCACTTTGCACTTCCGTAGATACTGTGGCACTCTGGCTGGCCTTCTTCGCTGAGTGATATTTTTGCAGTGAGCGGACGTTCTTGTGCGTTGTTTGGGCCGTGTATACCTTCTCGTCCCGTAGGTGGGTTGGCCTTCTCACTGCTTACGGGGCTACTCGTACGTATCCCTCCTTTCCTCCTGCGACATATTTTTTTCTCTTGGGAGACGGTGTTTGCAGCAAGCCTTGCACTATTCTCTAAAGAGATCATTCTGTCCACCTGTGTAAGCCTAAGGTGTTGTCCAACAAACAATAAATGAATGCCTTATATATAAGTAGACGGCCGCTACCTGCTCGCTACTGCTCCGAGCTGGGCGGTGCTCATTCATTTCGTTGGCCCTTCCGCCGGGGAGTGTTCGTGGTTCCTAGACACGTACCCATTCGTCTTCCCGCAGCATTGTTTCCCTGCGCTAGTGGTCACATGGTCGAGAGTGCTGTCTGCAGCGCCCTTCGCATTCTATGTTGGCTCTGGCGGGACTACGGTCCCCTCGCCTACTACTATTTCCTCCTACCAGGTTCGGGCCGCTCTTCTTGGGAAGGTCACCCAACTTCTCTTGGGTGCTCGCTTACCCAGGTCCGGAGGACCTCCACCTTGAGTTCTTCAGGATATTCGCCTTCTGCGAAGCGGTGAACCGGGCGTCTCAGTGTAGCGGGTTTCTGCTTTTGAGCTGTCCTATGGCTTCTCTATGCCCACTCCTCCTTTCTTTTGGAGGGTGTTATCCCGGCCTCTGTCTCGACTGCCTTTTCTCGCCGGTCCTGTTTGGCTCCCACTCGGTACGGATCTCTCCGATGTGGCTTCTGTTCCGGCCACGCTTCAGAGGATGTTCCTTCTCTGCCCTCCCCTCTGGGAAGAGCATGGTTGTTCAGGTGGATGGTTCTGGTGTCTTGTCCACACTGACTGTACTAGCTGTGTACCTATCTAACGGGTCTACCGCGTTCTGTCCTCCCGCTGGGTGCAGATTGCGTTTTTTCCATTCTAGGCAATGTTTCTGCTATGGACTTACCTTCTCGGTAACTTGGGAGGACTACCATTTAGTCCGTCTTCCTGTGGTGGCTACATCGGCTTGGGCTTTAGCCTGTCTTGTCCTGGCATCGGGCGGTTGCTGGGCGGACCCTTCGGTTCCTGTCCGTCTGCTCCCCCACTCCGGGTGGATACGGGACAACATTGTTCGGGGCCGACGGGACCAGTTCTACCAACCGTTCTGCCCGTGTTACTGATCATTGGGTTTTCGCCCGCTTGCCCAGGCGACTCTAGTGGGCTCGCTAGTGTTCGCTTCTAGCCGAGTTTTCGTCCAGGATCTGTGGTAGGACTTAGGGCTTTACCTGGGGTTCTGTGGGAAGCTGGGCGTTCCCCCACTCTGCCTTTCTCTCTCCATGGTTCTGTCTTTCTCCAGTCCGGCCTGGACCTGGGGCTGGGACTCCGTTGCTTGAGGTATCAAGTGTCGTTCCTGTCCTTCCTCTTTCAGCATTCACCGACCCTCTGGGCCTGTCAGGAACTTCTTCCATGGAGCGGCTCTTGGGTTCCTTTGTACTGCCCTCCGTTACCGTCCTGGGAACTACATACTGGGCTCTTGGCGCTCCAATTTTTCCTTGGAGCCGTTACAGAAGTCCTCTCTACTCCTTCTGTCCTGTACGGTTAAGTTTCTGTAGCCATCGTGTCTTTGACGGGTGCCTGAGTGGCGGCCCTTCTTGTTCCGAGCCTTCTGTCTTCCCCCAGTACAGGGCTGTTCTCCATTCCGTCTCTTCCTTCCTTCTGAAGGTGGTGTTTGTCCTTCATTTCATTGAGGCAGTCGTCCTCCCCTTCCCACCCCCGGGAACGGACACTTCACCGATTTGGACGTTGTTTGGGCCTTGCAGTTTTTTTACTTGGAGATCTCCGACTCTTGTCGACGTTCGGTCTCTTGTGTTCCCAGGAGGTCCGCGCAAAGGGTTGACGGCCTCCAGGGTGGCTTTCCTCCGCTTTCTCAGAGTGGCTCTTGCTGTGGTTGTCGCACCAAGGGCAGGGTTCTGCTTTTGGTGTCACCATTCATTTTGCCAGAGCTGTCGGTTTTTCCTGGGCCGGAGGCATTAGGCTTCGGCCATGCATTTGTAAGGTGGTCACTGGTCTTCCTTGCACACCTTACCGAGTTCTACAGGGTGCATACTCGGCCTTCGGCGTATGCTGCCTTGGGCCGCCTGGTCTGCAGGCGGCGGTTTTTTGTTGCCTTCGGGTGCTTCGCCTTGGTGCTGTGGTCCCTCCCCCTTTGGACTGCTTTTGAACGTCCCAAGGTCTTCTGTGTCCCCCAAGGAAACTGGGCGAGAAAACGAGATTTTTGTATAACTTACCAGTAAAATCTCTTTCTCGCTCTTTCCTTGGGGGACACAGCACCCACCCATTCTTTGTTCTTCTCTGACTGTTTCCGAGTTTGTTTTACCCTTTGGGTAGTTGGCTTGTTGGTTCCACTTTTTGGACTTTGCCTTTTCTCACTACTTGGACACGCAACTGGCAGTCTCTCTCTCCAGGCTGAGGGTATAGCTGTGGAGGAGGGGCTTAACAGTCTTCACTTAGTGTCACGCCTCCTAGGGAGATGAGCTATACCCAAGGTCTTCTGTGTCCCCCAAGGAAAGAGCGAGAAAGAGATTTTACTGGTAAGTTATACAAAAATCTCGTTTTTGCTAAAAATTTTAATAAGTGATATGGTTTTCTTTCTGTGCCAGACTTCGGTTTAAACTGGGAGAATTTACAGTATAATGTAGGAAACCTCATCGGATTTTTTAAAGTGTAACTATTGTTTGAAATCTTTTTTCCTGTAAATCAGTAGTAAAAGCAGTACAAATCTTATTACAGGAAAGTGCTTCTTTCTCCACATATCAGATGCCTTATCTCTTAGCTCCTCCTGGCATTTCTCACTCACAATTTACTGGTAAAATTCCTTGAGAGAGATGAAGATGACTTATCCGCTCTCTGAGAGATTAGGTTACATAATCTAGAAAGTCCATAGAGAGGAGTAGGGAGGAACTGTATAAAGAGAGAGAAGCAGCTACACACACAGACCCTGCTGAAGACTGTACTAAGATCTCGGTCTCGCCCGTATGTCCTCCATGCTGCAGCTTTTGAGGGTGTCCTATACAGAGATAGGGAGAGCAAGATGTCACCTCCTCTCTGTGCTGTGCATGGGAGTCATCATTGCAGCTAGTCTACACCTACCCGCTCAGGGAAAACGTACACGCGACAGCAGAGTCTGAGAAGTTACCTGGAACGACATGTACGCTTCAAAGTTATCCCTTATCCAAGGTGATAGTCCTATTCTCGGAACCCTATGGATCATGAGAAAGGGACCCCATACTCCTCGGAGCCCCCTCAAATGAACAGAGTGGCAGGTCGAGCATGTGCCCTGCCGCTCTATTCATCTCTGTGTCCGGAGACAGCCGAATACAGCACTTGGCCATTTCCAGAACTCCCATAGAGATGAATGCATCGGTAATTCACATGCACGACCTGCCGCTCCGTTATTTTGAGCGGGCTCCGAGGGATACAGAGTAACTATTCTCGCGATCTGATCTAATAGTTATCCCCTATCCTGTGGACTTTAAAAAAAACTCTATAAAGGGAACCTGTCACCTAGAAAATGCAAATTGCCTGTAGCATGATTATAAAGGGGTCTGTGTCTTTTCTGTGCAATGCGGAAAAAGTCTGGAAAAATACTTTTATTCAACTGGCCGCGCTATGTAAATGATAGTCTTGAAGTCAAGGGGGCAGCGGCTTTCTCGCCTGAAGTCAAGCGCTCCCCGCCCCCTTTCCCTCCCTTTAGCGTTTGATTAATAGGATTTCCTTTACTACTGGATGCTTGAATGTAGTCTTGCGCTTGCGCTGTGTCCCTGCAATGCCAGCGCCTGCACACTGTTCTACTCCGCTGTGAGGTAGTTTTCATAAGCTCATTTCTCAAGAGCCTGCGCATGCACAAGACTACATTCAGGCAACCGACAGTGAAGGAATTGGACATCCTATTAATCCAGCACTAAGGGGGGAGAAACGGGGCGGGGCGCGCTTGACTACAGGCGAGAAAGCCGCTGCCCCCTTGACTTCAAGACTATCATTTACATAGCGCGGCCAGTTGAATAAAAGTCTTTTTTTCCAGACTTTTTCAGCATTGCACAGAAAAGACACAGACACCTTTTATAATCATGCTACAGGCTGCAATGAGGTACTGCTGGCGGTTTAATATGCATTTTCTAGGTGACAGGTTCCCTTTAAGTTAACTCTTTGTTTAATAAAATAAAGTGAATTTCTGATGTCCTAATATATTTAATGTTGTGAATGGTTCCAGCCCCCCAACCACTATTACACACCTCTGAAACCCAGTCAGAGGGTCCGTTGCAGTGTGTAACAGTGTGTATATGGTGCCCAGTTCCCAGACCGATTGCTTATGTAGCACCAGTGTATACTGCAGTCCATCTCACACACACTATGGAGCCAGGTAAGCTGTCTGTGGAAGGAAACTGGAGAACCCTGTGTAAATCCACGAGAACGTAGAAACTAGGGATTGACCGATATAGATTTTTTTAGAGCCTATACCGATACTCTGTGAACTTTCAGGCCGATAGCCGATAATTTATACCGATATTTTAAATCTCATAATATATATTATATTAGTTGGTAGTCACTGAGGTGGTGGAAATTTGCATTTGGCACTAGTATATTATAAATGTAAATTATAAATTAATAAAGCCCTTAGTTCGTAGTCAATTTATCATTTACATTTATAATCTACTAGTGCCAAATGCCAATTTCCACCCCCCCCCTCCTCACTGACTTTATTAACCCCTATCAGACTTCAGATCAGACCTTTGTTAACCCCTATCAGACCTCAGATGAATAAAATAAAAAAAAATCCTCACCACTCCTGCGCCGCGGCTCCTCTTCATCTTCGGGTCCGTCGTCTCACTCCCCTGTCTCCTCCAGCCCGCGCTGCACTGTCATCTGAAGGCGTGCAGCGCCAGGTCATAGTGCGTGCACTACGTCCTGACGCTGTACGAGGTCTGGACAGTGCAGCGCGGGCCCCACCAAAGAAGACCAGGGAGGGTGAGTATCGGAAGCGCTTGCTGCGTTTCTTCCCTGCTCCTGACACCCGATGTATACTAGTGCGCGCTTCCATAATGGAAGCTCTTACTAGTATTCGCTTTATACGCATTATCGGTATATCGGCAAGGTTAGATGCAGATACAAAAGGTAGTACAAAATCAGATACAAAAGGCAGTACAAAATCCTATATATCGGTACTTCTGATAATCGGTCGATCACTAGATATCGATACTTCCGATAACCGGTCAATCCTTAGTAGAAACTCTATGCAGATGTGACACTGGCAATCACTGAGCCACCATGCTGGGCGTACAATATCTGTACTGCACCTCTATGTGTAAGGCCTCATGCACACGACCGTTGTTTTATTCCGTGTCCGTTGTGCCGTTTTTCGTTATTTTTTGCGGACCCATTTTCCGTGATCCGTAGTCAAAAAAATATAACCTGTCCTATTATTTTCGCGGACCCACTCAAGTCAATGGGACCGCTAAAAAACGCGGAGGCACACAAGATTGTCACCCGCGTCCGTTTTTTTCCTATAATTTGCATGGCAAACTTTACTTTTACTTTCCTTTATGTCTGGTGTTCCTCCAAAAATAAAGGAAGACACGCGGAAACAAAAACGGATCACGGAATAACGGAACCCCATTTTGCGGAACGGAACACAACAACGGTCGTGTGCATGATGCCTAAGATGCATCTTTGGTCTCCTGAATTTACAAATTTTGGGTTGACGGAGTCTCCACCAGGAGAAAGCTTACAAGGGCGCTGGGTCTGAAACCTTTTGTGCTGACCCGGATGTTTCACTGTATAATTCCTCTTCTCAAATCTCTCATTTCTTTCTAGGTGTATAATGTGGATTATGGAAATCCAGATGATTCGGAATTTCCTGTTCATGTTGATATTGATATGGTGAAAGTGATGGAGGTTTTCCTGACACAGCTGCGGTAAGCTGCACCTTTATATGATTATACATTGTATTTATCTTCACTTCTTAACCCTTAGAGGACCCTGAGATTTTCCATTTTTGCGTTTTCGTTTTTTCACTCCCCGCCTTCCCATAGTCCTAACTTTTTTATTTTTCCATTAACATATCACATAGCCTTATGAGGGCTTATTTTTTGCGGGACAAGTTACTTTCTAATGGCGCCATTTACGGTTGCATACCATATACTGGGAAGCGGAAAAAAAATTCCAAATGGGGTAGAATTGAGAAAAAAACACAGTTTTTATTGAAATTTTTTTTTTTTTTTACACCGTACATTATGCGGTAAAATTGACCTGTTATCTTCATTCTTCAGGTCAGTACGGTTACAACGATACCACACTTGTATAATTTTTCTTGCGTTTTAATACTGAAAATAAAACTTAAAACCTTTGAGAAAAAACAAACAAACATTGTAGCACCATATTCTGACCACTATAACTTTTTTGTAAGTTATGTGTACGGGGCTGTGCATTTTTTGCCGGGCGATCTGTACTTTTCAGTGATACCAATTTGTGTGTGCGACTTTTTATAAAAAAATTTTTTGGGGAGTTGAAGTGACAAAAAATGGCGAATTGGCTGTTTTTATTTTTTTCCCGTTATAAAGGTGTACATAGCCTTTAAAGAGGACCTTTCACTAGAATAAAAAATGTAAACTAAGCATACAGACATATACAGCGGCGCCCAGGGATCTCCCTGCACTTACTATTATCCCTGGGCGCCGCTCTGTTCTCCCGGTATAGACTCCGGTAGCTTCATATGTTCGGCTCAACTGGGAGGAGCCTGCCGGCGTCTCCTTCTCCCAGGCTGTAGCGCTGGCCAATCGCATCGCTCAGCTCATAGCCTGAGATTTTATTTTTTCTCTCAGGCTATAGGCTGAGCGCTGCGATTGGCCAGCGCTACAGCCTGGGAGAAGGAGACGCCGGCAGGCTCCTCCCAGTTGAGCCGAACATATGAAGATACCGAAGCCTATACCGGGAGAACGGAGCGGCACCCAGGGATAATAGTAAGTGCAGGGAGATCCCTGGGCGCCGCTCTCCACGTCTGTATACTTAGTTTACATTTTTTATTCTAGTGAAAGGTCCTCTTTAAGAAAAAAATCTGTAAAAAGCATATTTTATCTTTCCATTGTGTGATATATTTTCATGCTTCTCCCAGGTTGCTGTTAGGCATATCAAAGGTTTGTGTGTCTGACAGCTATCAAATAGAAAATCCAGGGAATGAAGGACTGACTGACTGGGAACTGGATAAACTCCTGTGGACGAGAGCCGTGGAAAACATTGCTACAGTCACCACCACATTGACCTCTTTGGCTCAGCTTCTGGACCAGATTGGAAACATAGTGATCAATGATAACGTGGCTTCAGAAGTGAGTCCCTCCATTTTTTTTAGGTTCACAGATAAAAGATCAGTTTTGTCTTTGAGGTTTATGATGCCCTATCAAGGGCAGCATAAAGTGAGGACAGAGATCTTCATTATAGCGGTGTGTCACTTATTAGTTTTCTTGCAATAATTCCCCTAAAATCACACGTTATTATTTGCAGTGCTTCCCAAATATGGAATCTGTGTATTCTTGGTGGCAGGCTTCTCCTTCAGCTGATTGATGGCTTTCTCCCTATTACTGTGCTTAGGAAGAAAGCTGTCAATCAGCGTCAGGTAGACTGGGGAAGCAGTCAGCTCATAAATATCAAGAGTTCTAGATCGAGTGCATGTTATTGAGACGACTTCTAAGTTTACTTTTCTTGCCCTTAAAGGGCATGGGTCCCCAGGTTTATGATTCCTTTTAACTTCAGTTAAAGGGCATCTGTCAGCAGGTTTGTACCTATGACACTGGCTGACCTGTTACATGTGCGCTTTGCCGCTGAAGACATCTGTGTTGGTCCCATGTTCACATGTGTCCGCATTACTGTTTTAATATATGCAAATTAGCCTCTAGGAGTATCGGAAGCGTTGCCATTCCACCTAGAGGCTCCGCTCTCTTTGCAACTGCTGCACCCTCACCACTTTGTCATGGTCAGGTGTGGTTATGTTTTTACTGCCTGGCCCTGTCAGTCAAAGTGGAGAGGGGTGGCAGTTGCAGTGAAACAGAGCCTCTAGGAGTAACGGCAACGCCCCCGTTGCTCTTAGAGGTTCATTTGCATATATAGGTAAAACATCATTTTTTCTCAGAACTGCGAGCACATATGAACCTGGGACCAACACAGATGTCTTCAGCTGCCAAGTGCACATGTAACAGGTCAGCCAGTGTCATAGGTACAAACCTGTTGACAGATGCCCTTTAAAGTCTTATAGCCTATTCCCATCCAGAGCTGCATTTACAGTTCTGCCAGTTCTTACCTGAATTTGCACAGATGAGATACTTTAATTCTCTGCAATATACTGTCTGCCATTAATGGATTTTTATTTAATTTAGATTACTATAACGCCCATGTCTATACCTCCAGGAATGCCACTTGGCAGGACGTACTCTCTACAGACACTGAACCAGTGGGTTTGGTTGGGATATACGAGCTCAGTAAATGAACTGTTGATGAGATTGGGCCATTAGACATATTAGACATTCTGTAATTCAGGAGAAGCTCAATATATGTAATTAAGTAATTTCATAAGTATTCATCATTAGGTTAGATCTTGCCTAAGCGTAGAGGGTGTTCAAAGGCAAACCTTTAATAATACTAAATTGTCCTTCCTGACTGTAGTTGGGAAGGTAGGGTAGTTATTAACCTGTTAATTTGGTGTTCTTTCCTTTACAGCTGCTTTCACGTGTCATTTTTAGTGGGGTTTTGTTGTAGGAATGCCAGCTCCAGATACCAGCTGCAGGCCTATGGGAAATATGAAATGCCACACACACAAAGACACACAAATGTTGTTGTTTTTTTTTGTTTTGTTTGTTTGTTTTTTTGCTTCCGGCATTTTTATGCTTCTTAAAGCATGCTGTAGCTTTTGGCGATTTTTTTTTCAAGCACTTTGACATCACCTTCTCTAAAGGGGAAAACGCCTTAGGCCTCATGCACACGACCGTTGTGTGCATCCGTGGCCGTTGTGGCGTTTTTTTTCGCGGACCCATTGACTTTCAATGGGTCCGTGGAAAAATCGGAAAATGCACCGTTTTGCAGCCGCATCCGTGATCCGTGTTTCCTGTCCGTCAAAAAAAATGACCTGTCCTATTTTTTTGACGGACAACGGTTCACGGACCCATTCAAGTCAATGGGTCCGTGAAAGAACACGGATGCAGACAACGGATGCACACAAGATTGGCATCCGCGTCCGTGATCCGTGGCCGTAGGTTACTTTCATACAGACGGATCCGAAGATCCGTCTGCATAAAAGCTTTTTCAGAGCTGAGTTTTCACTTTGTGAAAACTCATATCCGACAGTATATTCTAACACAGAGGCGTTCCCATAGTGATGGGGACGCTTCTAGTTAGAATATACTACGAACTGTGTACATGACTGCCCCCTGCTGCCTGGCAGCACCCGATCTCTTACAGGGGGCTGTGATCCACACAATTAATTGTGCATATCATAGCCCCCTATAAGAGATCAGGGGCTGCCAGGCAGCAGGGGGCAGACCCCCCTCCCTCCCCAGTTTTAATTTCATTGGTGGCCAGTGCGGCCCCCCCTCCCTCCCTCTATTGTATTATTTTCATTGGTGGCACAGTGTGCTCCCCCCCCCCCCCTCCCTCACTCTATTGTATTATTTTCATTGGTGGCCAGTGTGCGGCCTCCCCTTACTTAGCAATATTAGAAGCATCATACTTACCTGCTGCGCTGTCTGTGACCAGCCGGGAGCTCCTCCTACTGGTAAGTGACAGATCATTAAGCAATGCGCCGCACAGACCTGTCACTTACCAGTAGGAGGAGCTCCCGGCTGGTCACAGACAGCCCCTGATCTCTTACAGGGGGCTATGATACGCACAATTAACCCCTTCAGGTGCGGCACCTGAAAGGGTTAATTGTGCGTATCATAGCCCCCTGTAAGAGATCAGGGGCTGCCAGGCAGCAGGGGGCAGTCATGTACACAGTTCGTAGTATATTCTAACTTGAAGCGTCCCCATCACTATGGGAACGCCTCTTTGTTAGAATATACTGTCTGATATGAGTTTCACGATCTAACTCAAATCCGATGGTATATTCTAACATAGAGGCGTTCCCATGGTGATGGGGACTCTTCAAGTTAAAATATACCATCGGATTGGAGAAAACTCCGATCCTATGGTATAATAACTCCTGACTTTACATTGAAAGTCAATGGGGGGCGGATCCGTTTGCAATTGCACCATATTGTGTCAACGTCAAACGGATCCGTCCCCATTGACTTGAATTGTAAGTCAGGACGGTTGCGTTTGGCTCCGCACGGTCAGGCGGACACCAAAACCACTTTTTTTTTCATGTCTGTGGATCCTCCAAAAATCATGGAAGACCCACGGGCGAAAAAACGGTCACGGATCACGGACCAACGGAACCCCGTTTTGTGGACCGTGAAAAAATGTGTGCATGAGGCCTAAAGGAAAGATAAGCTAGTGGCCCAGGTTTACTAATGTGCCTGCGCCAAAAATCTAAAAATTGGTGCAATTTTGGAGCATCTAAGCTTTCTACACTTTTTACCATCAAGGCTTAGCAGTGAGGGGTAGAGCTTTGTGCGAAATGTGTGCCGTGAAATTCTGTCCAAGTGTAAGTTGGTATAGAGTCAGAGAAAAGTGTTTAAACCGTGCACCAGATTTATCATCCAGCCTGAGCCTGGTGAAGGTTCAGATATCACATCTAGGCTTGCATCACTTACAGCAGGCATGCTCAACCTGCGTCTCTCCAGCTGTTGCAAACCTACAACTCCCAGCATGCCCGAACAGCCTACAGCAGGGCATTGTGGGAGTTGTAGTTTTACAACAGCTGGAGGGCCGCAGGTTGAGCATGCCTTCCTTACAGGATTAGTAAATCTGGGCCACTGTGTGCAAAAAGGCCCAAAAAAAGCCACAAAAACCTTATTCTGACTTTTTTTTTTTTTTTTTATTAACATAGTAATAAATGGCAAAGCAAAGTTCATGTGTCTAATGACTGTAATAGTCCATTCACTACCCGGAACTTCTTTCTTATTAGAAGACAATGAGCAGGATCAGTGGGGTCTGACACCCCGCACCCACGCCAATCATCTGTTTAGCAATAGCTCTGGTTCTAAAAACAGACAGCTCCTTCTACTTTGGACTGAGCTTGTCACATCAACGTTGCTTTAATTGAAGTCAAGAAATACGAATGAGACTGTGAAAGGTTTTATGTCCCAGCCTGTACAAGCGTTATTGGGACCTCTGCATAGGAAAGGGTGACCAGGTTACATCCTTTGACATTTTAACATTACAAATTGTGAGAAGAATGCGGGAGAACCATATGTGCAGGTCTAACGCACAGGAAAAGCTGCAGCCAATGACCTGTGCAGCAGCCTGCATGTCACAAGCAGTGTATCCGTTCCGGCCACCGCACGGAAGGCAAGAATTGATTGGTTGACAGCAACTTTACATACACTGAAAAAGATGCAGAGGTATAAGCCTAGACTTATACACCTAGAGTGGACAGCAGTGGCATCAGAAGCAATGGTTAAAGGGATTTTCTGAGTTTTTTTTATTTTTTTCACTAATGACTAGGGTTGAGCGAACCCGAACTTTAGGATTTTTGGACCCGGGCCCGAACATTTCAGTAAAAGTTCAGGTTCGGTGTTCGGCGCTTTCTTGGTGCTTTTTGAAAGGCTACAGAGCAGCCAATCAACAAGTAGTTAACTGTCTGACCTTAGAAGCCATCGCAGCCATGCCTACTATTGGCATGGCTGTGATTGGCCAGTGCAGCATGTGACCCAGCCTCTATATAAGCTGGAGTCATGTAGCGCTGCACGTCACTCTGCTGTGCTTAGTGTAGGGAGAGGATGCTGCTGGTGATTTCAGGGAGAGAATAGGAGAGACTCTTTGCTCAAAATCTGAATCTAACTCGGCGATCTACATACATTGTGTTTTGTGGGTGCAGGGCACAATTTTTTTTATCCTGCCCTGGGCCCAGTGACCGAAAAAAAATAACTTTAATAAGTCAGTAAGGTGGGCAGCGGCGGCGGCCATTTTATGCAAGCTCAGTGCACCAGCACTGTATCTGAGCTTTTGGGCCATTGAAAATCACCATTTGTTTTGCAATCTGCAACATCTGGATTAGTCAGTGTGCAATTTAAGCTAGAAATACACCCATCATTTTCTGGGGTTTTAGGCTGGGTTCACACGAGCGTGTCCGGATTAGTTCCGGATGCGTCCCGGTGTGTTGCGGCAAACCCGCGCGAGTAGGAATGCAATTGCAGTCAGTTTTGACTGCGATTGCGTTCCGATGCTCAGTTTTTATCGCGCGGGTGCAATGTGTTTTGCACGCGCGTGATAAAAAACCGACTGTGGTACCCAGACCCGAACTTCTTCACTGAAGTTCAGGTTTGGGTTCGGTGTTGTGTAGATGTTATTATTTTTCCTTATAACATGGTTATAAGGGAAAATAATAGCATTCTGAAAACAGAATGCTTAGTAAGTGATCAGTTGAGGGTTAAAAAAAATAAAATTAACTCACCTTCTCCGTTTGTTCGCGTAAGTCCCGGTCTCTTCTTTACTTCTCAAAAGATGAACTATGGGCTAAAGGACCTTTGGTGACGTCAGATCACATGCTCCAATCACATGGTCCATCACCGCGGTGATGGACCCTGTGATTGGAGCATGTGATCTGACGTCACCAAAGGTCCTTTAGCCCATAGTTCATCTTTTTAAAGAACTAAAGACCGGGAGAACTACGCGAACAAGAGGACAAGGTGAGTTAATTTTTTTTATTTTTTAACCCTCAATTGATCACCTACTAAGCATTCTGTATTCAGAATGCTATTATTTTCCCTTATAACCATGTTATAAGGGAAAATAATACAGTGTATAGACAGTCACCTAGCAACCGTGCGTGAAAATCGCACCGCATCCGCACTTGCTTGCGGATGCATGCGATTTTCACGCAACCCCATTCACTTCTATGGGGCCTGCGTTGCGTGAAAAACGCAGAATATAGAGCATGCTGCGATTTTCACGCAACGCATAAGTGATGCGTGAAAATCATCGCTCATCTGAACAGCCCCATTGAAATGAATGGGTCCAGATTCAGTGCGGGTGCAATGCGTTCACCTACCGCATTGCACCCGCGCGGAAATCTCGCCCGTGTGAACGCAGCCTTAAAAACACACTTTTTTTTTTTGCCAAAAAACACTATTTTCAGGCCTTGCAGCATCAGCACGTGTGAAATTACAGGCTTATATACTGCTGTCAAATTCAGTTGTTAACCGCCTCCGGACCGCCTAACGCAGGATCGCGTTCCGGAGGTGGCAGCCCTGCGCACAGTCACGCATATATGCGTCATCTCGCGAGACGCGAGATTTCCTGTGAACGCGCGCACACAGGCGCGGAAGGTAAGTGAGTGGATCTCCAGCCTGCCAGCGGCGATCGTTCGCTGGCAGGCTGGAGATGCGATTTTTTTTAACCCCTAACAGGTATATTAGACGCTGTTTTGATAACAGCGTCTAATATACCTGCTACCTGGTCCTCTGGTGGTCCCCTTTGTTTGGATCGACCACCAGAGGACACAGGTAGCTCAGTAATATGTAGCATCAAACATCACTACACTACACCCCCCCTGTCACTTATTAACCCCTTATTAACCCCTGATCACCCCATATAGACTCCCTGATCACCCCCCTGTCATTGATCACCCCCCTGTAAGGCTGCATTCAGATGTCCGTATGTTTTTTACGGATCCACGGATACATTGATCGGATCCGCAAAACACATACAGGCGTCTGAATGGAGCCTTACAGGGGGGTGATCACCCCATTTAGACTCCCTGATCACCCCCCTGTCATTGATCACCCCCTTGTAAGGCTCCATTCAGACGTCCGTATGATTTTTACGTCTGAATGGAGCCTTACAGGGGGGTGATCAATGACAGGGGGGTGATCACCCCATATAGACTCCCTGATCACCCCCCTGTCATTGATCACCCCCCTGTCATTGATCACCCCCCTGTCAGGCTGCATTCAGATGTCCGTATGTTTTTTACGGATCCACGGATACATGGATCGGATCCGCAAAACACATACGGACATCTGAATGGAGCCTTACAGGGGGGTGATCAATGACAGGGGGGTGATCACCCCATATAGACTCCCTGATCATCCCCCTGTCATTGATCATCCCCCTGTCATTGATCACCCCCCTGTAAGGCTCCATTCAGACATTTTTTTGGCCCAAGTTTGCGAAAATTATTATTATTTTTCTTACAAAGTCTCATATTCCACTAACTTGTGTCAAAAAATAAAATCTCACATGAACTCACCATACTCCTCACGGAATCCAAATGCGTAAAAATTTTTAGACATTTATATTCCAAGTTAGCGGAAAGGGAGACTTTGTGAGAAAAAAATAAAATAAATCAATTTCCGCTAACTTGTGCCAAAAAAAAAAACTCGCCATGCCCCTCATTGAATACCTTGTGGTGTCTTCTTTCCAAAATGGGGTCACATGTGGGGTATTTATACTGCCCTGGCTTTTTAGGGGCCCTAAAGCGTGAGAAGAAGTCTGGGATCCAAATGTCTAAAAATGCCCTCATAAAAGGAATGTGGGCCCCTTTGCCCATCTAGGCTGCAAAGAAGTGTCACACATCTGGTATCGCCGTACTCAGGAGAAGTTGGGCAATGTGTTTTGGGGTGTCATTTTACATATACCCATGCTAGGTGAGATAAATATCTTGGTCAAATGCCAACTTTGTATAAAAAAATGGGAAAAGTTGTCTTTTGCCGAGATATTTCTCTCGCCCAGCATGAGTATATGTAAAAAGACACCCCAAAACACATTGCCCAACTTCTCCTGAATACGGAGATACCACATGTGTGACACTTTTTTGCAGCCTAGGTGGGCAAAGGGGCCCACATTCCAAAGAGCACCTTTCGGATTTCACAGGTCATTTACCTACTTATCACACATTAGGGCCCCTAGAATGCCAGGGCAGTATAACTACCCCACAAGTGACCCCATTTTGGAAAGAAGACACCCCAAGGTATTCCGTGAGGGGCATGGCGAGTTCCTAGTTTTTTTTATTTTTTGTCACAAGTTAGCGGAAAATGATGAATTTTATTTTATTTATTTTTTCTTACAAAGTCTCATATTCCACTAACTTGTGACAAAAAATAAAAACATCCATGAACTCACTATGCCCATCAGCGAATACCTTGGGGTGTCTTCTTTCCAAAATGGGGTCACTTGTGGGGTAGTTATACTGCCCTGGGATTCTAGGGGCCCTAATGTGTGGTAAGTAGTTTGAAATCAAAATCTGTAAAAAATGGCAGGTGAAATCCAAAAGGTGCTCTTTGGAATGTGGGCCCCTTTGCCCACCTAGGCTGCAAAAAAGTGTCACACATGTGGTATCTCCGTACTCAGGAGAAGTTGGGCAATGTGTTTTGGGGTGTCATTTTACATATACCCATGCTGGGTGAGAGAAATATCTTGGCAAAAGACAACTTCTCCCATTTTTTTTATACAAAGTTGGCATTTGACCAAGATATTTATCTCACCCAGCATGGGTATATGTAAAATGACACCCCAAAACACATTGCCCAACTTCTCCTGAGTACGGAGATACCACATGTGTGACACTTTTTTGCAGCCTAGGTGGGCAAAGGGGCCCACATTCCAAAGAGCACCTTTCGGATTTCACCGGCCATTTTTTACAGATTTTGATTTCAAACTACTTACCACACATTAGGGCCCCTAGAATGCCAGGGCAGTATAAAAAAAAAAATCATCATTTTCCGCTAACTTGTGACAAAAATAAAAAGTTCTATGAACTCACTATGCCCATCAGCGAATACCTTAGGGTCTCTACTTTCCGAAATGGGGTCATTTGTGGGGTGTTTGTACTGTCTGGCCATTGTAGAACCTCAGGAAACATGACAGGTGCTCAGAAAGTCAGAGCTGCTTCAAAAAGCGGAAATTCACATTTTTGTACCATAGTTTGTAAACGCTATAACTTTTACCCAAACCATTTTTTTTTTATCAGACATGTAGAACAATAAATTTAGAGAAAAATGTATATATGGATGTCGTTTTTTTTTGCTAAATTTTACAACTGAAAGTGAAAAATGTCATTTTTTTTTGCAAAAAAATCGTTAAATTTCGATTCATAACAAAAAAAGTAAAAATGTCAGCAGCAATGAAATACCACCAAATGAAAGCTCTATTAGTGAGAGGAAAAGGAGGTAAAATTAATTTGGGTGGTAAGTTGCATGACCGAGCAATAAACGGTGAAAGTACTGTAGGTCAGAAGTGTAAAAAGTGGCCTGGTCATTAAGGGTGTTTAAGCTAGGGGGGCTGAGGTGGTTAAACAAACACTCGTTTGGGCAAAAAAAAAAATCGCTGTCAGCCTTTGATGCAGATGTCATTGTGAGATACACCCTTAATACATTTGGATTAGATTCAGAGATTTGAAATACCGCCATTTGGTGCACCAATATTTAATTCAGGCCTACAGAGGTTCAGGCCGTGTGAGATACACCCTTTACATACAGGGGTTTGATTCAGGCATTTGAAATACAGCCATTTTGGGCAAATAAATATTTAATTCAGGCCTACAGTGGGTCAGGCCGTGTGAGATACACCCTGTATATACAGGGCTTATATTCTTTCATTAATAAAACACCCTTTTTGGGGCAAAATACGCAATATTTCAGGCCTTGCAGCATAAGCACGTTTGAAATTCCTGGGTTATATACCGCTGCCATATTGAGTTATTAAACAAACACCCGTTTGGGCAAAAAAAGTTTATTTGGCAGCCGTTGCTGCATGTCATTGTGAGATACACCCTAAATACATTTGGGTTAGGCCAAATGCACACGGCCATGTTCCGCGGCCGAGAGCGGTCCGTGGTATGCAGGGCTGGATTCCTGTTCAGAGAAGGAGCGCATGGCGTCATTGGTTGCTATGACGCCGTGCGCTTCATGCCGCTGCTGCTGTACAGTAATACACTCGTATAGTGTATTACTGTAGTGCAGCGGCGGCATGAAGCGCACGGCGTCATAGCAACCAATGACGCCATGCGCTCCTACTCTGAACAGGAATCCAGCCCGGCATACCACGGACCGTTCTTGGCCGCGGAACACGTCCGTGTGGATTCGGCCTTAGATTGAGAGATTTGAAATACCGCTTTTTGGTGCTCCAATATTTAATTCAGGCCTACAGAGGTTCAGGCCGTGTGAGATACACCCTCTACATACAGGGGTTTGATTCAGGCATTTGAAATACAGCCATTTTGGGCAAAGAAATCTTGAATTGAGGCTTAGTCTGGTTCAGGCCGTGTGAGATACACCCTTTACATACTGTCGTTCTATTCTACTATTTAGGGCAAGATCCTAAATATGAGGAGAGCGTCAAATAAGGGACGTGGCCCAGGTCGTGGTGCTGCTGGTGGAGCTCCTGTTGCAGGGAGAGGACGTGGTCGGTCTGTGCCAGCTACACGCTAAAGTGAAACCCCCTCCTCAGGTGCGAGTAGGCGACAAAACCTGCAGCAGTATTTGGTCGGGCCTAATGCGGCTCTACGAATGGTGAGGCCTGAACAAGTACAGGCGATAGTAGATTGGGTTGCTGACAGTGGATCCAGTTCCTTCACATTGTCTCCCACCCAGTCTCCTGCTGAAAGACCACAGTTGGCACCTGCAGCCGATGTCCATCAGTCTTTCACCTCACCCCCTTGCAAATCAGCCAAGCAGTCTGAGCCCCAAGTCATGCAGCAGTCTCTTCTGCTTTCTGATGACTCTGTTAGCAGGGTTTCCCAGGGCCATCCACCTAGCCCTGCCCCAGAAGTGGAAGAGATTGAGTGCACCTATTCCCAACCACTTATCTTTCAAGATGAGTACATGGGAGGACCATCGCAGCACGTCTCGGATGATGACGAAACACAGGTGCCAACTGCTGGGGCTTTCGAAAGTGTGCAGACCGACAAGGAAGGCAGGGGTGAAGACTGGGTGGAAGATGATGTGGAGGACGATGAGGTCCTCGACCCCACATGGAATCAAGGTCATGCGAGTGACCTATGTAGTTCGGAGGAAGAGGTGGTGGTCGCACAGAGCCACCAGCACAGCAGAGAGGGAGCACGGTGCAAAAGCGGAGCTGCTGTCCTCTAGACAGTACGCCTGCTACTGCCCACCGCAGCAAGGGACCGAGCACACCAAAGCCAGCTCCAAGGAGTTCCCTGGCGTGGCAGTTCTTCAGACAATGTGCTGACGACAAGACACAAGTGGTTTGCACGCTGTGCAATCAGAGCCTGAAGCGAGGCATAAACGTTCTCAACCTGAGCACAACCTGCATGACCAGGCATTTAAGTGCAAAGCACGAGCTGCAGTGGAGTAGGCACCTCAAAAACCAAGAAAGGTCTCTGGCTCCTCTTGCTTCCTCTTCTGCTGCAGTTTCGGCCTCTTCATCCACCTCTGGAGTGACAGTGCCACCTGCCACCCCGCAAACAGAGGATCTGCCAGCAACACCAACACCTGGGTCACCAAGCATCTCCACAATGTCCCACGGAAGCGTTCAGCTCTCCATCTCCCAAACGCTGGAGAGGAAGTACACCCCTACCCACCCGCGATCCCTAGCCCTGAATGGCAGCATTTCTAAATTACTGGCCTTTAAAATGCTGTCATTCCGTCTGGTGGAGACGGATAGTTTTAAAGGCCTTATGGCAGTGGCTGTCCCACAGTACGTCGTGCCAGCCGCCACTACTTTTCAAGGCGAGCCATCCCTTCCCTGCACAACCAAGTAGGGGACAAAATCAGGTGTGTACTGCGCAACGCCATCTGTGGCAAGGTGCACCTGACTACGGATTCATGGAGCAGTAAGGACAGTCAGGGCCGTTATATCTCCATAACAGCACACTGGGTAAATGCAGTGGCGGCTGGGCCTGAGGCGGATAGCAGTTTGGCGCATGTCCTTCCACCACCGAGGATTGCAGGGCGCTTCAGTTTGCCTCCTGTTGCTTCCTCCTCCTACTCTGTTTCCTCATCCTCTACCAGCTCCTCATCCGGTCAGCGTAACACCTTCACCACCAACTTCAGCACAGCCAGGGGTAAACGACAGCAGGCAGTTTTAAAACTTATCTGTTTGGGGGACAAACCCCACACCGCGCAGGAGCTGTGGACGGGCCTTGAACTACAGACCAATGAGTGGTTTGTGCCAGTCAGCCTCAAGCCTGGCCTGGTAATGTGCGATAATGGGCGAAATCTCGTAGAAGCTCTGGGACTAGCCGGTTTGACGCACATCCCTTGCCTGGCGCATGTGCTGAATTTGGTGGTGCAGAGATTCCTTAAAAATTACCCCGATATGTCAGAGCTGCTGCATAAAGTGCGGGCCGTCTGTGCGCGCTTTCCGCGTTCTCACCCTGCTGCTGCTCGCCTGTCAGCGCTGCAGCGTAACTTCGGAATTCCCGCTCACCGCCTCATATGCGACGTGCCCACAAGGTGGAACTCCCACCTTGCACATGCTGGCCAGACTGTAAGAGCAGCAGCAGGCGATAGTGGAGTTTCAGCTGCAGCACGCACAGGTCAGTCGCTCGGCGGAACAGCACCACTTCACCACCAATGACTGGGCCTCCATGCGAGACCTGTGTTCCTTGTTGCGCTTTTTCGAGTACTCCACCAACATGGTCAGTGCCGATAACGCTGTTCTCAGCGTTACTATCCCACTTCTATGCCTCCTTGAAAAAACGCTCCTGGCGATGATGGAAGAGGATGTGGCACAGGAGGAGGAGGAAGAGGGATCATTGCATAGGGTTTCCGGCCAGTCATTCCCAAGTGGCTCTGAGGGTGGGTTCCTGCACCCACAAACCCAAGGTACACAATTGTCCAGCCAGGGCACAGTTCTGGAGGATGACAAGGTGGAGGATGAGGAGGAGAAGATGGAGGAGGAGGAACCATGTTCACAGCAGGGTGGCACCCAGACCAGCTCATAGCCATCACTGGTGCGTGGCTGGGGGGATACAGAGGACACAGAGGATACACCTCCCACAGAGGACAGCTTGTCGTTGCCTCTGGGCAGCCTGGCACACATGAGCGATTACATGCTGCAGTGTCTCCGCAACGACCGCCGAGTTGCCCACATTCTAACTTGATTAAAAACCTATATATAGTCCAAAATCAGAGTCCAGGACCCACACCTAACTATATCATGAAAACCAACTAAAGATAATGGGTCAATTATGTACAAAAACACATACATACATAAATACATACATACATGTAAAACTAGAGTAATCACGAAATAGCATAATTTTATTGAAAATCACATAAAGACATAATTAGCACAAGCCACAATAAACAATTAACACAGGCCACATTACATTTAAAATATTTAAAAACCAAGAGGACCGTTTGTGGGCTGTTGGTATATGTTGAAAAGTGCAAGTGCAATAGTCATGATTGGTCACTAGTAAAAAGGTTGGTTCAAAATTCATATGCACAAATATACAACAAACACTTGACCATGTGGGTGATGATACACACCACAGTGACTAGAGCAAAGAAACAACAAAATGTAATAGGCACATAGCAAATACTGACCAACCAAACTTGTATACCGCACACGACCACCACCACCAGTCCACTCCCCAACGCACGTTTCGCGTTAGCTTTTATTTAAGGTGACAGGGAATAAAATTTAATAAATTATTCAGTAATTAATGCACGCCACATACTTTCATTCAATGCTTAAACTTTGAAAAGTTGTCACACTTTTATGCTTTAATAATTTCTCCCATATTTCAACTCTATAATTTGAAATTTGAAAAAATGAATCCTCCTTTGGATGTGGTCTCTCTTTCTCACGCTCTCTCTCTGGCCTGGAACCCTGATTCCCCGCCACCCGTGATCACCATGGTAGGCGCATAAAAGAACATCGAAAGTTGATAGAGCAGATATCAAACTGGATCGAGAACATCACGGGGACGTGCGACATGGTGGGGCAGTGAGTGTGGACACGCCTACACGAACTGACTGACAGGGGTCAGCCCCTGCAACTTCTGGGTCTCCAAATTGGGCACATGGCCTGAGCTTGCCCTTTACCCCTTGGAGGTGCTGGCCTGCCCTGCAGCCAGTGTAATGTCTGAACGTGTGTTTAGCACGACTGGAGGGGGTTATCACAGGTTATATTTCCCAATGTTTTGGGGTGTACCCTAATTTTAAAAATAAAATTTAAAACCAAAAAGCAGTGTAGGCTACCTCCTCCTTCCACCTACACCGCCACTTCCACCGCCTTCTCAACCTCCTACTCCATATGGACCTCGTCCTCCTAGATCAAGATTATTATTTTTTATTTTTACCTATTTTATGTTATTTAAAGTAATTTCCCTATCCACATTTGTTTGCAGAGCACTTTCCACGCTCTTAACCACATTTTGATGCCATTTGCAGCCCTCTAGCCCTTTACATGACATTTTTACAGCCATTGAAGTGCTCAAAAGTTCGGGTCCCCATTGACTTCAATGGGGTTCGGGGTCAAGTTCGGGTCCCGAACTCGAACTTTTGTCTCAAGTTCGGTCGAACCCGAACATCCGGGTGTCCACTCAACTCTACTAATGACCTTTCCCCTGGATAGGTCATCAGTATCTGATTGGTGGAGGTATGACACCCGGGACCTCCGCTGATCAGCTATTTGAGAAGGCAGCGGCGCTCACAGTAGTGCCTCTGTCTTCTCCAGCTTTGCCTAGGCTAAGTGATGTCATGTTTATTGGTCACATGGCCTAGGCGCAGCTCAGCTCCATTGAAGTGAATGGAGCTGAGCTGCGATACCAAGCACAGCCGCTATACAATGTGCGCCGCTGTGCTTGGTAAGCTGGGAGAAAGCCTCAGTGCTGCTGTGAACATCTCTGCCTTCACTAACTGCTGATTGGTGGGGGGTCCCGGTGTCTGATTCACACGATCAGATAGTGAGGACTTATCCAGAGGATAGGTCATCAGTGTAAAAAGAAAAAAAGAAAAAAAACTCTTTGAAAACTCCTTTAATGATGAGACTTCATGTAGAATCTGTGATTTTTCACCAAATGTTACAAAGTGACAAAGTATCACAAGGACATGCCATCACTTTATGATTAGTCTGACCTCCACCGATCCTGAGCATGAAGCGGCCTGCACAGCTGGCACTGGGGCACCATCGTTCTTCGGGTTGATGGGAGTCCCAGAAGTGAGAACTCCACTGATCATAAAGTGATGGCCTATCCTATAAAACAGAAATAACCCGTTAACAGTATCTAATGGTATCCTCAATCCAAAACTAAGAAAATCTTCAAGTACATAGTATCAAGTGAATTTAACACGTGATTGACGTGTCTGTCTCTGCAGGTATACAACTCTGTGTCCTCCATTCAGATTGCACTGTCAGAACTGGAAGTTGGCAGGTTGGAGAATGCCTTCAAAGCAAGCAAAGAAGCCATTACATCTTCAGAGAAAGCTTTCTTCGACCCCTCATTGCTTCATCTTCTGTATTTTCCAGACGACCAGAAGTTTGCAGTTTATATCCCCCTTTTCTTGCCCATGGCTGTCCCCATATTGTTGTCTTTACTAAAGATTGCCAAGGAATACAAGCTAAGTAAGAAGGAGCCCAGCAAGACAGACTGAATGTTACAGTTCCTAGATATCATTCATTTGATTCCTCAAGTGAGGAGAGCACTGAGTTCTATTTATTATCTGAATGTATCATGAATATCGTAAATCCAGGGGAGAAAATCCGTCATGTGGGGGCGATGGAAGCTTGTGAACGGCTAATCACTAAGTATTGGGCAGTTTCACCTTTCATATGAAATCTGCCCAAGTGGGACTTGTCTTCATTTGTGTCTTGCTTCTTTTAGAGTCTGTCTTATTTTTGAAATATGGGAAATCTGCATCCAGTGTTTAAAGGGGTATTCTGGTTGAAACATGTTATCCTGTGGTTAGGGGACAACTATTAGATTGGTGGGTGTCCGACTGCTGGAACTCCGAATGATCATGAGAACGGGAACCTGTAGCCCATGAGGCCCCCGAAATGAAGACTGGCAGGTCGGACATGTGCACTTACAATGTTTATAGATTACCATTGTATGTATTAGACCTGTGATCGTCCAGGACTTGCGGCCACAAACGGGACCATGTTAAGGTCTGTCTGTCTGAACGAGGCCTAGGAGTGCTAACAGCATGCATGCTTAATTTTTCCGCAGTGTATTAAGGTGTACTTTAACATTCAGATAAACTTTATTAAAACCTATTTTAAATGTGTTGGAAATAATTTTCGTAATGTACTTGAATTTATTATTATATTTTTTTACTTTTCCTTGTGAAGTTCAGATGCCTTTTTTGTGCTTTACAATTCGTACACTCGGGTGCCTATTTCGCAGGGAAAAGTAAAAAAAAAAAAACAACAAAAGTTCAAGTGCATTACAAAAATTATTTGTCTCCTTTAGGTTTTAATAAAGTCTATCTGAAGGTTAGGTACACTTTAACTATTGCATGCCTTTTACCTGTGCTCATCACAGCGGTTCATAGGTTAGTTATGTAAAAGGAGTCATCTCAGGGAATAACTTGACTTGTGCTTTGGTTGAAATCACAATGTAAAGCAGTACATGTAAATATTACCTAGTTCTGAACTTTAAATTAAATGGATTTTAAGGGGTACTCAAGATTTTATTTTATTTATTTTTAAAGTGTGAAACACTCCACCTATCCCCAGAATAGGTCATTGATATTAGATCAGTCCAGGTCCATATATTGGGCCCCCCTGCTGATCAGCTGTTTGTAGGGGCTGTGACACTCATACAGCCCCTGTGGCCTCCTCACCATCTACCTGCACCTTGTCGTCTCAGAGGTGCAGGATTTTGTCCCATTCAAGTGATTGATACGACTAATAGACAGCATGCAGGTAGATTGATAGGAGCACACACACCCCGCTGCTGCCCCTTCCGCTGATCAGTGGCAGTGGAAAGAGTCAGACCCCTACCGATCTGATACTGATGGCATAGGGCAGGGATCCTCAACCTGCGGCCCTCCAGCTGTTGCAAAACTACAACCTCCATCATGCCGGAAAGCTTACCACTATCAGGACATGCCAGTAGTTGTAGTTTTGCAACAGCTGGAGGGTGGCAGGTTGGGTATCCCCGACACAGGCCATCAATATTCTGATCCTCGAAATCCCCTTTAATTGAATTGCAGTTTCTCTGAAGCGTTGCTAAATATCTTTCTTTTCACTACAAATTTTGTACATATCAGGCATATTTACAAAATTGTTATTTTTCAAAAACAAGGGTACATGAAGCTTAATTGTGTTTCTGTCAGAAAAGTTGGAACAGGCGCTTTGTAAAGGCTTTGATCATGCTGAACACCATGGGCCAGATTCATCATTGTCACTGCGTGTCTGGGACTTTTTCGATGCCATGTGTGCATAATTTTTTGTGCAAGTGAGATTTTTCCACGGGCTCGCCACTTTCCTGAAAAGGAGGCATGGCAGGGCCGGCGGCCCCTCCACATTAATTATCTTCACCGCCAGTTTTCTGCCATAGAAGAACATTGAAATCTATGCCAGCCAGGAGCTGGCATATATTTTGGTTGAAGGGGTTCTGCAGTTTGTTTGAACTGAGGATCTATCCTCTGGATAGATCATCAGCATCTGACCGGCGGGGGTCTGACACCCGGGACCCCCGCCGATCAGCTGTTTGAGAAGGCAGCGGCGGTCCAGCAGCGCCGCGACCTTCTCACGGTTTACCGCTGGCCCAGTGACGTCACTACTAGTATCAACTGGCCTGGGAGCTCCTAAGCGCTGTTCACTTGAATGGAGCTTAGCCCCGCCCAGGCCAGTTGATACTGGTCGTGACGTCACTGGGCCAGCGGTGAACAGTGAGAAGGCCGCGGCGCTGCTGGAGCGCCGCTGCCTTCTCAAACTGCTGATCGGCGGGGATCCCGGGTGTTGGACCCCCACCGATCAAATGCTGATGATCTATCCAGAGGATAGATCATCAGTTTAAACAAACTGCAGAACCCCTTTAAGGCCTCATGCACACGACCGTTGTGTACATCCATGGCCGTTGTGCCGTGGCCGTTGTGCGTGACTTTCAATGGGTCCGGGGAAAAATCGGAAAATGCACCGTTTTGCAGCCGCATCCGTGATCCGTGTTTCCTGTCCGTCAAAAAAATAGGACCTGTCCTATTTTTTTGACGGACAGCGGTTCACGGACCCATTCAAGTCAATGGGTCCGTGAAAGAACACGGATGCACACAAGATTGGCATCCGCGTCCGTGATCCGTGGCCGTAGGTTACTTTCATACAGACGGATTCGAAGATCCGTCTGCATAAAAGCTTTTTCAGAGATGAGTTTTCACTTTGTGAAAACTCAAATCCGACAGTATATTCTAACACAGAGGCGTTCCCATAGTGATGGGGACGCTTCTAGTTAGAATATACTTCGAACTATGTACATGACTGCCCCCTGCTGCCTGGCAGCACCCGATCTCTTACAGAGGGCTGTCATCCGCACAATTAACCCCTCAGGTGCTGCACCTGAGGGGTTAATTGTGCATATCATAGCCCCCTATAAGAGATCAGGGGCTGCCAGGCAGCAGGGGGCAGACCCCCCTCCCTCCCCAGTTTGAATATCATTGGTGGCCAGTGTGTGGCCTCCCCCGCCCCCCCCCCCCCCTATTGTAATATCATTGGTGGCCAGTGTGCGGCCTCCGTCAGCCCCCCTCCCTCCCTCTCTCTATTGTAATTTCATTGGTGGCCAGTGTGCGGCCTCCGTCGGCCCCCCTCTATTGTAATATCATTGGTGGCCAGTGTGTGGCCTCCGTCGCCCCCCCTCCCCCCTCCATTGTAATTTCATTGGTGGCCAGTGTGCGGCCTCCCCTCCCCCCCCCCGCCCGATCATTGGTGGCAGCGGAGATTCCGATCGGAGTCCCAGTTTAATCGCTCTGGGGCTCCGATCGGTAACCATGGCAACCAGGACGCTACTGCAGGCCTGGTTGCCATGGTTACTTAGCAATATTACAATATTAGAAGCATCATACTTACCTGCTGGCTGCTGCGCTGTCTGTGTCCGGCCGGGAGCTCCTCCTACTGGTAAGTGACAGGTCTGTGCGGCGCATTGCTTAATGATCTGTCACTTACCAGGACGGATCTGTTTGGCTCCGCACAGCCAGGCGGACACCAAAACGACTTTTTTTTCATGTCCGTGGATCCTCCAAAAATCAAGGAAGACCCACGGATGAAAAAACGGTCACGGATCATGGACCAACGGAACCCCGTTTTGCGGACCGTGAAAAAATACTGTCGTGTGCATGAGGCCTAAGGCACATGGACTGCGGCAGTGCACTGGTTATCATCAGTGACACATGCGGGTTGCCATCTTTAGTAAATTTAGACTCGCCCGTCTGGTGATGCACAGGTAAGCCCTTACCTGTTCCTGTGCCGCGAGCCGGTCTGAAATCAAATGCGGTCACCGGGATCAGGCAGTTCCGAGAACAGCAGCCGGGGGCCTTCATCGGGCTGTTCTCGGAACTGCCTGCTCCCGGTAACCGCATTTGATTTCAGACCGGCTCCCGGCACAGGTAAGGGCTTACCTGTGCATCGCCGGATGGGAGAGTCTAACCTTACTAAAGATGGCAGCCCGCATGTGTTCGATGGCGAACACTGCGAACTGACCATCACTGGTTATCATAGCCTGCCAATTGCCATATTTCTCAATGTATTTACACCAGACAACTGGCATAACTGCACTGATAAATATCCTCCAAAGCTTCCCTTCTGTACATAATAAAATGGCTGCCTAAAGCCACTGCTCGAGGAGAGCTTGGTGCAAAGGAATTTATTCAGTTGCCATTGAAAACAATAGAAGCTGTAAAATCTCTTTGCACTGAGCTCCATCTAGTGCTGGTGCAGGAAAATGCTGTAGATTGATGTTGGGCAGCTCCCTCTAACCCCCTCTTCCATAGCAGTCACATACTCCGCCTCCATGGTAAGTACTAGAGATGAGCGAATATCATGTTATGAAATTCGTTCACTCTTCGTTTGGTGGTAACAGCAGAATTGCGTTATGAATTCCGTTACCACGAACCATAACACAATTCTATGACGGAATGCCTTTTAGAGGCATTCCGTTACTCATTCCGTCATAATAGAAGTCTATGGGCTGTATAACGGATCCGTCCCATTTCCATTATGCAGGAGAGGACTCCCCTGCATAATGGAAACGGGACGGATCAGTTATGCAGGCCATAGACTTCTATTATGATGGAATGCCTCTAAAGGCATAACGTTATGCAGTCTGTCATAGAATTGCGTTATGGTCCGTGGTAACGGAATCCATAACGCAATTCTGCTTTTACCACCAAACGAAGCGTGAACAAATTTCATAACAGGAAATTCGCACATCTCTAGTAAGTACACCACAGAATCCAGCACTGAACTGTGATATCATGTGAATTCCAGAAGCAGAAGACTCAGCAGAAAGAACCAACTGTAACATTTCATCCAATGTTCTAGTAATATTACTTTTGTTATTTTGTCACATTTTTGGGGGCCATGAAGGTTCTCTACCCTACTTATCTAGGTGGCATTGACCCCTCTAATATGGTACTTGAGAAACGATAGCCATATAATGAAAGGACAATATGTAAAGCTTGAATATTGGGCTTTGTGTGTGAATCCTATTTGAGAAAACATGCCATATTTCTTCATAAATCACTTTATTAAAGGGGTTATCCCATGACTAATGTAAAAAAAAGGAAAATCCGGCATCATATAGTTCATGAAAACCTATTTCTAACAAAGCTAGAACCAGCCCTGTACCTCACATGGATCCAGAGATCTCCACATTCATTGTTCTGTTGGATTTATATCAAGCTGACAGCTCAAGGGGAGTGTCTTTTCTACTGCAGCTCAGGAGGCGTGTCCATGATCTCCCTATCACAGTACAGGAGGTGTGTCTTTACTGCAGGAGGTAGTTGAAGGATGAAACTGAGCATGTGCGGCCATCTTAGTGAGCCATACAAAAATAAGAAAAAGAACAGACAGTAGGTGGCGCTATAAATATACATTTTATTGAATAACTCAGTGGCTATGCAAAATTTCTAATTAGATGCAATTACATAAGTATTCAGATCCAGGTGCTGGTTTAAAAACTGTTGAATATTTTTTGCGGGACAACCCCTTTAAGGACACATAAGACGTGAATATAACTATCCTTGCAACCTGATTCGGTATTCATTCTTTAAATATCTTATACAGGACGGATACAGCTATTACAAGTAGTTACTGAAACTGACAGGACGGGAGAGGGGATAGGTCATTATTAAAGGGGCTTTCTGGGAATCTTCACTATTTAGTTATGCCCCGTAGCATGTATGACCTAATAAAAGAGTGATACTTACCTGCTCCCCACTGCTCTGATCCTACATTCTGGTGCCCGTTCATCCATCTTCCAGTCCTCAGCTTGTTCAGTTCCAGCCGGGGTATGGATATGGTCACCAGTGATGCCAATTCGCTGCAAAGGCACATGTGACCATGTTGCTACAACTGAGGTAACTCCCCTCCCATCTTTCCTCCACTGGTCATGTCAAAACTGTTGGATAAAGCAGCGCTCCGAAGACTGAACGAAGCTGATTTTTTAATAAAAATGTATCTGTAGTAATTTGTCTGTAGTAACATGGCCACTTATATCCAGTTTTGGAGGAAGAGACTTACGGTAATCCTGGACAGTTCCTTTAAATCCTTCAGTAGTAGATGCTGGAAACAGGAAGCAATTTGCTGTTGTAGGGACACCAAGATGGATATTCTTATTGTATGGACACACAAAGGGGGCTATTACTGTTGTAAGGGACTCAGAGGGGCATTCCTACTGCATACATGCCAACATTTAGGCCACTTGCACACGTTGCAGATTTTCAGCACGGATTCCTGTGCAGAAAAACTGCAGCCTTATTACAGTTCCGGCAAAGTGTATGAAATGACACTAATCTCATGTACACTACAGATTATTTCTGTGTGGAAATTGACCAGCCGAGCAGATTTCTAATTAAATTGCATGTCAATTATATTTGCGCTTGTAGCTGCGGATTTCACCCTTTTCAATGGAGCGAGATCTGCGGCAAAACTGCATCACATCAGAAACCACGGTTAGGCATTGCAGATTTAGGAGTGGACATACTGCAAAAACACACATAAATCTGTATGGAAATTCATGCGGATCTTATGTGTGTTCATCTGTGTGCAGGGGATCTTAAAGGGCATCTGTCAGCAGATTTGTATCCATGAAACTGGCTGACCTGTTACATGTGCGCTTGGCAGCTGAAGGCATCTGTGTTGGTCCCATGTTCATATGTGCCCGCATTACTGAGAAAAGTGATGTTTTATATATATATATGCAAATGAGCCTCTAGGAGCAACAGGGGCGTTACCATTACACCTAGAGGCTCTGCTCTCTTTGCAACTGCCTCATCCTCTGCACTTTGATTGACAGGGCGAGGTGTGGTGATCTTTTCACTGCCTGGTCCTGTCAATAAGTAGACGGGGTCAGCAATACATAGTGCAGCACAAAATACTGCCTTAGGAGAACTAGATACTGCCCCAGAAGCTGACCCTCTGTGGTGGCCGTCAGCAGCTGCACGTTCTGTCCTCCTCTAGTTGTCTGTAAGTGTTTGAGCCATCGGCAACTACGCCCCTGTTAAGGGAAATACAAATTTTTGATATTTAGGGCAATCTCAATAATTAATATTTATAAATAGGCGTGAGTCGTCTAGAGATGACTTTGCCTATTTATGCCTAAAAAAAGAACTGTGTTAGTCAGCTAATTGTCTAACTAACTAACTAGCTACCTCTGTTGCCTATACACTCCACTGAACTAAGCTACGTGCGGCTCCACTTCTCCTCTACCAAGTGTGCCTCTCTTTATGCTCAAATCCCAAGAGCCCTCCCCCCTAGTCCCAAATGCTGAAGTAGGGAGGATGGGGTTTGACCATGGGGCATAGGTGTGGAAACAGGTTTATGATGTCTCTGGTATTGTATTGTATTAGGACTCATGCACACGACCGTATGTATTTTGTGGTCCGCAAAAAACAAATCCGCAAAAATGGCTGTTTACATAGTGGAAAGGACGGCACACAAACTCCCATGCAACAAAATATTGTCGCACTGATTTAAAAAAAAAAAAGTCTCAAAAGGGCGTAGCGCTTGTCATAAATGACCCTCAGTATTTTAATCAGGTGAATCACAGCTATGCGGAGGTGTGTCCTCCTCACAGCTTACCAAGCACAGCACCGTCCATTGGATAGTGGCTGTGCTTGGTATTGCAACCCAGTCCGTTCACTGAGCTGCTCCTAGGCCATGTGATCAATGAACGTGATGTCACGTGCCTAGGTTAAAGGGAACCTGTTACCTGGATTTTGTGTATAGAGCTGAGGACATGGGTTGCTAGATGGCTGCTAGCACATCCACAATACCCAGTGACTCATCTCAGGGACAGGACTCCTCTCAGGTTAATTTGCATATGTATCAAAATCGTTTTTTTTACACAATGAGGCTCCATTCAAACATCCACAAATCCATTCCGCATTTTGTGGAACGGAATTGCCGACCCATACATTTCTATCGTGCGGCCCCGATCCGGAATTGCGGGTCCGCAATTCCGATCCTGAAAAAAATAGAACATGTCCTATTCTAATAGGCATGTTCTCTTAGTGCCGGCAATGTGCGGTCCGCAAAATGCGGAACGCACATTGCCGCTGTCCGTGGATCCGCAAAAAACACACACGGATGTGTGAATGGACCCTAAAAGCACACAGAGCTATGGGGACTGGGTATTGTGGATGTGCTAGCGGCCATCTAGCAACCCATGTCCTCAGCTCTATACACAAAATCCCGGTGACAGGTTCCCTTTAAGGCCATGGTGCTCACTGGAGTGCCATGGCCTCTTCAAACAGCTGATCGGCTCGAGAGTTGGGAGTCGGACAGATACTGATGACCTATCCTGAGGACAGACTATGGGGGAGATTTATAAAACTGGTGGAAAGTAGAACTGGCTTAGTTGCCCATAGCAACCAATCAGATTCCAACTTTCAGGAGCTCTGAAAAATGAAAGGTGGAATCTGATTGGTTGCTAAGGGCAACTGAGCCAGTTCGATAAATCTCCCCCTATCAGTATTACCTCAGACAAGCTCTTTAATTAGGTAGTATTTTTGCAGCGTACTCAAGTTAGATGTAGAAATGTTCCTGGGTGTTGTAGTGCAATAGACACTAACCTGAGACGGCTGACTCTCTGCAAGGGCAGGTGATGATGAAAAATGTTCGTGACGCCAGTGCCAATTAAACGGTGGCACGCCGTTTGCTGATAGCAGGAATAATTGAGGAACCACGTGATGTTAAAGCAGAACTCAAACTTTAGTAGTCATCATATAGGGACATTAACGGAAACGCAGTTCCTTTGCAGACAGTTGATTTTCAATACAGTTGATGCAGGCAATATATGTATAGCAAGGTGACTTCAGAGTGTTAAACACAGGACTTGCAGTACAGGCAGCTTGCACTCTATTCCTGACTGATCCTGGAACATAGAAAACCTTCTCCAAGGCCCAATACCCTAGCTCTGGCGTATATCCTTGGTTTTATCTTTATCAAGTACCTCCTCTGTTGTCTTGAGTACCTCTTGCTTTCCTTGACATGCCTCTGTCTCTCTCTCAGCTTCCTCAGGCTCTAGAAACTTCTGAACTTCCTTCCTGCTTCTGCATAGCTGAACTCAGGAGGGGAACCTTCTCTTTGAATCTGGAACCCGGTTACAGGGACAGCAATACCCTCTCCTGGTCTGCAGGCTTCCGGCCTGGACTTGACTCTGACATAGTCTACACTCCAACTGCTGTAGACTAGCTTTAGACTCGACTGACTTTTGACTCCCTCTCCTTTCCCTGACTGGGCCTTATATAACCTAGGGCTCCCTAGCTCCCTCTAGTGACTAAGAGCTGGAATGACACCCCTAGCAGGTCTGTACATGCAAGTTTCACAGTAACAGGGAAATACATAGCATTACAGTTTATAGAGATAACTTATACCAACTTCCCCATAAATAAGGGGGACGACAGCACACAAGTGACCCTTCTGTAGTGACGGGCATTACAGTCCCCGTACACTACATTTTTTTCTTTCTCACTTCTGAAAAACGCGGCATGCTGTAGCTGTTGGCATTTTTCTGGCTTTTTTCCAACACCTTCTTTGTCGGATGAAAAGAAAGAAAACGCTAGTGGTTAAGACTCACAGGATGAGATTTATCAAGACCGGCGATTTCTGTACGGTCAAGGTGCACAGGCCTTGTCGTATATACGGAGCATTCTCCTGCAGTCTGTGCGCCTAAAAGGAATATACGATAGATTTCTGTCATTTGCACCAGAAAATTGCGTAAATGAAGATAAATTTGTTGCGGCTGCTGGCCACACCCCTCCTCTTAAGAAAAAGTGGAGAGGACGGCGTAAAAATGACGATATTTTGACGCAGGGAGATGTTAAATGTCCCCCACAGTGCCCAGATTTGCCAGTCCTAAAGATGGGGTAAGCTTAGAACGGCTGGCAGATTTTTATGCCAGAATTGTGGGGCAAAATTGCGCATTGTAAACTCCGCCCCTTTGTTGAGCATACAAAAAAAGGTATGGCAGCACAATATTACACATACAAAGAATAAAAGAAACTGAGAAATAAGGATCATTCTAACTTAAAATGGTATTATACCCACTATAAATGAAAAAAATAGAAGCTCTCTGCGCACATTTTTGATCAAACGTGTGTCGGGCCCATCTACCAGGCGTCAAGGTGGCTTCTGTTGAGCAGGTCAGAAAAAAGGGTTAAAACCTAGATATGCCAAACTGCGCCACTTTGTAGAGAGATTTTTGGGGCAGACATCAGTAAATCTGGGCCACGGTGTGCAAAAGCTGCAGCATTTAGGCCCCTTTCACACGAGCAAGTATTCAGCGCGGGTGCAATGCATGATGCGAACGCACTGAATCCGGACCGATTCATTTCAATGGGTCTGTGTACATGAGCGTTGTTTTTCACGCATCACTTGTGCATTTGCAAGAAAATCGCAGCATGTTCTATATTCTCTGTTTTTCACGCAACGTTGGCCTCATAGAAGTGAACGGGGATGCGTGAAAATCGCATCCGCACTTGCTTGCAAGTGCGGATGCGATGCGTTTTTCACTGATGGTTGCTAAGAGATGTTTGTAAACCTTCAGTTTTTTATCATGCGTGTGAAAAACGCATTCATGCGCATTGCACCCGCGCAATAAAAACAGAATGCAACCACAGGCATTTTTCACTGAACGCATCCACAATGCATGCGGACCTAATTTGCTGACGCTCATCTGCAAGGGGCCTTATTTGTGTTTTTTAAAGGTAAAAAAAAAAGCCTAATTCGTGTGTGAGAGAACCGCAGGGCTCGAGTACGTGGCCGTATGTTCGGTCTACATCCAATCAGCATTTTTAGTCGGTCGGATGCCGACCCATTCACTTCAATGGGGACATAAAACATGCTGACAGCATTCTGTGTGCTGTCCACATCATCATGTCCGTTCCGCGGCCCCGCAAAAAAGATAGAACATGTCCTATTCTTGTCCGTTTTGCAGACAAGGATGGGACGTTTTTACAGAAGTTAAATACTAAATGGTGGCATACACTAGGCTGAGATCCGTGTTCTGCGAATCTTTGTACCGCAAAACACAGTCGTGTGCATGAGCCCTTAAAGGGGTTGTCTCAATTCAGCAAGTGGCATTTATCATGTAGAGAAAGTTAATACCAGGCACTTACTAATGTATTGTGATTGTCCATATTGCCTCCTTTGTTGGCTTCATTCATTTTCCCATCACATTATACACTGCTCGTTTCCATGGCTACGACCACCCTGCAATCCATCAGCAGTGGTGGTTGTGCTTGCACACTATAGGATAAAGCACCGGCCTCTCTGGTGGCCAGGACCTTTGGAGTGCACATAGGCTAGTGCTTTTTACTATAGTGTGCAAGCACGACCACCGCTGATGTATTGCAGGGTGGTCTGTAGTGTTGATCGAGCACCAAAGTGATCGGGTGCTCGGGTCAAACACCTCGGGATGCTCGGGTGCTCTACCGAGCACAATGGAAGTCAATGGGAGAACCCGAGCATTTAACTAGGCACCACCTGCTCTGAAGAGGGAGGGTGTCTGGTTCATAGGAAAAGGTCAGAAATTGATGGAAACACCACCGAAATGGTTCGGGAACAGCATGGGGAGGATGTCTGAAAGCATCTTGGACTCCCAGGTCGCTGCTGGGAACGATGTTGTCCGAGTAGTACGCAACTTTTACAGACTGACAATAATACGTACAAAACCGAAGATAAAATTTATTTTAGAGGAAAAATTGTTAGGAAACATTCATTTTTTTATATTTACTTGTATGTAAAGTGCAAGTGCTGCCAAAAATTACAAGGAAGAGGCACTCCGATACAACCTGTATATCACATAAAGGAGGGCCTCATTCACATTGTGGTACAATTGTTCAGATAGTGGGACTCCTAAAATTACTAGGAACCGGCACCCCAATACACCCTTTATTACACATAAAGGAGGGCATTATACACCCTTGAAAAATTATGATTGATGGCCTGCTGGTGACCCTCTAAAACATAACGGGCGAGTGCCTGCTGCTGAGCTGACCGTCTAAAACATTAGGGGCGAGTTCCTGCTGCTGATCTGAGCATCGAAAACATTATGGGAGAGTGCCTGCTGCTGATCTGAGCATCGAAAACATTATGGGCGAATGCCTGCCTCTGAGCTGACCATCGAAAACATTATGGGCGAGTGCCTGCCTCTGAGCTGACCATCGAAAACATTATGGTTGATTGCCTACTGCTTAGCTAACCATTGAAAAAATTATGGGTGAGGACCTGCTGGTGAGCTGACCCTCAAAAACATTATATGCAAGGGCCTGCTGGTGAGCTGACCCTCTAAAATATTGTTGGTGAGGGCCTGCTGGTGAGCTGACCCTTTAAAACATTATATGCAAGGGCCTGCAGGTGAGCTGACTGTCTAAAAGATTGTAGGTAAGGGCCTGCAGGTGAGATGACCGTCTAAAAGATTGTAGGTGAGGGCCTGCAGGTGAGCTGACGGTCTAAAAAATTATAGGTGAGGGCCTGCAGGTGAGCTGACCCTCTACAACATTAGGAGCGAGGGCAGACTAATAAGAATGTTGATATGATGGAGGACGAGAGAAGGAAGATTGAACCATATACCCTTTTTTGTGGTGGAAGCGTTGCATGGGAATACAGTGTATTCAGTACATTATACAAAAAACATTTAAAGTGCCTTTATGTTCAGCCGCTTTCCTCTGGTGAAGTAGAGAAGTCAGGGGCAATCCAGGCCTTGTTCAATTTTATAAGAGTCAACCTGTCAGCATTTTCAGTTGACAGGCAGATGCGCTTATCAGTTATTATGCCCCCAGCAGCACTAAATACCCGCTCTGACAAAACGCTGGCGGCAGGGCAGGCCAGCACCTCCAAGGCATAGAGCGCCAGTTCATGCCACATGTCCAGCTTGGACACCAAGTAGTTGTAAGGCACAGAGGGATCATTGAGGACGCTAACATGGTCTGCTACGTACTCCTTCACCATCTTCCAAAAGTTTTCCCTCCTTGTGACACTAGGCCGTGCATAAGAGTGAGGGTGCTTGCGGAATGTCATGAAACTGTCCCAGGCTTCGGAGAGTGTTGCCCTGCCTCTGTTGGAACTGCTGTGTGTTCTCCGCGTCTCCCCTTCTCGGTTGCCCAAGGAACTACGGACTCTGCCGCCAGCGTTGTCAGCTGGAAATTTGAGCAATATTTCCACAAGGACCTTCTTTTATTGCACCATTTTGCTCGTCCTGTCCACCACCGGAATGAGAGATTTGAAGTTCTCTTTGTAGCTGGGGTCGAGAAGGGTGAACAACCAGTAATCAGTGTTGTCCAAAATGTGTAAAACGCGTGGGTCACAAAGTTAGCCATGTGTGCCAGAGTCCCAACAGGCAAGACTTCACTGTCGTCATCAGGAGGATGACTCTCAATCTCCTCATCCTCTTCTGCCCATCCACGCTGAACAGATAGAATTAAACTTCCATGGGTACTACCCTCTGTTACGGAGGCAACTGTCTCCTGCTCCTCCTCCTCATCCAATTTGCGCTGAGAAGACGAACTGAGGGTTGTCTGGCTATCACCCTGTGTAATGTTTTCCCCCCATTTCCACGTGCAAATCGTCATCCTTAATTGTGAGCAGCGAGTGTTTGAGTAGACACAGTGGGATGGTGAGGCGGATAATAGCGTTATCGCCGCTCACCATCTGTGTTGATTCCTCAAAGTTTCTTAAAACCTCACAGAGGTCAGACATCCATGCCCACTCCTCGCTTGTGAAGAGCGGAAGCTGACTGGAAAGGCGACGACCATGTTGTAGCTGGTACTCCACTTCTGCCCTCTGCTGCTCACAAAGCCTGGCCAACATGTTGAACATCGAGTTACAGCGCGTGCTCACCTCGCACAACAGTCAGTGAGCTGGCAATTGTAAGCGCTGCTGGACTGTTGACAGACCGGCGGAAGCTGACGATGTCTAGCGGAAATGGGCACACACGCTGCGGACCTTCACCAGTAACTCAGGCAAAGTGAGATTGCCGAGCTCCAAAGCCGCCACCAAGTTACGGCCATTATCAGACACCACCATGCCTAGTTCTAGGTTGAGTGGCGAGAGCCACAGCTCAGTCTGGTCTCTTATCCCCCTGCCACAGCTCTGCGGCGGTGTGCTGTTTGTCACCTAAGCATATCAGCTTAAGCACGGCCTGTTGCCGCTTCCCCACTGCAGTGCTACACTGCTTCCAGCTACCGACTTATGGCTGACTGGTGCTGCAAGAGGATAATTCTGAGGTGGAAGTGAAGGAGGAGGCGGAGGAGGAGAAGTAGGGGTTGGAGCCACTAACGTAGGTGGTGGCGGAAACCCTGATGGAAGTAGGGCCCGCAATCCTTGGTGTCGGTAGCACCTGTGCCATCCCAGGTACGACTCGCTCCCGGCCTCCACAACGTTCACCCAGTGTGCCGTCAGGAAACGGTAGCGTCCCTGGCCGAAAGCACTTGTCCATGTGTCAGTGGTTAAGTGGACTTTCCCAGTAACTGCGTTGGTCAGGGCACGGGTGATGTTACGGGATACATGCTGGTGTAAGGCGGGGACGGCACACCGGGAAAAATAGTGGCGACTGGGGACTGTGTAACGAGGGACGGCTGCCGACATCAGGCTGCGGAAGGCCTCAGTGTCCACAAGCCTAGATGGCAACATTTCCAGGGCCAGTAATTTGGAAAGTTGCACATTTAGTGCTATGGCCTGTGGGTGGGTGGCTGGGTGGCTGGGTATGTGCGCTTGCGTTCAAATGCCAGGGGTAAGGACATTTGTACTCTGCGCTGGGACACGGAAGTGGATGTGGTCGCTGATGGTGCTTGCGAAGGTCCAGGTGCAGGGCGGGAGGCATCCAGCCCAGCGCCTTCGACAGGGGATTGGCCAGCACGTAACACAGGGGAAGAGGAGGCAGTGGTGTGACCCGCAGACACAGATTCTTGATTCAGGCGTTCGGCCCACCTATTACGGTGCTTTGATGCCATGTGGCGGATCGCGCTAGTGGTGGTGATAAGGTTGCTAGTGTTCACACCCCTGCTAATTTTTGTATGGCACAGGTTGCAAATGACAATTCTTTTGTCGTCCACTCTTTCCTCAAAAGAACACCTACCCCTTGGCAAAGGAGATTTCCGCAAGGGTGTGCTCTGGGGAACAGTTGCAGGCCTGTTTGGTCCGGCCCGCCTTCTTTCTTTTGCCACCCAACTGCCTCTTCCAGCCTGTTGCGGTGCTGCGGATCCCTCCCCCTCTGTACTGCTGACCTCGCTTGGCTTGCCACCTTCCCAGGTTGGGTCAGTGACTTCATCGTCCACCACCTCCTCTTCCACTTCCTCACTCTGCTCATCCTCCTGACTTGTTGACCTAACAACAACCTCAGTTATTGACAACTGTGTCTCATCTCATCAACCTCTTGAGACACTAATTGCCGTTGACTTATTGGCAACTGTGTCTCATCATCATCCACCTCCTCGGAATATCCAAGTGTGGGATCACTTGTTTGGCAAGACTCTCCATGGTGGGAGGAAGGAGGATCAGGGTGAGGATTGTGTTGACCAGACTCTTGGCTACTGAGACTGGACTTGGTGGAAGACCGACTGGAAGCATTATCTGCTGCAATCCAACCGATCACCTGGTCACACTGGTCTGACTTCGAGAGCATTGTCCTGCGCCACCCTGCAAACTGGGACATGAAGCTACGTATCGTGGATGATTGTTTTTCTTGTGCTCTGGCAGCAGGCACAGTTTCAACGCGCCCAGGGCCACGGCCTCTGAGTGCACCATCAGCATCACGGCCACCTCTCTGTCCCTTACTGCTCGCCTTCTTCATATTAAATGTTATATATGCTTGAAAGTATGTCACACGTACAGTAGCGTAGGATTTGTAAGTGTATGCGCCAAGAAAATAAAAAAGGTATTTGGCATGTGGAAACATACACAGGAGATATACCACAGATAATGTCGCTGATGTTAGCAGCGGTTAATATAAAATTACAGGGAATGTCACAGGTATTTTGGATGTGGAAACGTTACACAGGAGATGTACCCCAGGTAATGTCACTGTCCGCAGCGTACACCGTCTATGGAAAAAGTACACTGGATGTCACTGATATTTTTTGGATGTTGTGACATAGCAAGGGGTTTTGTTTGGGAAGGCAGAAATTTTCCTCCCAACATGGGCAGCTGGACTGATTTCCAGCCAGGTGAGATCAAATACCGGACCGGAGTTTAAGTGCCGGTCCGGGTTTTGGCAGCACCTGGCTGTCCTTTAAATAGGCAGCTGGGCTCAGTAGCTGAGTCTCTGTTTTAGGACCTGAAGCAGGGTGCTGTGCTGGAAGGTTGAGAGCCGCATGAGGGCTGCACGCTGGGAAACGGGCCCCTAAAGCCTGCTGTGGACTGCCGGGGATAAAACGGCTAGCAAGGTGACGTGTCTGTTCTATGGACTTTTCACTGTGTGAATTAACACCAAGACTGTAATGAGTCGTTTTTCTTTTGCCTTTTGTGTGAATAAACACTGACATTTTGATTTACGAACTTGTTTTGCCTCTGTACTGCGTCCGCTTACCCTACCAGAGCAAATCCTCACAATGCGCATGCGTTACACAGGAGATGTAGTGCAGCTAATGTCACTGTCCGCAGCGGACACCTACTACGGGAAAAAGTACACTGGATGTCAGATATTTTTGGGATGTGCACACGTTACACAGGAGATGTAGCGCAGATAATGTCGCTGTCTGCAGTGGCCTAAGGGTACTTTCACACTAGCGTTTTTCTTTTCCGGCACTGATTTCCGTCATAGGGGCTCAATACCGGAAAAGAACTGATCAGTTTTATCCCTGTGCATTATGAATGGAGAGCAATCAGTTCAGGATGTCTTCAGTTCAGTCTTTTTGACTTTTCAGGACGGAGATAATACCACAGCATGCTGCGGTTTTATCTCCGTCAAAAAAACACTTGCCTGAATGCATTTATTTTCATAGGAATATATTAGTGCCGGATCCGTCCTTCCGTCTGCACAGGTGGAAAAAATAAATACATGCGCAGACCTTTAAAAATGTGAAAAAAATTAATACTGGATCCGTTTCGCCAGATGACACCAGAAAAACGGATCCGGTATTGCAATGCATTTTTCAGACTGATCAGGATCTTGATCAGTTTGAAAAATGCCTGATCAGTCAAAAAAAATGACATGCATTTGCATACAGTTTGCCTGATCAGGCAGTTCAGGAATCAAACAACACAAGTGTGAAGGTACCCTAACTATTGCACGGATGTAGGATGCGCTAAAAATAGATATTGCTGCCACACACAACAGTCCTTAAAAGGACTTTTGGGTCTGTAAAGTTTTAGCAATTTAACCTGCGCTAAAAATATATATTGCTGCTGCCACACACAACAATAGTCCTTAAAAGGACTTTTGGGTCTCTGACAAGTTTTTAAACTTCCCAATTTTATTTTTTAACTCCCTACACTCTTTCCCTTCTTCAACACAGCTCTCCCTGACTAACACTTAGCCGAACACGTGTCATCGGGTGTTATATAGCACCCGATGACGCGTTCCGGCCAGCCAATCACTGTAATGCCAATAACCAACATGGCTGCGTAGCAGCCAACAAACGTGCGGGGAGAAGACTCGAGCGTGCTCGATCAACACTTGTGGTCTGTAACCATGGAAACGAGCAGTGTATAATGTGATAGAAAAATGAATCCAGCCAACAAAGGTAGCAATATGGACAATCACGATACATTAGTAAGTGCAGGGGCAGACTGGCCATAGACCCTATAGGGATATTTCCCAGTGGGCCTAAGCACAGGGGGCGGCCAGAGTTCCCCTCATGGCTGTCGGCTGGATCCATAACGATCTGATGTTCTCAGCATTAGTTAATGTAGGAGCATCGGGTACTTATACCCCTGGGCGGCATCCATAGGTGTCCTCCTTAACTCAACTGTATCATCCTCCTCAGGGCAGTGATATAGTTGAGTACTCTGAAGTGGTGTCACGCAACAGCACACCGAGCATAGGAGGGAAGGGGGGAAACAGGGAATCAGGCCTGAGAACTAGGGAAGGAAAATGGACACCTCCTAGTGAATACCCTAACCAAAATCCTGACTGACTACCAGTATGAACAGACCCCAAAGGTAGGTGGGTTCATACACGGGAATACCTAGAGTCCTATCTAGCCTTATAAGACCCTGGTACTAATGGCAGGGACGAGACTACCTGTTCCTCCAAAAGGAAGGACAGACAGGAGTCTCCCTCAGGCCTAATATAGACAATAGGGAAATGCAACTCACAGAACCCAAAAAAATACAAAAGGGAAAGGAAAGACTTAAAGGGGTTCTGCAGTTTGTTTAAACTGATAATCTATCCTCTGGATAGATCATCAGCATCTGATCGGCGGGCGTCCGACACCCGGGACCCCCGCCGATCAGCTGTTTGAGATGGCAGCGGCACTCCAGGAGCGCTGCGGCGTTCTCACTGTTTACCGCAGGCCCAGTGATGTCATGACTAGCATCAACTGGCCTGGGCGGGGCTAAGCGCCATTCACGTGAACGCACCGCCCAGGCCAGTTGATACTAATCGTGACGTCACTGGGCCTGCGGTAAACAGAGAGAAGGGCGCAGCGCTCCTGGAGCACCGCTGTCTTCTCAAACAGCTGATCGGCGGGGGTCCCGGGTGTCGGACCCCCACCAATTTGATGCTGATGATCTATCCAGAGGATAGCTCATCAGTTCAAACAAACTGCAGAACCCTTTTAACTTCAAAAGGAGCAATGGAAGCACCAGGAACTCAGCCGAGATCCAACCACAATCTATCCAAAGGTCCAAACAGAAGCTATAAACCGCACAGCATTGTGGGAGAAGCAACTATAAATAAGGAAGGTTAAATGACCACATTAGCAACACCGGGGGTAAGGGATGTGGCCATTACCACAAACACAGACACCTATTGATCCACAAGGAAAACCTGTCAGATCAAACCACGTGTTGCCAGTCTCACAGATCTCCTGTTGCGGGAACGTCCGTGACAAGTGGGTGGCAGTACTTTATGCTGCACTGTAGTATTTGGTTCTTCTGGGGTGGTATTTTGTTCTGCACTATTGTATTGCTGGCCCCGCCTACTTCACGCTGGATCCATCTATGACATGGGGCCACTTTAAAGGGGTTATCCAAGGCTATAAACTGCCCCCCCCCCCCATAAGTCGGGCCCCTCACAGTGAATATACTTACCTGGCTCCTGGTCCCTGCACCGCCGCTGCTTCTCCCAGGAGCGACGAAGGGAGCGGGAGCCAGGTAAGTATATTCACTGTGAGGGGCCCGACTTATGGGGGGACAGTTTATGGCCTTGGACAACCCCTTTAAGTCCCTAAGTGCCTTTTTATTAACTTTCTCTGTGTGACAAATGCCACTTTCTAAAGTGACACAACCCCTTTAAAGTGTTAAAAAGGATGAAAACTTTCCCCCCCAAAAAAGAGGCATACGCAAATAATAATAATAATAACGCTATTTTTAAGACCTGATACATTCATTTTCCGGGCTCCACAGGTGGAGCTCCCCTCTCATTCTCGGTAAGTCGGCCGCTTTATCTTTCTGCAGCCTCCGGAGCCGCGCATCATTATCACCCTGTCATAACAGCTCCATTGTTCTTCCCCATCAGCCAATCACAGGGCCCCATGTCCTTCCCAGGCTGCTGGGCCCTCCGCCTCCTGCCCGTTCCTATAACGTCGTTCACCTCCCCGTGGATCACCCAGTTACTATGTTATTATCCTAGCTGGCCACTTCCGAGGCGGGCGGGCGCAGGCGTGCGTACAAGTCTCAGAGACAAATCCTGCCAGCAGCACAGGTGGGCGTCCGGCTGTGGGTTTTGCGTTTGATGCACACGCTCCGGATTAGAAGTGGATCGGGCGGGCGGGCGACTGGGATCCACCTCCTCACTTCTGCGCTCTTGTCAATCTCTCGCTCTCCGTGTCTTGCTTACTTCCTCCAGGCTGTCGGTCGGTTCCTTCCCCGGAGAATGAGCTCTTCCTCCCTGGGCACTGACACTCTCCCCGGCAGCAGAACGCAGGAGGGCAGCATGAAGGTGAAGCAGAGCGGCGGGCAGGTGGCGGCGGAGGAGCAGCTGCTCAGGAAGCCGCACATCTCTCCGGAGGATGTGCTCCTCTTGCAGAAGATCACGGCCGGTCAGTGCATCCTCCTCCAGCCATGGCGCAGGCGTCCTTCTAGCCATAGCTAGGGCTGGCAGACATTATTCATGTTGGCATCTGCTTTACCTGTTGAGAAGGGACCTAAAGCTGCTGGGCAAAGGGGGCAGGTGCCCTTGGGCCTCTCACCCCCTAACACTATAGTAGCCATATGGGTATTAGGCAGAGGTGTTAGTTGGCACTGTGTAGTGCTGATATACAAGCGCTATATGGCGGTATTATGTCAGCACCTTATGGTACGGTTTATGGTAGACTCTATATTGTGGCCTTATTATGGCGAGTATAGTATGTATGTAGTGTACGTGTTTTATACTTTTATGGTGTCTATAGGTTTGCCCCGGGGTCCCTATGGACCTTGATCCGTTTATGTACATAGTAATTGAGGATTGTCGATTTGATCGGGTTTATTCACATGCCGCAGTTTTGTTGCAGAAATGTCATCGTCTGACGCACGGTTGATTCAGGGATAGTGTTGAGCGAACTTGTTTTTTTAAGTTCTGCGTCCAAAGTTTGGGTTCGGGTTATCGAAGAATCCCAATATGGATTCCGCTTCCACGGACCATAACGGAATTTGGAATCCATAACGGGATTCTTCGATAACCCGAACTTTGGGGCGCAGAATTTAAGAACCGGGTTCGCTCAACACTATTCGGGGACCGTGAATGAGACAGTGTCAGAAATTTCTGCAACCAGTCTGCCACGTGCGACTGTGCCCATATTATGCAAGTGATATGACTTGAGGTATGTCCACGTGGCGTGGATTTGTCTGCATCAGATCCGCAGCGTTGTACAGTGCCAGCGACGCAGACGAGATTTTATGTCATCCATACGCTGCGTAATAATCTGCTGCGTCAATTGACCTGCGGTGCGGATTTATGATGCGGATCTCTGCCGTGGCTTTTCCAACGGAGGGGGTGAAATCCACAGGTATTACCGCAGAGAAAACCACATGGGCAGCCTGCGCTCTTGCCGCGGTGTTGGCTGCAGTTTTTGCCGCTGATCCGCACGTACCCTCGTAGTTAATCTGCTGTGGTACAAGCAATCCACGGTAATTGATCGCTGTAGGTGTATTTGAGGTTAGTTTTTCTTAGACTGGAGTTGCTATGTGCACTTGCACCAAATGTATAAAAATGGCGCACGGTAATAATACATTTGGAGCAAGTGCTATGTAGTTGCGCCTATTTCACTAAGGCCTCTTGCACACGAACGTATTTCGTGTCCGTTCCGTTTTTTTTTGCGGACTGTATACGGAACCATTCATTTCAATGGGTCTGTAAAAAACCAGAAGGTACTCCGTGTGCATTCCATTTCTGTATTTCCGTTCCGCAATAAAATAGAACGTGTCTTATTATTGTCCGCGTTACGGACAAGGATAGGACTGTTCTATTAGGGGCCAGCTTTTCCGTTCCGCAAAATACAGAATGCACACGGATGTCATCTGTTTTTTTTGCGGATCCGTTTTCTGATGACCACAAAATACATACGGTCGTGTGCACGAGGCCCAAAAGTGCACCTGCAGTGTTTTTGCATCTTTTTAGAAAAGTTGTACTTCATACAGTAACTGACTACATCTGTAGGTGGCGCCGGAAGGCACAGTGCTCAAAAATGTGCAATATTTTTTCGCAAGTGACCACAAAAAAAGTTGCAAAACCCCTACTTGTGACTTTTTGAAGCCAGAATTGGGGCGTACAGGGTTTAATAAACTCAACCTAATGAGCGTAATATAATCCTATTCTGCAGGGGGTAAAACTTTAACGGACCATTTTTTTTTTGTTCTGAAAGGGTAACTTTAATCAAAACCTAAAACTTCAGTTGTGTCGCAGTCCTGGCGGTTCAGGAGGTTGAGATGTGGGGAGTTGTTTTGGGGGCTTTTAATAAGGCCCCATTCACACAACCGTATTTTTGGTTGACATATTTAGCAGATTGGATGTGGTGTCCGCCTCTGTATGGCCGTTCCACAGACCCATAAAGAAGATAGAACATGTCCTAATCTTGTCCGTTTTGCAGACAGAATAGGCATTGTGACAATGGATGCGTCTGCAAAAAAAATAAATGGGTGCAACACAGGTGCCACACGGACGACTTTCGTATTTTTTGCGGATCTGCGTTTTGCAGACTGCAAAATACATCTGGTCGTGTGAATGCACCCTGATGGAGATGGTATTTAGTTCTCCCTCACTTGTGACCACAGGGTTTCCTCAGTGTTCGTGGGATAACCTCTGCAGTGTAAGGGTACGTTCACACTTTGAAAACTGTGTCGCCATACCTATTAAACAATCGAACTAATCAGCAAAGCGGTAGCACGAAGAAGAACACATTATTAGGTTGTTGCAGGGATTCTTCATTGGGAGAATTCTTCCAGTGCAAGTAGAAGGGTTAAATAGGGGTACCTTAGACCGCCGTCCTAAAACATGTATATATTGTGAAATGGGGGGTACAATCTCTCCTTAGAAGAGAGCGCCTTAATCAGCGTGAGGAGACTTATAGGCCATATATACTCCTCTGGAATTCTGGGAGGAAAGGGATGCTCTTAACAAGCTCTGCCTCTAATGCCACCAGCTATCCTGTAAGTCGATGTTCAGCTCTTTAACTAAGCCTTGAGACATACAAGGAGAGATAGTACCCCCCTAACCCTGACAGCCCTCTCTGCTCTGCACTGATGAGGGGAAATCACCCCGAAACAGCTGTCTGCAGATGAGGTGCTGGCTTATTTAATATCCAAGTCATGTCTCAAGGCTTAGTTAAAGAGCTGAACATTGACTTCTAGGATAGCTGGTGGCATTCGAGGCAGAGCTTGTTAAGAGCTCATTTGCATCCCTTTCCTCCCTATATTGTGAAATGAAATGTATGGTTTGTTGCCTGAATTGTGGGAATTTTCCCTAGGACAGGCCATCGATGTGTGTTCAGTAGGGTCTGGCTTTGCATTGACCGATTTCTGGTGTCTTCGGCCATCGTTTACAGGGGTATGCTGGTTATGTAAAGTTATCGCCTATCCACGGGATAGAGGCTCACTATTAGCTCGGTGGGGGACCCGCATGAGAATAGGCACCTTGTACCCTGTAGAGGCCCCCCGAAATGAATGGAGCGGCTGGCGCGGCATGTGCACCGCCATTCCATTTATTTCTATGGGAGCCAAGATATCTGGAGCCCCCATTAGAAACGGCCCCACCAGCCACTACATTCTTGATTGTGGGGGTTTCAGCAGTAGGACACCCTCCGATCTAATAGTTTATCTTCTATCCTGTCGATAATTTTACAAAACCAGACTAGCACTTTAAGTCTTAGTCCGAGTTCACACTGTACAGGTAATTTATCGTGAGGTTAATTACATTTTTGATGTCAGCTTTATCAAATGTCACAGGATGTTGGATACATTTGGTTCATCTTTTAAAAGTGTTTTCTGAGATTTCCTCAGGATAGGTCATCAGTATCTGATCAGTGGGGGTCCAACACCCGGGATCTCCGCCGATCAGCTGTTTGAAAAGGCACCGGCGCTCTTCAGTGGGTCTTCTCACAGCTTTTCCTAGGCCAGTGACGGGATGTTCATCGGTCACATGACCTAGGCGCAGCTCAGCTCCATGCACGATACCAAGCACAGCCGCTATACAGTGTTCGGCGCTGTGCTTGGTGAGCACAGAGAAGGCCGAGGAGCTCCGGTGTCTTCTCAAACAGCTTATCGGTGGGGGTCCCAGGTGACGGACCCACACCAATCAGATACTGATGACCTATCAGTATAAAGATCTTGGAAAACCCTTTCACACTAGCGTTCGGGGCTCCGCTCGTGAGTTCTGTTTGAAGGGGCTCACAAGCGGCCCCGAACGCATCCGTCTAGCCCTAATGCATTCTGAGTGGACGCGGATCCGCTCAGAATGCATCAGTCTGGCGGCGTTCAGCCTCCGCTCCGCTCAGCAGGTGGACACCTGAACGCTGCTTGCAGCGTTCGGGTGTCCGCCTGGCCGTGCGGAGGCAAGCGGATCCGTCCAGACTTACAATGTAAGTCAATAGGGACGGATCCGTTTGAAGATTGAGCCATATAATCTTCAAACGGATCCGTCCCCCATTGACTTTCAATGTAAAGTCTGGACGGATCCGTTCAGGCTACTTTCACACTTAGAAATTTTTCTAAGTTATAATGCAGACGGATCCATTCTGAACGGATGCAAACGTCTGCATTATAGGAGCGGATCCGTCTGATGACCTGCTCCGAACGCTAGTGTGAAAGTAGCCTTAATCGTGACACGTTTGTCTAGAGATGTTACTCTACTTTTTCTACGCCACCCTTCTTACTGGAGTAAGGGTAGTTTCACACTGGCGTTAGAAGAATCCGGCAGGCAGGTCCGTTGCTGGAACTGCCTGCCGGATCCGGAAGTCTGTATGCAAACAGATTTTTATTTATTTATCTGGATCCGTTAGACTTTTACATTGAAATACCTGATCCGTCTTTCCGGAATAACGGATCCGGTATTTAATTTTTTCAAAGCTAGAAAGAATTGCGCATGCGCAGACTGGAAAACCGAATCCGGCGATGCGGTAATTTCCGGAACACTTGGTACCGGATCCGGCATTAATACATTTCAATGCGGTAGTGTTCCGAGATTTTGGCCAGAAAAAGTACCGCAGCATGCCGGAAAAGAAAAACTAGTGTGAAAGTACCCTAAGAGTATGACTTGATAAATCCCACCTATTTTTTAAAAAATGTATTATTTTTTCTTTACAATAAAGTAAAGTTGCAAAGCCCTCATTTGCAACTTTTTGAAGCAAGAATTCTGTAGTGCAGGGCATGATAAGTTCCCCCTGTGTGTTTTGGTGCACACAAAAAGATCCATTTGAAAAAACACGTTTTTGCCATAGTTTATTGATTGATTTATTTTATTATTTATTTTTTATATATATATATATATATATATATATATATATATATATATATATATATATATATATATATATATATATATATAGAGTATTTCACATGTTAGGGTACTTTCACACTAGCGGCAGGACGGATCCGACAGGCTGTTCACCCTGTCGGATCCGTCCTGCCGCTATTTCGCCGGACCGTCGCTCTGTCCCCATTGACTATAATGGGGACGGGGGCGGAGCTCCGGCGCAGCACGGCGATAGGCCGCTGGACTAAAAGTACTGCATGTCCGACTTTTTAGTCCGGCGGCCTCTCTCCGTGCACTGCCGTGCTGCGCCGGAGCTTCGCCCCCTGTCCCCATTATAGTCAATGGGGACGGAGCGGCGGCACGGCGAAATAGCGGCAGGACGGATCCGACAGGGTGAACAGCCTGTCGGATCCATCCTGCCGCTAGTGTGAAAGTAGCCTAAAAACTGCATGGCCAAAAACAGAACTGTGAAAATACATACAGTTTCCCAAATGTTTTTTCTGCATTTCAGAATTGCAAATAAATTGCACAGTGTGAACCTATCCATAGATTGCAGCCGCTTTTAGATGGAAACCTTTTTTTGCCCTGGAATTCTCTATAGGATTGCATTAATATCATGTGTAAATGGGAGTGTGAGGGTTTGGGATCTGGTTGATTCTAAAGGCGGTCGCCGCAAAAAACGGAACAGATCAGGAAAGAAACAACGGACGTGTGAATGGACCCTTACTCTGGACTCCGTCAAACATTTCTAGTGACAGGAATCTTGTTGCTGTGCCAAAGGGGTTGGGGGACTCGAAAGTGCTGAGATCCACTGAAACGAATAGGTGTGACATTTCCTAACTTGATACATTTAGGGTAAATTCATGTGCAGCTGTCTCCGCAAATGTTGCGGAAACAACTCTATTCACATCTTTGTTTTAGACCTTTTTACCCCAAATTTGCAGCATGTGAGTTTACGGTTAGGCCATATGCACACAGTGTGTATTAGGCTACTTTCACACTGGCGTTTTGGCTTTCCGTTTGTGAGATCCGTTCAGTTCTCCCACAAGCGGTCCAAAACTGATCAGTTTTGCCCTAATGCATTCTGAATGGATAAGGATCCGCTCAGAATGCATCAGTTTCTGGAGGCGGACACCAAAACGCTGCCCGCCTGACAAAGCGGAGCCAAATGGATCTGTCCTGGCACACAATGTAAGTCAATGGGAACGGCTCCGTTTTCCCTGACACAATTTGGCACAATAGAAAACGGATTCGTCCTCCATTGACTTTCAACGGAGTTCATGACGGATCCGTCTTGGCTATGTTACAGATAATACAACCGGATCCGTTCATGACGGATGCATGCGGTTGTATTATGGTAACGTAGTTTTTGCAGATCCATGACGATCCGCCCCCAAAACGCGAGTGTGAAAGAAGCCTTACATGCGTTTTTTTTTTTACACTGAGAATCTGCAGTTATACAGTCCCAGCTAAGTAGATGAGATTTTCAAAAATCTCATCTACATGGTGCGGAATGGGTCCACACAGTAAATTCATCTGTATAGCTGGATTTTCAATTCCTATTTCACCCTTTGCAATGCAAATGGTGAGATCTGGGGTAACGCCACACCAAAATCCAGCAAGTAACACATACAGGATTTGGTGCAGAAAAGTGGCGAAACCAGTGCGGGTAGTCGGCACACTTTTGTTTTATTCTGATGTGTCGTGGCTTGACTGCGAGTTAAGTGACTCGAACTCGCAGCGTTTTAGGGATCTATGATGCTATGAGTTCGGGTCAGTTAATCCGCAGTCAGACCATGACACATCTGAGTAAGGCCTCATTCAGGCGACCATATGAATGAGTCCGCATCCATTCCGCAATTTTTCAGAACGGGTGCGGACGCATTCATTTCTGTTCCGCGGCCCCGCGGAAAATATAGAGCATGTCCAGCATTTCTATCATAGTGCCGGCCATGTGCGGTCCGCAAATTGCGGAACGCACGCAGGCCGGTATCTGTGTTTTGCAGAACCGCAATTTACAGATGTCTGAATCTGTCCTTTGGTGGATCCCCTATTGACTGCTATAACGTGTTTTTACCATTACTTCTTCTACACGTCAACGTCTCAAGATGCTTTAGCAATGATTGAACATTAAAGGGAGATGAAGGGAAACAAGATTATTTATTCTGTTTCTACCCGAGGGAAACACTGACCTGATAGTACAGTCTGGATTTGGTAGCGTTTAATCTGCTACTTATTCTCTGTTGCTTAGATGTAATTGTTCATGGTTTAATGTGCCCTTGCCTTCCCCAGGCATTGTATGGTAGCAGATTTTGTCTTATTCTCTATGCCCGTCTAGAGTGGCCCTACATGCCTAGTGCCAGGGAGATTAAGGGATTACCCATGCTAATCTGGTTGAGGGTTCCCATAGTATGTCAGAGGAGTTAAAGGATTTTCCTTTTATACACCAGCCCCTTATAGGTAATTCAGGATACACGTGCCGCCTGTAGGAGGGACATATCTATCAGAGGAGGCATCCACCGTCTTTACCTAAGAGTCCAGGGAGGCATGCTTTGTATTAATTGTAGGCTTTGAGTCCATTTTCTTCTTTGTTCACTAGTTGTGTGTTTTTTTTTTTTTTTGTTTTTTTTTTACTTTTTCGGCCACTGGTCCATGTCATTGATGACGTCCATGACAAAGACGATCAGTGTTTTATTCGTGAAGATGTCTGTGAAGGGTCCGTCTTTGCTCCTTGTGTCCTTTTTGCCCCTGGTCCATTGATTTGATTGTATGTATTCACACATCTTTGCTTTTCCACTGACCATGGAAAAGCTGCATTAGATTATTATTTTGAAACGGGGATTGTCCAACGAAAGCCTTAAGGCGGGTTTACATGACCCAATTGTCGGGCAGATTATTGGGGATAAATGTCTAGATGAACACTAGTTCCCGATAATCTGCTTGTCTAAATGTGGAGAAGATCACCGATCGAGACGCTCGATCGTCAGATGAAACAATTGTTCATGCTGACACCTTAGTTATTGTTTCTGGGCAGCAGATCTTGCGGTGTGAACAGCACTCCGCAGCCCAGAAACCATGAATCTGTATGGGGACGAGCAATCGCAGTCGCCGTCTCTCATCCTCATATAGCGGAGGTGATCACCTCCACTGACGAGCAACAGACTGTCGGAAAGGAACGCTTTCTTCCAAACAATTATGTGCTAAATCTCTCCATGTAAATGCAGCATTAGCCTGCTTTTACACGGTCACGGTTTGGTCAGTGTTTAATCAGTGATTGTAACCAAAACCAGGTGTGGGTCAGAAACACAACAGGAGCAAATCTTTCCATTACACCTTATCTCTGTGTAACCTCCATTCCTGGTTTTGGGTCTCAATCACTGATGGAAATCACTGACTTTAGTTAAAAGCAGCCATAGGGCTGTATTACAGTAAAAGATTTTGCTTTCCTTCCCAACAATCGCCTGCTCATTAGTGGAGGAGAGCGCTGCTATTACATGCAGCCATCTCCTCCTCAGTATGGGGTGGAGCGATCGCTAATGCCATCCCTCGTCCCCATACTGACTTGTTATTTGCCAGCAGCAGATCGTGATTAGACAGCATGATCTGCCGCCGGCAAACTATTTTTAAGCCTGTCTAAAAATTTGGATTGCGTGATGAACAAGCAGTAATACGTGGCAGTAGGGGTGGGCGATATAGGAGATATGCCATATAAATTTGTGCCACGATATGGATTTTGTGCATATCGCCGAACCGCGATATGACCACGGAGCGGTAGTGAATGATCGCGCTCTCGGCGCGCACCATGTTCTCCTGAGCCGGCACAGTGGAGAAGGAGGGAGTCCCTCTCTCCCCACTGTGTGCGGCTGCCGCTGGCCACTAATAAGGACAGAGTAGGAGGAGGAGGGGAGGGACTGTGGCCACTGAGCCACCAATGAATGCCTGAATACCAACATAGCGTTCATGTGCCGGCCATATCCCGGCCCCTATGACTGCACGCTGCGATCCGCCGCAATTAACCCCTCAGTTGAGGGGTTAAACGCGCGGATCACAGCGTCCTGTCAGAGGTCGGGTGCCGGGATTGTTCTTCAGTCTCTGCATTGGTGGCAGTGGGTAGTTCCGATGGGAGTCCCAGCAGTGTAATGCTGGGGCTCCGATCGGTTACCATGGCAGCCAGGAGTCACGCTACTGAAGTCCTGGCTGCCATGGTATGTTAGTGAGCAGCATTATACTCGCGTGCGCCGTGGCCGCCGGGCGCTCCTTCTTCTGTCTGTGCGGCATTAGCAATGCGCTGCACAGACTTATGAGAGGGTGGAGCGCCCGGCGGCCACAGCGCACGTGAGTATAATGCTGCTCACTAACATACCATGGCAGCCAGGACTTCAGTAGCATCCTGGCTGCCATGGTAACCGATCGGAGCCCCAGCATTACACTGCTGAGACTCCCATCGGAACTGCCCACTGCCACCAATGATGGGGGGGGGGGGGGAGGGGGACCCTGTGGCCACTGCCACCAATGGTTAATACTGGGGAGGGAGGGGGGGTGGGTTTGAGTTACCAGAGGGGGCTGATAAGAGGTAGAGGCTGAGGGGCGGATCTGAGAGGCTGGGGGGGCACATGAGAGGCTGGCTGCCATGGTCAGCTCCCTGCTGTTGTGTGCACAAAGCACAGGGCAGCAGGGCGAGTGTAAAGTCCTATTCACCCTGATAGAGCTCTATTAGGGTGAATATGGCAAGGGTTCTAGCCCTTAAGGAGGCTAATAGTTATTAAATAAAAAGTAAAAAAAAAAAGTTTTTAAACGCCCCCCCCCCCCAAATATAGAAAACAATATATCACGCTATATATATCGCACATGCTTAAAATTATATTGCAATATAGATTTAAGGCCATATCGCCCACCCCTACGGCAGTATTACACTGCCAGATCACCGTTAAGGAGCTTTCATATGAATGCTCGTTAGTGATAATCTGGCCGACTATCTGCCAGTGTAATACAGGCCTTACTCTGGTTCATGCTGCGGATGAAACACACGCATTGAAGTCTGTGGATCTGTGAAAAGCACTTACAGAACACCGATGCCATGTGAGGTCCGTTTTTACTGACCATTTGTAAGAGCTGCTCTGGAAATCACCTGTTCAGCCTAGAAGTGCACATAGAATACAGACACAGAGCGCAAAAACACGGACACACGAACCAAACATGGATCCCTCATGGATGATCCACTGACCATCAACATGGACGTGTGAAAGAGGCCTTAGGAGAAATGCAAAAAACGGAGGTCTTCCCATGGGTGTACAGTAGTACTCGAGGTGCTGTTGCTCTGCGCTGCGTTGGTTATAGGATGTGTCTGCACTGTAAGGGACATTCTGGTTACATTCATTTGATAGGGGAGAACTGATGACTTGGCGGGGTCCACTGATCAGGAGAATGGGGATCCTGTGTCCCCAGTTTGAATGGAGCGATGGTTAAGCATGCGCACAGCCACTCCATTTAAACTCTATTGGACTGTCCAGTAGAGATGAATGGAGCTGTGGTGTGCAAGCTTGACCTGCCCTCCATTCACACAGGGGGCACCGTTCTTATGATCTGTGGGGGGCCCAGAGGTCGGCACCCACTGATTTAACAGTTACAGACCCTTCTCCCGTACAGCACAGTCACAGCCTTTCTACAGTGCGGTATGGGGGAGGCTTCCTGTGCTGATCTAAGCAGTCATGTAGATTACTTAGTTTCCTGTCTTCTGGATTGCTCTCATCAGATGGTTGCACCTTTCTTTCCTTTCTTCCTCCTGTACTTGGGGCATGAAAGGATGTCTATCAGCAGGAAATTCACTGATAAACCAGGCATGATGCCTTGCAGGGCTAGCTCAGCTGAACATAGCAATCTGCTGCTTGTGGACCGTTGTGTGTTTTGCGGTCCACAAATTGCGGATCCGCAAAACACGGATGGCATCCGTGTGCGTTCCGCAATTTGTGGAACGGCACGGACAGCCATTGATATAACTGCCTATTCTTGTCCGCAAAACGGACAAGAATAGGACAGGTTATATTTTTTTTGCGGACCACGGAACAGAGCAACGGATGCGGACAGCACAAGGACTGCTGTCCGCACCTTTTGTGGCCCCATTGAAGTGAATGGGTCCGCATCCAAGCCACAAACTGCGGCTCGGATGCGGACCAAAACAACGTTAGTGTGCATGAGGCCTTAATCTGGAGAAAAATACATTTTAATTTATATTCAAATGAGCAGCTACGTGCACCGAGGGCGGGCCTGAGCAACTCTGTGCACTCTTCTCCCTCTTTTTTCTCTGCCGGCCCATCCCTCTCCTTCTTGAATTGACATGGGCTGTGCAGAAACCTGGTTCTGCCAATCAGTGAAGAGGGGGAGGGGCTGGCGGAGGAAGCAGAAGGCGCAAGAATGCACAGAGTGATTTGGGCACGCCCTTGGTGCACTTAACTGCTCATTTGCATATGGATTGAAAGTACTTTTTCTCCAGAATGAAGCAGTGGATCACTAAGTGAAAGGTATATTACCTACAAGACATTTAACAGTGAATTTCCTAGTGACAGACTCCTTTTGAAATGGAGATTTTACATGCTACAAGCCATAGTTCGTTTTTTTTCATATCAACATGTGGCTGTAGGCACTACTGTAATATATAGGAGCCAACTGATAAACATAGCCTGATATGAACTGCATATAACGTATATGCCACTGACCTGAGCGGTTACTATCCGAAACGGGCATTTTCCCATAAAATGTATCTGTCTTGTTCTTTATTTGTATTTTTTGAACATAACATGTTAGTTTTATATCTTCAATGCATTCTGTATTACGAGAAGTTTGTCTTTTTGTAACGTGCCCTCTGATGTTGCTGATGTAAATTCCTGAAAGCTACTGCCCTCTTTTAAAGGGGTTATCCAATAGTACAAATACTCCTCCTATAGACGATACTTACCCGGTCCTGGGTATCCGCATCCCTCCAAATCCCTGCACGGCCACCGCTGCATCTCCCTGTTGCACAGATCAAAACATCCAGCGACGGGGGAGCAGCAGCTATTAGTAGGCTGTGACAGTGACCAGCTTCCCTAGCGTCACCCGCGATGTTAGGGAGGCTGGTCACTGTCACGGATGTTTTGATCCTCACAATGGAGCGATGCAGCGGTGGCCGTGCAGGGATTCGGAGGGACGCAGATGACGGGGACTGGGTAAGTATCATCTATTTATTGCATTTTTTTATGGGTGTTTTCGCATTTTTATGGGGTTTTTGGTAGACTATAATTTATTATTAAAGCGCCATTCATTCCATAGCGCTGTACATATGAAAAGGGGTATACATACATAATACAGACAATTGCACTAAGCATAAACAAGACGAGTTACAAAATGGTACAGAAGGAGACAGGGCCCTGCCCGTGAGGGCTTATAATCTACATGGTTTGGGAGAAGGACACAGTAGGAGAGGGTAAAGTTGGTCATGGCGGTATAGAGGCAGCAGGGTCACTGGTTGTAGGCTTGTCTAAAGAGGTGAGTTTTTAGGTTTCTTTTGAAGGATTCCACTGCAGGTGAGAGTCTGATATGTTGGGGTAGCGAGTTACAGAGTGTAGGGGATGCACGGGAGAAATCTTGGCGGCGATTGTGGGAAGAGGTGATAAGAGGAGAGAAGGAGGTCCTGTGAGGATTGGAGATTGCATGTGGGGATGTATCGGGAAAGTAGCTCAGAGATGTAGGGAGGGGACAGGTTATGGACGGCCTTGTATGTATTTACTATTTTGAACTGAATTCGCTGGGTAATGGGGAGCCAGTGAAGGGATTGGCAGAGGAGTAACAGGGTGAGAGGTGGATTAGTCAGGCAGCAGCGTTTAGGACAGATTGGAGGGGTGTGAGAGTGCTAGATGGAAGGTCCAAGAGGAGGATGTTGCAGTAGTCTAGGTGGGAGATGATGAGGACGTGTACAAGCATTTTCGCAGACTCAAAGTTGAGAAAAGCGCGGATGCGGGAGATGTTTTTCAGTTGGAGGCGTCAGGTGGTGGAAAGGGCTTGGATGTGCGGTCGGAAGGAGAGGGCAGAATCCAAGGTCACTCCAAGGCAGCGGACTTGGTTGACCGGGGAGAGTGTGCAGCCATTGATCGATAGATCATTTGGGGGAGTTGAGCAAGATGGGGGGAAAGATGATGAATTCTGTTTTATCCATGTTAAGTTTTAGAAAGAGAGAGGAGAATATGGAAGATAGGCATTGTGGGATCCTGGATAGTAATGTGTTGATGTCTGGACCAGAGAGGTAGATTTACGTGTCGTCAGCATAAAAGTGATACTGAAAGCCATGGGACTCTGAGCTGTCCCAAGCCGAAAGTGTAGATATAGAAAAGCAGAGGTCCTAGGACACAGCCTTGCGGGACACCAGCAGAGAGGGAATGAGACGATGAGGTGGTGTGAGTGTGAGAGACGCTAAATGTCCGCTCTGTGAAGTATGATGTGATCCAGGAGAGGGTCAGGTCAGTGATGCCAAGAGATGAGTTTGTAACAGAAGGGAGTGGTCGACAGTGTCAAAGACAGAGGACAGGTCAAGTAGAAAGAGGACAGAGTAATGTTTTTTGGTTTTGGATGTTAGTAGGTCATTGGTGACTTTGGTGAGGGTAGTCTCAGTTGAGTGGTGGGGTCGGAAGACAGATAGTAGCCGGTCAAAGAGGGGGGAGGAGGAGGAGAGATGAGAGGACAGTTCAGAATGGACATGTTGCTCAAGTAGCTTTGAGGCATATGGAAGAGGTGATATGGGGCGATAACTGGACAAAGAAGATGGGTCAAGTGAAGGCTTTTTGAGGATGGGTGTAATGGTAGCATGTTTAAAACCAGAGGGGAAGACACCAGAGGTTACTGATAGGTTGAAGAGATAATTTAGGGCTGGGATAAACACTGTGATGAGGTGGGATGGGATTGGGTCAAGTGCACAGGTGGTGAGTTGTTTCCTCTGTAATGGTGCAGAAGCAGATTTTGGGAGAACAGGACTGAGCAGTTGTGTACAGGGTCTGTGGGGACTGTGCACTATAGCTTTCTCTGATGTTGACTATCCTTTGTTTGAAATATGTGGCCTCAGCTGACATGATTTTTAGGGTTTTGTTGTGTGTGAGGGGGGCAACAATGTCCAGAGCTGTACTTATTGTGGTGTTATATAGGGTGGTGGCAGTATCTCGGTCTTGGAGGGAACAAATGGTAGAGAGTGGCAGAAGAGAGTCAGAAAGCAAGCGAAAGTCGATATGTTTAAGGTTCCTGTGGGGGTGTGCTAGTGTGTGGACCGGGGGAGCAGCAGAAGAGACCAGTGAAGAGAAGGTGAGTAGATTGTGGTCGGATAGAGGGAGAGGCGAATTAGAAGGGTTAGATAGGGAGAAGAGGTGGGTAAAGATCACTGTGAGAGGCCGAAGGAGGAAGAGAGTGATAGGAGTTTAGAGGCGGCTTAGTGTCAGGTGTTAATAGGGATGTTGAAGTCACCCATGATAGTGGGGATGTCGACAGAAAGAAAGTCTAGGAGCCAGGTGTTAAAGTGGTCAAGAAAGATGGTGGCTGGGACTGGGGGGGGGGGGGGGGGGTGGTGCAGTAAATGGCAGCTACTTTCAGGTTGGAGGGAGAGTAGATGCAAACAGAGTGTACTTCAAATGAAGTGAGTGTAATGGAGGGTGGCAGTGCAGTTGGGCTGTAAGAGCAGGGATCTGATAGGAGAAGACCAATTCCTCCACCATGTTTGCTGCCGGGCGGTGGGGGGGGGGGGGGGGAAGGGGGGTGAATGAAATGAAATCTGCTATATGAGAGTGCAGCAGCGGAGGAGGTGTCAGAGGGTGTCAGCCATGTTTCTGTGAGACCCAGAAAGGAAAGTTTATGAGAGATGAAAAGATCATGAATGTAGGACAGTTTGTTACAGACAGAGCGTGCATTCCATAATGCTCCTGCAAGAGGAACCAAAGGAGCAGGGGTCAGAGGAATGGTTATTAGGTTTAAGGGGTTGTAGAAGGAAATTTGTAGTAGGAGGTAGAGGTGATAGTGGGGATTTGCTGAGGAGGGGGAGGGGGGGAGGTGGGGCCTGGATTTGGAGATATATCACCAGCAATAAAGGAGAAGCAGAGAAAATGTTAGTTGGTATTAATAAGAGTGGGCATGAAGTATCTGTGTGTGTTTGGGGAAGCAAGTGTTTTATGTTGCCAAACAGGTTTGTGCAAGCGGTCAGATGAGAAGGTAATATGGAGGGAGAGATGAATAGTTCCTTGCTGCATGAATGGATGTGGAGGTATTGCAGGAGGTTTTGGAAAAGAGGGAAGAGTTAGATGAAAGACTGAAACATTGTTTACATTAACTATTTCTGTAATTACCTTTGGTATAATTCGGTATGTGCAGTTAAAGAGTTGCACTTGAAAGATCTTGCATCTGAAAGACCTAAGGACTTCGATTTATACCACTCCGTGTTCAATCAGGTGTGAACAAGAGGGGAGGGGTTTACACTTGGCCTAATCAAGGGAGGACCAGATACAGGGGTGAAATAGTCAATGTAAACAAATACTCAATAAATCCAGCAGGGAAAGAGACATTAAAAGTTCAATGCAGACATACCAGTGGATGAGAAGGAAAGATGAGGGGTGTGGACAATATCTGACTCTGGAAAAGTTGGGTGCAGCAGTTAGGTTCAATGCAGACATACCTGGAGAGGAGAGAATTGGGTGATGGTCAGTAGGCAGTGATGACAAAGTGGATTCCATATCCATAATATTACATTCTGGTATAATTAGGTATGTGCACTTAAAGAGTTGCACTTGAATGATGTTGCATTGAAAAGAACAAGGTTGAAAAGGGTGAAATCCACACTAGAAAAATGCAACAAAAATCGACGTGCTGCAGATTTCAAAATACACACAGCAGGTCCGTTTCTGCACCTAAGAATAAAGGAAAGTGTATATGAGATTTCATATCTCGTTAACTTTGCTGGTATTGTTTCCCGCTACGGTTTCCCCACACAAAAATCTGCCTGGCAAAACCAAACTTAGTCTGTCTTGTGTGCAGGCACTCTAAAAGTTCATAAATATCAGCTGAACAGGACACTAAAAAAGGGGCTACTGCTTAAAGGGCAGCTGTCAGCAGATTTATGAAACTGGCTGATCTGTTGCATGTGCACTTGGCAGCTGAAGGCATCTGTGTTGGTCCCATCTTCATATGTTTTAATATATGCAAATGATCCTCTAGGAGCAACAGGGGGGTTGCCATTGCACCTAGAGGCTCTGCCCTCTCCACAACTGTCGCACCCTCTGCACTTTGACAGGGCAAGGGTGATGATGTTTTCAGTGCCTGGTCCTGTCAATCAAAGTGGAGAAGGTGCAGTAGTTGCAGAGAAAGCAGAGCCTCTAAGTGTAATGGCAATGCCCCTGTTGCTCCTAGAGACTCATTTTAATACATTAAAACTTCATCTTTCTCAGCAATGCAGGCACACATGAACCTAGGACCAACACCGATGCCTTCAGCTGCCAAGTGCACATGTAACAGGGCAGCTAGTTTCATAAATCTGCTGACAGATGCCCTTTAAAGCGGGTGTCTGCTTTTGTAATATTGATGACCTATCCTCGGAATATCAGATCATCAGCTGTTTGAAGAGAACGCTCGTACTTGAATAGGGCGGAGTTGTCCCATTGAAGTGAATGAGGATGGCATATTTGTAATTGCACTGCTCCGCCGCTGCAGTGTTGACGGCAAGCAGGTAAAAATTGAAGAGAAGGCAGCACATGTACAAGCGCTGTGTTCTCTTCAAACAGCTGATCGACGGGGCGCTGGCTGTCGGGGCCCCTGACGATCTGATATTGATGACCTATCCTGAGGATAGATCATCAATATTACAAAAGCAGACAACCCCTTTAAATTGACCTAAATGTTGAGCTGCAAAACCACCAAGTTAACAATTTATTTTTGTTGGTTTGCTGATAAGCCGATCAAAGGGTTATCTTCCTTGAAAGGGCTGAGCAAGTTAGGTCATGGAATCCTTTAAACCTGCTGTAGATGTGAGATTTATGATATGGGCGGCACGGTGACTCAGTGGTTAGCACTGGAGCCTTGCAGCGCTGGGGTCCTCCGGTTTCCTCCCACACTCCAAAGACATACTGATAGGGAACTTAGGTTGTGAGCCCCATTGGGGACAGTGTGATGCTCATGTCTGTAAAGCTCTGCGGAATATGTCGGCTCTATATAAATGAGTACAGGGCTTTTTTTCTGGCGGAACGCACCGGAACGGCGTTCCGCCACCTTTTGACATCGCAGCCTGCGATGTATCAGCGGGGAGGGACTGGGAGGAGGAGCTGAGGGCCGGTACGTTCACTGTGCTCCGGCCCCGCAGCTCCAGTAGAGACTTATAAAATGTGTAATTAAATGAATAATGATTCATGCTGCCCCCTCAGTAGTATAACTTTCAATATATTGTACTCACAGGGCTACTGTTATCGTAATGCAGGCCGGCCGGGCAGACGAGCGGCAGCGTCACTGACTGACGTCACGTGCCTGCCCGTTCTACTTTATGAATGAAGCAGGCGGCGCAGGCACGTGACGTCAGTCAGTGACGCTGCCGCTCGTCTGCCCGGCCGGCCTGCATTACGATAACAGTAGCCCTGTGAGTACAATATATTGAAAGTTATACTACTGAGGGGGCAGCATGACTCATTATTCATTTAATTACACATTTTATAACTGTACTGGAGCGGCAATGGGGGGTCTGTGGATGACACTGTTATGGGGTGGGGGGGTCTGTGGATGGCACTGTTATGGGGTTGGGGGGGGTCTGTGGATGGCACTGTTATGGGGTGGGGGGTGGGGTCTGTGGATGGCACTGTTATGGGGTGGGTGGGGCTCTGTGGATGGCACTGTTATGGGGTGGGTGGGGCTCTGTGGATGGCACTGTTATGGGGTGGGTGGGGGTCTGTGGATGGCACTGTTATAGGATGGGGGGGGGGTCTGTGGATGGCACTGTTATAGGATGGGGGGGGGTCTGTGGATGGCACTGTTATAGCATGGGGGATCTGTGGATGCCATCCCCAGATCCTCCACCCCATAACAGTGCCATCCCCAGATCCCCCATTAACAGTGCCATCCCCATCTGGGGGGTTTCTTTGCTGGGCTGGACTTTTATAGCCCCCCCCCCCCCCCCCCCCCCAAATTTTACTTGCATCCCTGTTCTCTAAAGGGGCGATTTTAGGGGACGGTCCTAGGGGCGGGTATGGGGGACGGTCCTAGGGGCGGGTATGGGGGACGGTCCTAGGG